>NC_091460.1:130933702-131288702 GCF_027789765.1 Dendropsophus ebraccatus | reverse complement strand
ATACCGTAAATCACTAGCGTATTCCACAGAAATTTGGACGCACGGTCAGAATTCCAGTTTTATCCATCGGTATGTTTTTTTAAAAGTGTGGTCGGAAATTGAAGGAAACCCACGTAGAGACGGGAAACATACAAACTCGATGCCAATGTTGCCCTGTTTCCTAAGCCAGCTCCTTAGGCAACGATGCTAAGTACTGATATAGCATGTGGCCGGAGCATTCATACATCCACATGCTAAAACCTGCACAGACTCAATACTTCTCACATCTGGTTGTTTGGTACAGTTATATCACACGTTAGCTAAGTAGCTTATGGTACGATACATTGTAGCAAACTATCAGCTCAGAAAAACAGATTTATGCTCCTGATATAGTTAGCTCTCCCAGGATTATGTAGACTGGATGCAAGTGTAACAAGCCCCCCGCTGTGAGTAGTAATAGACTGTGTCAGAGGCTTCCTCAGCTTTCACCATCAATGTTCCCTCTAAGCTTGAGCCAATAGAGCCGGGCAAACCAAGGCTGGTACCTTAGTCTAATGTGGTATAGCAAATTAAAGGGGTACTCCGGGAAAAATGTTTTCTTTCAAATCAACTGGTTATAGATTTGTAATTTACTTCTATTTTAAAATCTACAGCCTTCCAGTACTTATCTGCTGCTGTATGTCCTGCAGGAAGTGGTGTATTCTCCCCAGTTTGACACAGTGCTCTCTGCAGACAGGTACTGTCCAGAGCAGTAGCAAGTCCCCTTATAAACCTGTACTGCTCTGGACAGTTCAGAGGTGGCAGCAGAGAGCACTGCGTCAGACTGAAAAGAATACATCACTTCCTGCAGGATATACAGCAGCTGATAAGTACTGGAAGACCGGAGATTTTTTTTTTAAATAGAAGTAAATTACAAATCTGTATAGCTTTCTGAATAAAGTTGATTTGAAAGAAAAAGTTTTTTTTGCTGCATAAGCCCTTTAAATATATTAGAACTCATTTACATGTACATCTGTTGCAGATTTGATGCAATATTTAGACATGCAGTTATATTGGTTTACACAGCATCATCCAGTGACTCAAAGGGGGCGTCTTCTCTGAGTTGCTCACTTTTCCTGTCTCCTCCATCTGGCTCGGCCGTATAGAAGACTTCTCCTGGCCACAACTCATCTTTGCAGACAGACAGACCCACCTCTGTGGTCACATATTGTAAAAAGGTCCAATCTGTGCGCCAATAGTAGCCATAGCCCTCTCTGTGGGCCCGTATAATAGAAGTTAGGCACATTGGGGGACATTCATCAAACATGGTGTAAAGTGAAACGGGCCCAGTTGCCCCTAGCAACCAATCAGATTCCACTTTTTTTCATTGGAAAATGAAAAGTGGAATCTGATTGGTTGCTAGGGGCAACTGGGCCCGTTTCACTTTACACCATGTTTGATAAATCTCCCCCATTATGTGCCCTAATATAGCAGCTAGGCCCCCTCTGTTTAGCCATATAGCAGTTAGCCCCCATGTAGTTGTTAGCTTCCACCCTGTGCCTCCTATACAGTAGTTAGGTCCCCTCTGTGCACTTCTATTGATGTTAATCCTCCTGTACTCCCTTATACAAGTTAGACCCTTATGCCCCCATATGTTTTACAATGAAGATAAATGAAAACAACAAACCCCTCTCACACAGTGCTCTTCCGCAGCTCCTTTCCTCTCCAACATGACTCCGGTGCATGAAGCAGTGATGTATCCTACGCTGGAAGCCCATGGCTCTCCCTTCCGAAGTAGCAGAACAGGAAGCAGACAGCTTTCTGTTCTGCTCCGACGTACATCTGACGGTTGGCACGTCTTAAAAAGACACAAGCGCATTAGGAAGGCGCTCTCACCCAGGCATCTACAGCTTGTGTCCCCAAGTCTCGGGCGCTCTCCTTTCCTGCAGGGTGATCCATTCGCCCCTCTACCTGTGGGAAGGGACCACTCTAGCTTAAGGCCCACCGGAGGATTCTGGCCTAAGTGGGGCTTCCCTTTAAGCTGCAGGAGGCACAGCTTAAAGGGAACACAGTTGACCATACTCATAGCATAACAGACCCCATGATGAGTCAGTCTGGTCCATCAAGTGCCATTGGAGTCTGCTGTGTGATTGGGCAATATGTCATCTTTGCTTTTCTGTTTCTATGAAGAGAAAACTGAAAACTGGATGCAGATGTGAATCTAGCTTTATAATATGATACATCTTTCCCTTCCAGATATAAGGCTGGGTTCACACTATGTTTTTGCAAAAAAAAAAACAAAAAACAGATGGAAAAACGGATGCATTTGTGTGCATCCGTTTTTATCTGTTTTTCCGTTGACTTCCATTATAAAAAAAAACAAAAAAAAAAACAGATCAAAATGCATCTTTTTTTTTAACGTACACAAAATAGTAGCTGACCTTATTTTTGTGGATGTGTCAGGAATGTGCAGTAGCCTGGTGTGAACTGGGCCTGGTTTTTACTTTTGTGTGACACACCCACTTGCTTCTCAGCTTCTGGCAATGCAAGAGTTACACTTAGCTCTGCTAGACTTGATTGCCGCAGCTGAGCAAGTCTTTTTGATTGACGTTTTCCTCTGCCTGTCTGGAACCGTGAGGATCAGAGCGCCGGTCCAATGGGGATCTGTACCAGGCTCTTGATCCTCATAAAAGAAAGCTGAGCCAGTCACTCAGCGCTGGTTATTAAGGTTCATACCCCGATTCCAGCTCCCCCTGTCTATTCCTGCGATCCCCGTTCCTAATTCCTCTGCTTGCTCGACCTGTCATCTGACCTCCCGCCTGACCTTTGACTATCCGATTGTTTGCTGATTTTTTACTGCGTTGCCCGTTTGGTTTTGACTTTGGCTTGTTGACTCTCCTTTGTGTTTGTCTGTCTGTCTCGTTCTGTGTTTCACTTACACCAGAGCAGGGACCGCCTTCGTGGTTGTCCGCGGCTACCTAGGGCTGTTTGAGCCAAGTAGTTAGGGACAGTGTGTGGGCTCATTTGTAGGGCTCACTGTCGTGTCTTGTCCCTACCTCCCCTGTCCTGACAGAATGTTAAAAAAGGAAGTAAATGGAAACGGTTGCACACAAATGCATCTGTTTCTCCATCCGTTTTTTGCAAAAACAGATGAAAAAAAATAACAGATTGCAAAAACGTAGTGTGAACCCAGCCTAACCAAGAATGTCTCATTTCACTGCCGACAAGCAAATATCTTGAGATTGAAGCAGAAAGTATATGGAAAAGTATATTTTTTATTCTGCAATGACTTTATTTATGTAACTCCTGAGAATATTTGGATTTATTTTGTGTATACCTTTATACTCTCTTGATCTTTTACTGGAATAGGACTTAGCTGAAATACCATTGGGGTAAATTCTATTTAAAGTCATAAATAAAGCATAAGATATATAATAATGCTAATGTAGTCTCTGCGGGAGCCAGGAGCTTTGCTGGGTTATTATAACACACTGGGCACGGAGCCCATCCACGGAAATGTCTGAGCAGGCTACAGCCACTGCCTTCTGCATTGTACAGATTGACTCACTGAGTGGCCAGATGCTGCTGTTTATCAGATCTGGGAGGACGGGAAGAGAAAAGAAAGCATATTTAGCATTGTATTTAGGTATGGCACAGAGTGGCTTGTTTATGAAGCCTGGAGATACGCAGCAGGCCGTCTATGAGAAAAATAACATCTCCTGATATTCTTCAGCATTCCTTCAATACTGGAAAGTGCACGCTCAGCATCTGCTTTACCATCATGACCAGGAATCGTGAAATAAGAGAGCGGCCGGTCTCTGAAAAGATCATCCCGGACGGTACTGCAGTACCGGCCGGAAGATCTTTATGGCCGTAGAGTTCTGATGCGGGCGCATCACAACTCCCCATAGCACACTGTGAAGCAAGCGGCCGCAGCCGCTTGCTCCACAGTGTGCACTGACATGGTTTTCTACGGCTGCTATTCAATGATTAGCGGCCGCAGAAAACATGCCAGTTCTTTGCCGCGCCGCTTGAGATTCCGGACAGAGTGTATACTATGTGTATACGCTCCGGCCGGGATCCCATAGAAGAGCTTGCAGGGTGTCTTGGCGTACAAAGTACAATTGCAACCACGGCCGTACTTTTACGCTGTGTGAACATAGCCTTACTAAGATTGTTGGTTTAGTTACTATTGGGCTTACAGGATAGGTTAGTTTTTACCTAAACTTCTTTTTTTTTTAGAATTTACAGTAAAGCTGGGTTCAGACTACGTTTTTTTTTCATATGTTTTTCGCAAAAAACAGATGGAAAAACTGATGTATTTGTGTGCATCAATTTTGATCCGTTTTTCTCCATTGACTTCCGTTATAAAAAAAAAGGATCAAAACGCATCCGTTTTTTTTTTTTTTTACACAAGCACAAAAGTAAGGTCAAGTGTGCATTAAAAAAAAACGGGTGCATTTTAATCCATTTTTTTTTTATAATAAAAAAATGGATCAAAACAGATGCGCGCAATCGCATCAGTTTTTTTGCAAAAACATATGGAAAAACTAATGAAAAAACCCAGCCTAATTGGAGTATCTTTACTTCATTAAATGCTAAAAATATGGATTGTCTGCTTATGGTTATGTTCACACAACGTCATCTTATGGCTGGCTGTCATTTTTAGGGAAAGAATAAAAAAGATCCGAAATTATCAAAATATGGCTGTATTTTCGCCTCAAAATGACATTAAAAAAATACAGCCTAAAGCTATGTTCACACAGTGTATTTTTTTAAGACAAGAACAGCCGTTGTTAGCGATTAAAACAACGTCCGTTCTTGCTTTAAAAAAATGTACTGCATTGAATTCTATGGGGAACAACGGCCGTTGTTCATACACTGTATTGAACAATGGCTGTTGTTCCCCCTACGGCCACACAAATAGTTGACTTGTCAGTTATTTGCGGCCGATAATGTAGGAACAACGGCTATTGTTCCCGCTTCGTTCACACATTGTGTGGCCGTTTATGTTCCCGGCATAAAGAAGACCTGACTGCTTTGTATATAACAATTTTGGAGAGACCCTTTTTAAGAAATATGGGGGAATAAATAAAAACTGGTACAAAATGTTGCCATAGCAACCAGTCTGTCGATTGGGCGTTACCATTCCTCTATCAATGGGCGCCGTCCAATCAGAGCTGTCCATGTGGACAGACCCCATTAAAACCAGAATGACAACACCCTGTTGTCACTTTATTCATATATTTCCAGAAGAAGAAACAAAAGAACTTCTCATCTCAGAAGAAAGGCCTGGGATACAAAAACTTACGAGACTTATCGGGAGAGCAGAACAAGGAGACTGATGCCTGTGCTTAATGCGCTGGACAGGTCCCAGTGGACCACATTTACTGTAATGGGGTCGGTCGGGTTTCCAGTATGGTGTTTGGCATTTTACTGGACAGATAGTGCTGCATGCTCCGATGTGACTGAGAACAAGGCCTGATCTGCTTATTTACCATGTTTCTTACAAAAATATTGAGTTAAAATCTCTAGATGTTTCATGAGGGTGCCTTACTTTATTGTGGAAATATGTCAAATTCTCAGGAAGGATTCCTTAAACTTGTTTTATGTATAAAAGGCCTTCACAATAGTAGGCTATGTTCACACATAACATCAAAATACAGCTGTAATTATGAATAGTGAAAAATACTGTTGTCTTTTCATTGTTGGGCTATGTTCACACAACGTTTTTTCAGCTCTGTTTAAAATTACCTCCGTCATTTTGAGTCTAAAATAACGTACGTCATTTAGCTATCTGGCCTCCCCTTAGTGCAATGACGGCTGTTTGTACATTATACTATTTTGGTTATTAATTGGACTTTGGATGCGGCTTAGTTGAAAAGTCCATTGAATTTAATAATAAAAACGGAGAAAGAACGGTGACAAAAGAAAAACTGTGTGTGAACAATTAATAAAAAAACGTCTGCTGTTTGCAAAGGACGGCCGAAAATAATGATCATGTTCATTATTTTGACGTCCACGGTAAAAACGTCCGTTATTCAATACATTGTGTGCATTGGACGTCCGTCTTTCCATTGCCATGCATTGCCATTGCTGTCAGTTAAATCAAGGCAAAAACGGACGTCTTCTCTCTATTTTTGACGTTGTGTGAACATAGCCTAATAATGCGCTCTATTGAAGTTTATGGGAAATTGACCATCAGGGCCGACACGGTAGAGAAAAACGTCCATCATTGAATACGGGTGTAGAAATAATCAACATTCTCATTATTTGGACCTGTTTATGTTTAAAAAAAACAACTTTTGTTTTACCTGTTGACATTTTATTTTCCCTCAAAATTACATTTGTATTTTTGTATTTACTGAGTGTGAATCTAGCCTTATAAGGGTAACTTGACGAACAAGCAGGAATGCAGTTCTAGGCTATTGTTAGTAAATGTATATAAAAAAGTATAAAAAAAAAAAAAAAAAGGTTCTTAAGGGTACAAACCCACTTGACGTATTTGCTGCGTGAATCAGTCTTAAAAATAAGCAGGCAAAACGCAGGTTGGCTTTATACAATTGTTCTGCGTTAAAATACGCAATTGCGTATTTTTGAAGCGTGAAGCTACATGCGTTTTTCGCACAGGTTGTTAACAACTGACGCTTTGCTAACAACAAGCTTCACGCTTCAAAAATACGCAATTGCGTATTTTAACGCAGAACAATTGTATAAAGCCAACCTGCGTTTTGCCTGCTTATTTTTAAGACTGATTCACGCAGCAAATACGTCAAGTGGGTTTGTACCCTGAGGGGGCGTTCACACATACAGGATCTGCTGCAGATTTGATGGCGCAGATTTGAATCTGCAGCAGATCCGTAGCAGATTTCATGGCCCAGAGTTACTTTGCATGGAATCTGCAACTTCAAATCTGCGCCATGAAATCTGCTGCAGATCCTGTATGTATGAACGCACCCTTACAGTCCAAGTTTCCAATGCCCTCCCCCTAGAGTTACAGTACTAAAGGCAGGTATACTAGACCAGTGGTTGGCAAATAAAGAGGGGTCTAGGAGATCTCAGTGTTGAATCACCAGGCTCTTCTCCTGCTGTCTTCTACACAGATATTGGGAACCCTGCCCATAACTTCTTGTTGTAGTGCCAGTATCCACTCTATACTAGTAAAGCTAAAATCTGGTTCTCACACACTCCCTCATAGCTAATACACATTCTGTCTCCTGGCTGGGCAGGGAAATACAGCCAGCTCCATTCACTTATACGGGGCCAAGATGCACAGTGGGTGGATGTGGTGTGACTGTGCGGAGGAAACACAGTGGGGATGCAGCTCATGATTACTGTATGTGGGAAAACAGAGGACATCAAAGTCAAGACTATTATGCTTTTCAGCAATTTATACTTTGCTGTTGCGAAAATCTTTTTCTTTCAAATTAACTGGTTTCAGAAAGCTATAAAGATTTGTAATTTACTTCTATTTAAAAATCTCAAGTCTACCAGTACTTATCAGCTGCTGTATGGCCTGCAGGAAATGTTTTCTTTTCAGTCTGACACAGTGCTCTCTGCTGCCATCTCTGGCCGAGACAGGAACTGTCCAGAGCAGCAGCAAATGCCCATAGAAAACCTCTCCTGCTCCGGGCAGTTCCTGTCTCGGACAGGGATTTCAGCAGAAAGCACTGTGTCAGACTGGAAAGAATACACCACTTCCTGCAGGACATAAAGCAGCTGATAAGTATGGGAAGACCTGAGATTTTTAAATAGAAGTAAATTATAAATCTATATAACCAGTTGACTTGAAAGAAAAATATTTTCGCTGGATAACCCCTTTAGGGTGCGTTCACACGTACAGGATCCGCAGCAGATTTGATGGCCCAGAGTTAGGATATCTGACAGATTATCTGCCAAAGATTTAAAGCCAAAGCCAGGCTTTCCTTTATGACCTGATCTCTGTTTATAGTCTGTTCCTGGCTTTGGCTTCAAATCTTTGGCAGATAATCTGTCAGATAATCTTTCTGTGTGAATGGACCCTAATGCTGGGTTTACACGGAGCGATAATTCGCCCGATCGTATGATAAACGATTTTGAAGTAACAATTTTTTTTTATAACGATCAGCGTTTAGACTGTACGATATATTGTACAGAAAATTCGTTTTGCGATCGTTTTGCAATCGCTTAAGCCTATCTCACACATAGGGAAAATTAGTGAACGACTGTTTACACGGAACAATCGGCGAATTTTTTGCGAACGACGATTTAAGAACCTGTTAAAAGATCAAAATGAACGATTTTTCGATCGTTCGCTGCGTTTACACGTACGATTATCGTTCGAATTCGATTGTCATCGCGATAATTCGCCCGATAATCGCTCCGTGTAAACCCAGCATTATGCTAAGTTTACATGGAGCGATAATTGGCCTGATCGCACGATTAATTTTTTAATAACGATCAGCGTTTAGACGGTACGATATATCGTACGGAAAAATCGGTTTGCGATCGCCCGCCGACGCCGTTCCGATCGCCACCCCCGGCGCTCCGATCGCCCCCCGGCGATCCCTTTAAAAATAGCTAGGTGCATCTGTGGCAGCAGTTTGTGCTTCCCTCATGGAGTAACCCCTTTAAGGCTAGTGTCACAGACACAGATGTTTTCTGGAAAAATGCCAGTTGTTGATGAATCAATGATGAGACAAACTTGGACTGAATAAAAAAAAAAAAAAAACAGGAAATATAGGGGCTCCTTCTTGCTGCATCAGGTCCTGACTTTGAAAACTGAACCAAAGCCTGCAGTGGTGTTTTAAAAAAAAAAAAAATACCCCCCCCCCCCCCCCCCCCCCCGTTTTATTTAAAATATTATTACTAGTAGTAGACACAATAGAAAAACATCCATTATTCATTTATATAGCAATACATATAAGCATGCTCATGAAATAACCATATTAGTGACTCACTGAGTACTTAGTGGGATCTCCATTAGTGGATTAGGTTACATATTCCATTACAAACTCTGCTCTCAGTGATAATCTGTGTTAGTGGTATTCACCAGGAAATGTCCAGGGACCATCTTGTGTATCTGAGCTGCTCATTGACTTCCCAGGATGCATCATGTCTGGGAACATTGGCAATTTATAGTAACCCTTGTACAGAAGTGCTGACAAATGTGAGAAGATTAGACCTTTCAATGTTCATACATCCATTATGGTGCGGGCGTACGTCTGGTTGCTGCCTGTACTAGGGTTCATTTATAGTGTATAATATGGTATATGAATGGAGAAATACACATAATTCAGGAGTTCCATTGCAAGTTTCGTTCACTTTTGGGGAGATTTATCAAATTGAATTGGCTCAGTTGCCCCTAGCAACCAATCAGATTCCACCTTTTATTTTCCAAAGAGTCTGTGAGGAATGAAAAGTGGAATCTGATTGGTTGCTAGGGGCAACTGAGCCAGTTTCACGTTACACTATGGGGGAGATTTATCTAACATGGTGTAAAGTGAAACTGGCTCAGTTGCCCCTAGCAACCAATCAGATTCCACCTTTCATTCCTCACAGACACTTTGGAAAATGAAAGGTGGAATCTGATTGGTTGCTAGGGGCAATTGAGCCAGTTCTACCTTACACCAGTTTGATAAATCTCCCCCTTTGTGTTTATTGACAATAACTTCCCACTAGAGATGAGCGAACCGGGCCGAGGTTCAGATTCGTACGAACCCGAACCATTGGCATTTGAATCAGGTTGTGTTCCCGTGTCGTGGGGAAGGTGGAGACAGCCCGAGTCCGCCCTAGGTTATAAGCTGTATCCCTGTTTTCCAGGCCGTCTCAGGCTGTCTCCACCTTCCCCACAGAACAGGAAGATGGCGGGATTCAAATACTGGTGGTTCCGGAACCTCGGCCTGGTTCACTCATCTCTACTTGCCACTATTTTCCTTGACCTATGATGGGTCAATGAGGATAAAAGGAAGATGTCGACCCAGAGAGTTGAAATTAAAATGAGAAAACATTAATTAGATTTTTTAACATAAATTGTCAATATTGCTTAGAAGCTGTCTGATGATATGATTCCAGTCTAAAGTAATCCCTTAATTGTTTAGGCCTGCGTTGTTTGGGTGGGGTTTCACCGGTATTAGACTTTTTGACGATCAACGATTAACGCCAAACAAACTCAAACGACCGCTATGGCGAACGACCTGAAATCGTTCACCCAATTACACGGAACCATGATCGTTACTTACGATTGATATTGCGTTCGTCCTGTCGTCGCCACTGCGTTCACCGCTACTGCGAACGACCGAACAATGTCTTATTACATGCGAACGATTTGCAAACAATCAACAATAAAAATAGGTCCAAATTCTATTAAACGACCAACAATTTCTCGTTGGTTGTTTAATCTTTGTCTGAACGATTATCGTTCAAATCCAAACGATTTAACAATTATTGTTACACGATAATCGTTCCGTGTAATACCACCCTATGTGTTGCTTTAGCCTTCGTTCGTTTCAGTGCTATGTTGGTGTATGGTCGGTTTAGTGCTATGTTCCTGTTTTAGTTCCATTCCTATTTTTTAGCTCCTGGCTGTGTGATCTTTTTGCCAGATACCTAATAGATTTCTTATAAGCTGTAACTACATTGGAAAATTTTCATTTTTACTGCCCAAATTTAACAAAATCTATGAAACATCAGCCAAAAGCTTAAAAGTAGTTTATTAGATAGGGTCTTCTACTGTTTTTTTCCTATGTTTTGGCAGTTCAACTCTATGGCAAACCCAATATGGTGCATGAAAAAAAAAAATTAATAAAAAAAAATGCCTACAGATTCAGTATAATAAATATTCAATTTAATTATTCTGTTAAAGGGGGAGCTCAGTAAAAAAAAAAAAAAAAAATCTCAAAAATCTCTGGCACTAGTTATTTGAAATTTACTTATATTAAAGGAGAAGTCCGGCGATTTTTAAAAGCTAGCAGCCTGTAGGGGGAAGGGGGGAAATTGAATATATGTAACAACTTACCTCTCCTTGTGTCCGCGATGAGCACCAGGATCTCTGCGTTGTCCGCATCACAACCCAGCTGATGGACTGGCCATCAATTTCCCCCCTTCCCTTGTAGGCTGACGGCTTTTAGAAATTGCCGGACTTCTCCTTTAAAAAATCTCCAATCATTCAGTACTTAGCTGCTGTATGTCCTGCAGGAAGTGGTGTATTCTTTCCAGTCTTACACAGTGCTCTCTGCTACCCATGTCAGGGGATCTCTATCCACGTATGACAGGAACTGTTGAGAAAATTTGCAAATACCCACAGAAAACCTCTCCTGCTTTTCAAACTGGAAAGAATATGCCACTTCCTTCAGGACATACAGCAGCTGATAAGTAGTAGAAAACCTGATATTTTTTTAATAGAAGTAAGTTACAAATCTCTGGCACTTTCTGTCACAAGTTGATTTCAAAGATTTTTTTTTACTTTTTAGTTTTTTGCTGAACTACCCTACCCCTTTAATGCCTGCTGTGTTACGGAATATTTGTGGGAAAAAAGTAAAGGTTTCTAAACTCTTTGATGAATGCAATTTATTTATTTTTTTTGCTTTTAAATAGAGTGATTTATGGGGGTCTCTAGCATACAGACCTTTTTAAATCCACTTCAGAAATGAATTGGTCCCTTAAAGGGGTACTCTGGGCTGGGGGGGCTTTTTTCCTATGGCCGGGGAGGAGGTGGATAAGGGCAACGACGTCTTCTTACCTTCCCGGTTCCAGCGGCGTGTCCCGAATTGCGCTGCTCCCGGTCTGCGCTTTCTGGTAACTGACGCGGGCTTGAGATGTGATGTTTCAAGTCCGCTCAGCCAGTCAGTAGCAGGGGCGGGATCCCGCCTATGCTACTGACTGGCTGAGTGGACTTGAAACGTCACGTCTCCAACCCCTGCAGAGACCAGAAAGTGGCTGGGCAGCGCGGACTGGGAGCGGCGCGATCCGGGACACGCCGCTGGAACCGGGGAGGTAAGAGGACGTTGTTGCCCTTATCCACCTTCTCCCCGGCCATAGGAAAAAAGTTCCCCAGCCCGGAGTACCCCTTTAAAGAAAATACAGTATGGAAATGCAGACAGAATTAACAAATGTGTTGAAGGTGCCTTATTGTTCTTTGTGATTATAGAAAATAAAAACCTTGCGGTGATGTAGATATTCTTAACATTTTCTGCCTTTCCAATACATTTTAAAGTGTCACTGTCGTGAATTTTTTTTTTGCAGAAATCAATAGTCCAGGCGATTTTAAGAAACTTTGTAATTGGGTTTATTAGCCGAAAAATGCATTTTTATCATGAAAAAGCAGTTTGAAGCTCTCCCCCCTGTCTTCATTGTTCTCCTATGGAGAGAGCTAAAGAAAAGACCAAAACAGGACAACAAAGAGTTAATCTACAAATCCCTCACCCGTTATCTGTTCTGACCATCACCAGTGACCTGTCTGAGCTCAGATTACAGCTGTCACCCAGCTCCGTGCCTGTAATCCTCTGTTATCTGCTTTCTGCTGCCGGCTAACTCCCTCCTTCCTCCTCCCCCCTCCCCTCTCCCTAGAGCAGACAGGGGACGTCTCCTGCAACAAGTCACAATTTTCAGATTTTTCAGAGTGGATGAAAAAGAGGAAGGAGGGGGGGACCTGGGAAAAGGCTTTTTACATGCAGATAATGGCAGATTTGGCTAATAAACCCAATTACAAAGTTTCTTCAAATCGCCTGGACTATTGATTTCTGCAAAAAAAAAAAATACGACAGTGACTCTTTAAGCTATCTTGGCCATTATCGACCTTTTCAGTGATGCCAGCAATTTTCCATGTCGATATTCTACAATTATGCATTGATGTCCTGGCGAGCCCAGTACCTGAAAGCATCTCTTAGATCTCAATAATTTGTTTTGTTGTCCCAAAGCAGATCGGAAAATGTAACCCTTTAAACTCCTCGTAGGGCTGAAAACTTGGAAGTGGAATTTATAACTACATATTGTCCTATTAACCCCTTCAAGACAGAGCCCTTTGATGCCCAGATGTCCGGGTCAAATTAATGCAATGTTCCTCCTCGCCTTCTAAGAGCCATAGCGCTTTTATTTTCCCACCTACAGGGCTGGTTGGGGTGTAATTTTTTGCATCATCATCTCTAGTATTTATTAATATCATATTGGTGTAACAGAAAAATTTTGACCGCTTTTTATTAATTTTTCTCTTATATATAATTTAATAAAATTATTAATCCTGGTGTGTTTTTTTTCTTTCCGTTCACGCCTTTCACCGTGCGGGAACAATAATGGTATATTTTAATAGATTGGACAATTCCACACGCTATGATATGTAATATGTTTATTTATTACTTTAAAAAAAAAAAAAAATATTTTTATAATGGTCATGGGGATATTTTAATATTTTAAACTTTTATTGGGAGGGGGTTTATAAGGGGTTTTTAATACTTTTGAAAACTTTTTTATTGCACTTTTTTTCAGTGTAAAACATACAATCATTAGATTGCATATACTGATCTATGCTATGCCATAGCATAGCATAGATCAGTGTTATCAGCGATCTATGTATAGAGCCTGCCTGAAAGCAGACTCCATACATGGATCGCCGATCCGACAGGACGGAGGTAAGTGATTTACCCCAGCCTCTCGGCACAAGCGATCGAGACCCCCACAGCATGGCTGCGGGGGACCAATCACTCAGTGACAGAGGCTTGTTCTGTCACTGAGTACCTTAAACGCCGCGATCGATATAGATCGCGCCGTTTAAGGGTTTAATGAGACGCAGCTGCGGGATTGCAGCTACCTCTCATTACCTCCGGCCCTGGACACACTGATGTGTGCGGGATCGCTCTCACTGCAGCGGTCCTGCACACATCAGAAGCCCCTGAAGTCAGGAACATATATATATATTCCTACTGCACGGAGTATGTGCAGGAGGAATGTATACAGTATATACAGATTACTGACGGGAAGGGGTTAACAATGTTAAAAAAAAGTCTTGGTGTGGGCTCAGAGAAGCGACATAATGGGGGATCCCCCCACAGGAGGTGTGAAGTAGTGCACTGTGGTTATTAGACTCAGTGGGATGTGAGTGTAATACAAGGACCTGTGGAGGCCACCAGAGTTTGGGCTTGTTTATATCGCATTGTTGCTATGCATTGAGCATATATTTTTAAATGCATTAAAAACGCATTGAATGACATTGTTTGCTACACACTTAAACTGAAAATTAGTACAGAAGTGTCATACTTTTGACTACTTTTTTTTGTAAACGCTTTTTTCAATGCTTTTTTTTGTGGAATGGAATAATGCAGTATATTGCCCTCTTCCTGTCCTTTATGAAAAACATAAACCCAACGGACACATTTTTTAAAATCCACATTACAAGCAATTGGAAATGTATGGAAACATAAAGCCTTATTGGGGTACTCCGGCGAAAATCTTTTCCTTTCAGATCAACTGGATTCAGAAAGTTATATAGATTTGTAATTTTCTTCTATTTAAAAATCTCAAGTCTTCCAGTACTTATCAGCTGCTGTATGTCCTGCAGGAAGTGGTGTATTCTCTCCAGTCTGACACAGTGCTCTCTGCTGCCACCTCTGTCCATGTCAGGAACTGTCCAGAGCAGTAGCAAATCCCCATAGAAAACCTCTCCTGCTCTGGACAGTTCCTGTCCTATTATTCAGCAGTGAAATTGTGCAGTGCACAGTTCCCTGTGTACATTATAGAGCAAAAATCAGGCTCCTCCCCTCCAGCCTGTGCTGTCCTGCTCTGTAATCAGTCTGTCTACAAGATGGCGCGAGCATGGAGTAGCATGTGACCATGCCCTGCCCTCAGTGTCCACCACTGAGCCTGTATATTTCTATAGAGGACACTGGGGATGGGGCATGGTCACATGCTCCTTCATACTCCTCCATCTTATGGACAGAATCACCACAGAGCAGGACAGCACAGCTTGGAGGAGAGAAGTGTGATTTTAGCTCTATGAGGTACACAGGGAGCTGCTGTCAGTAAGTGCAGTGAGTACTTTTACTAAAACAATTTTACTAAAAAGTGGATGACCCCTTTAAGAATTGATGTCATAGATCGTGGACGTGAATATTGAGAGTCTATTATGCCATGAATTAGATATTGTCCATTTGTAGCAGTAGGAGCAAGGAAAGGCTATGTATAGAAGCCAGCCACTTGTGCCAGCGATAAACAGCCGATTGCTGAGGGTTACAGCAGCCATATATTATTTGAACGATCCCTTTTACCAAGCAGGAGCCATGATGCTGAAGAGGAAGAGACAACTTGGGAATAGGAAATGCTGCAGCTGCTCTCCTGGCTCCATCAGCAGAACATAGGCTCTTGGATGGATCAGAGCGGTTGTTATTATGGCCATTCAGGTTGTAATAGCATATTAGGGAATTGCTTAGTCATTCATTTCATTATATCCTTTTACTACCTGCAGGGCAATCACCACAGGGCAGGATCTAGCTCATACAACCATGTTATTCACAGTAATAACCATGTACATAAACACAGGGACTGGGGTTATTGGTCAGTGAATATTACTGGTTATAACAAAACCATATGTACTATATTACACGTAGACTATGTTACTGCATGTATGTCAGGGTGGGGTTTACTTTAATTATTTTTTGCACTGAAACTGATCAAAACTGAATAAAAAATATGAAAAATTTACATAAAGGAGAACTATCAGCAGGTTAGATGAATCTAACCTGCTGATAGTCCCCTATAGCGCCCGGGACCCTGAGGAGGTTAGTTTGTGTTTTACCTTCCTCCTCAGTGCCGGTCCAGCACTGTCAGGGAAAACTCCACTCCAGAGCACCGTTAGTAGCACTGCAACGTCATCCGGCCCACCTCTTCTAATGATAATCAATAGAGGGGACAGGCCGGATGACACGGCAGTGCTCCTATGTCTCTGACCCTGATTTTGTGCTGCGCTACTGCCTATGTGTGACTTCGGCTCTGTATACTGTTAGTGTGCCTGCTTCTGATTTATGTTGCTCTCCCGGTTTTGACTCCTGGCTTGGTAATAACTTTTCTTGATTTACAATTTGTGGCTTATCCGCTACCAGCTGGCTTTGACACGGGCTGTAACTTTTGGATCTGATGAGGACATTACAGAACCGAGTAATCCTAATTATGTTCCTTTAATAGTTTTTATTGCCTTACCTTTAAATAAATTTTTAGCATTACGCCATGCCATCTGTGGGTGTTATTAAAGAGGACCTGTCACGCCGGCTGCCGGGGCAGAGCCTGCCCGACCCCCCCGGTGGAGCCCTGCCCTCCCGGTGGAGATAAGGTGGAGACTGCTCGAGCCCTAGAGAATCCTGTAAAAGCCAGGTTGTATCCATGTTTACCCGGATTCCCTAGGGCTGCATCCAACTTCTTCAGCCACCGGTATTCAAATGCCAAATGTTTGGACATGAACATGATGGAGTTGTGCTTATCCCTGATTCTGGACCTGTGACCTTTGACCTGCTTTGCTAATGGACTGTTGTGCCCCATCTCTTGGGGTGATATGCACAAAGCCCAAGGCAGTAAGAGGTTGAGTTCTACCTACCGTTTAGGGCACCATTCTCCAAATATTTTCTTTTTCCTAATTAGTTAAAGGGAAGGGGCTTGTGTGAAAAATACATCTAAATTACATCTAGAATAAAAAAAAAAGGCTGTGTTGTCTTAAAGGGGTATTCCGCTCAAACATAATATTTCATATGTTGCTGCCCATGGTGAGACTAACAATTCCTTCCATACTTTTTATTATCTATTCAGTCTCCTTCCCCCAGTTCTGAGCTGCTGCTTTCTCTGCTAAAGACACATGATAGCTTCTCTCTCCGTTTCCCCCTCCCTTTCAAGACGGCTGATGTAAACGAGTCCCTATCTGCAACTTTGTAGTGTCAGGAGGGATAATCACAGTGAGTTCATGAGCAACTTAACCTCAGATTAAGGCTATGTTCACACTACGTAAAAGTACGGCCCCTGTTGCGGTACCGCTGGATCGAACAGCACCGTGCACGGGAACCGTTTTTCGGACCGCGGCACCGGCTTCCCCGTGGCGGCGCCGATCAATCCGTGGGTTCAGGTTAAAGAGGATGTACCGGGTGGTACATCCTCTTTAAGCAAAAAGCTGCAGCTCAGAACTGGGTGGAAAAGACTCAATAGATAATAACAAGTATGGATTTAATTGTGAGTCTCACCATGGGCAGCAACATGAGAAAAGCTATGTTTCTGCGATATACCCCTTTAAATGTCACCTGGGATGACACACAACCTCTTGTAGCCTGTGAACTTTAATATCCCCTTCGGCCACTTTTGTCCCATCAGTGTCCACTCTACCAGCTGCATTGCATCAAAGATACCTCCTAGCCTCCTAAGGGGTTATCCACCATTAGACAGCACCACTCTTGTCTCCCGTTTGGGTACAGGTTTTGTAACTCTGTTCCATTGAAGTGAATGGAGCTTAATTGCAAACCGCACCTGACATGAAGACAAGACTAGTGCTGTCTCTGGAAGAAAGCGGCCATGTTTTTGTAACGCTGGATAACCCTTTTAATTTCCAGTCTTTAATGCTTCATCTCCCTTTTTGCATGTGGTACACTCAGTTCCGTGTTACTTGGGGGTAGGGCTGGGCGATATGGCCAAAAAATAAAACGTAGATTTTTAAAAAAAAAACTTTTTTCTTGATTTTAAATCTCGATTCTTTAAATTTTTTTTTTTTTTTTGCTAATTATGATGGGTGTAGAAGTAGAGGCTTGGTTGATGAGGGGTGTAGTAATAGTAGAGGTATAAAAGATGAGGGGTGTAGTTGTAGATAAGGGGAGTAGCAGTTCAAGCTGGAGGCAGCTGGTAACCACACGCCTGGACTCTGCCCACCACTGTTCCCCCTGCAGATCAGAGCGCAGTTTTTTTTTTCTTTATGAATTTACGATTTTCAAAGAAATTCAAAAACAATTTTACAATTCTAGGCGAATTAATCAAATTAGTTTGATTAATGGCCCAACCCTACTTAGAGGAATTGTATAGGAAGCAAGATAATGGTGGCCGATGTATTCAGCACCCAGCTACATAAATAGAAGAAAAATGTGTTTCCTCTGAGCTGTACATGAACGCATTGTACAAACACTTTACTTTCCACTTTTGCCTAAAGCTTTTATTTTATTTTTTAATTAAAAGATGCATCAAATATGTATAACATTAAATTGGATTTGAGAATGATCTGTAATGAAAAGACAGCCAGACTACACATTAGGCATTAGTTTAATGGGAGATGTATACCTGGTGTCTGTCCTTCCATTACATGCACCAGTAAGCAATGACTTTTTGGTGCAATATAAAAACTACAATATTCCCTCCCTCCCAAACAGCCTTAAAGGAGAACTCCGGTCAAAATCTATTGTACAATATGTTATTTCATAAGCAAAGTTAGACAAAATTCTAATGTCTAATTATGGAAAATGTACAGATTTTCGCCTCAATTTAGTAGATCAGACAGGCTTCAATTTCTCTAAAAAAAAATTGTGACATCACAACCCAGTCTATTCCTGAAGGGTCCAGCAGGGGGCGTAGTATATGTAGAAATCACATTTAAAAAAACAACAAGTCCCTTCCTGTTCGTTCAGCACAAAATTCACCGGCTCCCTGGCTCCCCCCAGCTCGACGCCCCCCCCCGACAGGAGCCATAGTGCAACCATCCCCCCGGGCTGCCCGATTGCACCAAAAGTACTAGCCATGTCCTGTGCAGCGGGGTGAACGCTCCTCTATCGCGGGCCCTGCGGCCTCTCTCCCGCTGCAGTGATTGATCATGTTTGGCAGGAGAGAGGCAGCATGGAACACGATAGAGGAGTGTTCAACCCGCTGCACATATACTGTGCTTACTGCTGGACCCTTATACACCGGGTCGTGATATCACTTTACTTTAAGATAAATTGAACTCTGTCTGATCTACTAAATTGAGGGAAATAGCACTATATGTACATTTCCCATAATTAGTGTACATTAGGAATTTCTCTAACTTTGCTCATGTAATAACATATTAAAAAATATCTGCCGGAGTTGTCCTTTAAGATTGAATAACCTTAAAGTGAATCTGTGACCCCCTGACTGCCTACTTAGCTGACAGAACCATTGGATAGATCTAAATGAAAGCATTCAGATCATACCTTTGTTGCATTGTCTGTGTTTTTATTTTCGTTAAAAAAAACTAACTTTATTTGGGCTGTGAATGGTATCAAAGAGGGGGAGCCTATGGCGCCATTACGCCATACAGTGCTGTGCGCCTGCCTCTTCCATAATCAGCCACATACAGCATACAGCACAGTGAGGTGTAGCCGTTCTAGGGCCCAGGGTATGATAGGCTCCACCTCTTTTACACCATTCACAGCCCAAATAAAGGTGTTTTTTTATGAAAATAAAAACACAGACACAGGTAACAAAGGTATGTTCTGAATGCTTTTATTTAGATCTATCCAACGGTGTGATCAGCTTGGTAAGCGGGCAGGGGTTCACAGATTCACTTTAAATGGCTTAGTGGAAGGTAACGTGTTTGCCCTGGAGAAGAGATTGAAGGATATAAGTCTGAAACAAAGACAGAATGCAACTTTGCTGTTCTGCATCTAACATGCTTCTTCATATGAGCCTTCGAGGTTTGGACACAGTCGTAACTTGAAGTCCCTGACCCCAGTACACAATCTACAATAAAGACTTCCAACATACCCTGTCCATTAACAATACCAGGGCTGTGGAGTCGGTAAGCCGCAGCTCCGACTCCAACTCCAACTCCTAAATTTTATCAGGACCGACTCAGACTCCTGCTCCTTCATAAATGGCCGGTCAGATACCTGGGGAGTCATTTATCACACTGGCTCAGCAGCTTCTCCCTAATGTCCTATATGATCCTGGAGCGACTTCTGAGGGAATGAGGAAAGATATAAAGCAGCTTCTCCTGTGTGTGCAGTGGATGCAGCCAGTCTCCAGCCTCCATGTCCTGAACTACTCACAACTAGACTAAAACAAGCAGGTCGTCTTTTCCTGCTGACAATCTTCTAACTAAATATTCACCATACACATTGAAATACTGCTAACAATGCCAGATACCTGTAATATAGAGGTCAGCCATAGTGATATAGAGGGGTCACTGTGGGTGTGGGGGCACGCCATAGCGCGCGCGCGCACACACACACACACACACACACAACCTGCTCCAGTCATAGCATACACACACACACACACACACAGCCTGCTGCAGCCATTGCACACACACACACACACACACACACAGCTGCAGCCATAAAATACTGAAGAAAAAGACCACATTGAGGACAGAGGTTACTGCGGCACTACTTTATGTCTTCTCCTCCTCCTCTATATTACACAAGATATCTTCATATTACACTGTTGCTCATATACAGTCATCCAGCATCCAGGAAGAGAACAGCACAGATCTCCCCCCACACAATGGACTCTTCCAGCTCAGAAACAAACTGCCAAATAGTGACCGACAACTTTTCCTCGACCATCCTTATCTAATAGGGCCAGTGCCCTATTAGAATGTTGCTCATAATATATATTGATGAGCAAAACTTATAAAAATCATATCAAAACTCAATTCTAAATTGTTTTAAGATTTTTTTTAAAGCTGAAGTCGGAGTCGGTACATTTTTTCCGACTCTGACTTCAGCCAAAACTAGCTGCGACTCCGACTCCACGACTCCGACTCCACAGCCCTGAACAATACTGTCTTCTTTTATGGCAGAATTGCATTCTCTAGCACCAGGCATAGGTGGGACGGCCATCTCTACATCCCTTTAATCTAGTTATAACCTTATAGACTCATAGGATTCAATCATGGACAGTTTCACGGAACATGTGAATACAGCCTAAGGCCTTACTCACACCTGCCGCAAAGTTGTCTCTGATTGAAGATCAACTTATTGCACATTGAGTTCGTTTGGACTATTCACACATTTTGCGGATCGTGATTGCGGTACAGATTAGCCAATAGAACTCTATAGGATCCGTGTTTTTCACGGACGTCACAGATGTCACATCCGTAATATCCATGAAAAACACGGATCAAATCTAGAGAAGTGCGGATCCAGATGCACTACGGATGCCATTATGGACCATTTTTTATTGATTGTGGAGTAAAATTAGTGGACCTATACCTATATACCTGTATACCTAAATGAAAAATCACTGAATGTGTAAATGAGGCCTAATCCTTTGCTATGAGTCATAGACATATAGGGGGAGATTTATCAAACATGGTGTAAAGTGAAACTGGCTCAGTTGCCCCTAGCAACCAATCAGATTCCACCTTTCATTCCTCACAGACTCCTTGGAAAATGAAAGGTGGAATCTGATTGGTTGCTAGGGGCAACTGAGCCAGTTTTACTTTACACCATGTTTGATAAATCTCCCCCATAGTGTTTTCTGCTATAAAATCCAAAATGCATTGCTATTCCTGCTTAATATTCTGAGTGTTTTCTCCCAGCATCCACAGTGTATTCTGTTAGAAACTATTTGTCCTCATGAGGAGGAATTCGGCCTCTGTTGTTTCCCTGTAAAGTTGCTCCCTGTCTGTGCCTGTCTCTTTTGTACAATGTAAAATGATCTCATCTATACTTTCTCTCATTCATACGGTATTTACCGGTAACATAATTTCATAGACAATTGCTATAGGCAACAAGGCTACTAACAATTAACTAACGTTATTTTTATTTTTTTGGTCAGATTTTGGTAAATCGTCTAATGTACAGTTTCTAGCAGTCCCCAGAAAGCCGATAACTACAGAGAGATCAGTGTAGAATATAAGAACTAAGCAAACTAAACATTGATAGACCTGAACCAGCTGTAACCAAGAAACAGTACAATATAGTTGGGATGACACATGGGGGCAATTTACTAATGCTGCATTTACACGTAACGATTATCGTGTGAATTTGCGCGATAGCAATCAAATTCGAACGATAATCGTACGTGTAAACGCAGCAAACGATCAAACGACGAGCGAGAAATCATTCATTTTGATCTTTGAACATGTTCAAAAATCGTCGTTCATCTTTCGCAAAAAATTTGCAGATCGTTCCGTGTGAACAGTCGTTTGCCGATTTAACCAATGTGTGAGATAGGCTTAAGAGATCGCAAAACGATCGCAAAACGAATTTTCCGTACGATATATCGTACCGTCTAAACGCTGATTGTTCTGGAAAAAAATCGGTACTCCGACATCGTTAATCGCACGATCGGGCCAATTATCGTTTCGTGTAAACGCAGCATAAGAGTGGTGTTTAAAGGGGTTGTCCAGCGAAAAATCATTTTCTTTCAAATCAACTGGTCTCAGAAAGTTATATAGATTTGTAATTTATTTCTATTTAAAGCGACTCTTTACCCACAATCTGCCTTCCCCAAACCACTTGTACCTTCGGATAGCTGCTTCTAATCCAAGATTTTTCCTGTGGTCCGTTCAGCAGGTGATGCAGTTATTGCCCTATAAAACAACTTTTAAACTTGCAACCCTGTGTTAAATTGGCGTGGCCTAGAGTGTCTGTGCCCTAGGCTTGCACCGCTTCTCCGTCCCTCCTCATCAATAGGAACGCCCCAGGCAGAATTTCTCCTAATCATCATTTGTCTGAACACTGTACATGTGCTGGATCGTTAAGTGTTTAGACAAGTGATGAATAGGTGAAATCCTGCTTGGGAAATACCTAATGATGAAGAGTGCGGGGAGGAGGGAAGGAGAGGCAGTGCAGGCCTAGGGCACATACACTCTAGGCCACGCCAATTTGACACAGGGCTGCAAGTTTACAAGTTGTTTTTTAGGACAATAACAGCATCACCTGCTGAACGGACCCCAGGACAGACCTTGGATTAAAAGCAGTTATGTGACGGTACAAGCGGTTTAGGGGGGAGCATATTGTGGGTACAGTAAATTACAAATCTGTATAACTTTCTTAAACCAGTTGATTTGAAAGAAAAAGATTTTCGTCGGAGAGCCCCTTTAATATGTAAATGGAACAGTCTTTATGACAAAGGACAAAACAGCTTGTTTATTACACTCCTCTATTGCCCTCTAACCTGTTTATATTATACTATACAACTTGTTTTCAACATGAATTACAATTTCCAGAGTAGATCATGTTATTGTGAACAGGCTTTTTACTCTTATACTAGGACTACATCTTCAGTTCTTCATCCTCTGTGTTTACATTGCTCCTTGTTTCTCCCTCTCTGTATATCTTGTGTAATAATCAGATTTAGCATTTTCTAGCAGTGACCTCCTTCTGTCTGTCTACCCTAAATGTTACTTGTGGTGGTTAACAGAACCAGCGTGTGCTCAAAATATCATCAGGAAACAATTCTTATCCCCAGATCTCTTCCCAAGCTTGGCAGATAGGGTCATTTTTGTAGCCTTAATCCAAGAAATACATTAAGATTGGAAAGGTCATTCTCTGAATGCTAAATTCTTTCCAATAGGAGCTCTTACACATAACTTTACTTGTCTAAATACGTCTATAAATACGAGTAGTCTTACCAATGGTCTACAGCAGCGCTTCTTAAACTGAGAGGTGCGCCTCGCTGGTGAGGCACAGCTCAAAGTCTGGTGAGGTGTGGAGACCGAACCATAGGACATTATAGTAGATTATAATATGAGCAGTATGGATGGCTCAGGTGGAGCAGTATGTATTGGTTCAGTGTGTTATTGGGTTACTGCAGGTAGAGCAATATTTATTTCTGCAGTATGTGGCTGATATACTGTATATGCACTACATGGCAAAATCTGGCACTAAATAGTAGTATGTGTTTGTTGGAGCAGAGAACAAAAAGTTTGGGGAGCCCTGGTCTACAGCTTCTGTGCAGACTGATATGTCTCCATGGTAACAGAAAACTAACCTGTGTAGGCTGATCCCGTATTCATACTATCTGCTGTGTTCATGTTTTTACTGGACGGACATCCAGTCTCATAGACTTTTATTGGTTAAAAAACTTTTTCCATGGATGACAATAGAAAGTTCAGTTATTTGTTGTATTTTTATGCCCAAAAGATGACATGCAAAAACAGCCCGTGTGCAGTACCTTTTTGCCAGATGAGTTTTCCATATTCAGAAGATATTAACCTGATTTTTGCAAAAAAAAAAAAAAAGTGTGTGCATCCGTTTTGATCTGTTTTTCCATTGACTTCCATTATTTAAAAAAAACGTACACATGTGGTCGACCACGTTTTTGTGTATGTTAAAAAACTTATGTGTTTGATCTTTTTTTTTATAATGATAGTCAACTGAAAAACGGATCAAAACAGATGCACACAAATGCCTCCGATTTTCCATCCGTTTTTTTCTTCCTTTATTGTAAAAATGTAGTGTGAATTAACCCATCCTTTACTTATCTTTTGCTCATTCACTTCAGTGAGCAGCCATATAGTGCAGTCAGTGCGCAGTCATGGGATGTCCGACAAGACTAAATAGATGTCAGTAAAGAGCCAGGAGGCGGAGTTATAGAGTGAAGACTGCAGGTCTTTATTAAAGTATTCTATTGCTCCCTAAAAATTATACAAATCCCCAATATACATTTATTACGGGTAATACTTAGAAAGTGCTTTTTCCTCTGCACTTACTACTGCATCAAGTCTTCACTTCCTGGATAAAATGGTGATGTCACTTCCTGGATAACATGGTGATGTCACTTCCTGGATAAAATGGTGATGTCACTTCCTGGATAAAATGGTGATGTCACGACCCGACTACCAGAGCTGGGCTGTGGCTGCTGGAGAGGATGATGGCAGGGGGACACTGAGGGACACAGGGCACTGGAGGGACACTGAGCGTCCCCCTTCCATCATCCTCTCCAGCAGCCACAGCCTGCACAGCTCTGGGAGTCGGGTCGTGACATCACCATTTTATCCTGGAAGTGACATCATCATGTTATCCAGGAAGTGACATCACCATGTTATCCAGGAAGTGAAACCTTGATGCAGTAGGAGTGCAGGGAAAAAAGCACTTTATAAGCATTTCCCGTAATAAGTGTATATTGGTGATTTGTATAGTTTTTAGGTAGCAATGTAATACTTTAATAAAAAATTTCGCTGGACTTCCCCTTTAATTTATCGTTACTTTGATAGAATAACGTGTGCGTGTCAGCTATCTTATAAAAACCAGTGCTTAATGTATATACTTTCCAAAACCAATCACCCACATGTATTTGTCATTAATTCAGTTTTTTTTTTATCTTTTGTAGGTAAGTTGCTGTTAAGAGATATGAAGATTTAATGTGCATGAGCATCATGCTGCATAAGGTATTTAAACATATTTAACATTGCGGGAACATTAAGCATAGGTACAGAATGGTGATTATTTTCTGACGCAAATCCAATGCAAAATTTATATGTAATTCATTGCAAAGTGTAAAATTTGTGACAATTCTGCACAAAAAAACCCAGCATGCCGCAGGTTTTGAATAGCTGTCATGGCCGACAGCTATCAGTATTTTTTCCCTGGCATGTGCCATTTACCTGAGATGGTTAGGGTCTTATTGCTGGGATAAAGAACGGAGTGAATAGGCTGCAGTGCTTGTTTTTCCCAGACGGATTTGTGCACTTTACAAAATTATTGTAAAATACTATAAGATGTTTTACTTTCTATATTATTTGTTGCTTTACATTAGTACATTAGACCACTGAATGTACACGTTATCTCATATATTGTGTGTTATGTTGGTTGCAGGCAATACAATATGCCATTGACAAAAAAGACCTAATAGGAGTTTAAAATTTTGTTGGTGCTGCTAACGTGAGGTGAGCGTCGATGCATATTATACGCTATGCATCACTGCTCAAAGTATAGGAGCAGAGAATCCCAGGATAAAAGGGAACTATCAGCAGGTTAGATGAAGCGTCTAAGCGTTAATTTATGAAACAGTCGTCGCTTCGTATCCTGCAAAAAAAAAAAAAAAAGTAGGTGAGTGCCGCTAATTTTTTTTAAATAGGGCTTGTGGTATTTTTTTTTTTTTTTATAGTTCTCAAGTTGCAATAAAATAGTATTATTCATACTTCATGTGGCTATGTCTCTACTGTTTGTAATTTATTATCCAAATTGGTTCCTTTGAAGCGATGCCACCCAGCATGCTTGACAATGCTACATTTCACAGTTAGCGAACACAACATTTGTGCGGTTCAGCTTCTAGAAATCACTTTTGTACATGTGGCTGATGGAAGAGAGAGCGGAGCCGGGGCATGGTCAGAATGTTGGCTGCTATTTTTGGATTTTGTGTGGTGAGATAACAATAGACTTGTTATGTAGAGTGCTAATTAACTTGCTCATGGGTGCACAACTACAAGATGACACATTAAGTAGGTGTAAGACACACACTGAGCATTTCCTCCCACTTGCTGAGCTTTTTCTGTGTTTGATTTCCTTCTGTTTTACTCAGTATCCTTTATGATTAAAATGTGTTGGTACAGAAGTCAGTATACTTCAATGATCATATGCAGAAAACAGCCCCAGGATGAATGGGAAATCTCTGGTGTAACACGCAGTTAAAGGGGTTATCCAGTGCTACAAAAACATGGCCACTTTCTTTCAGAGACAACACGACTCTCTAGTTCAGGTGTGGTTTGCTATTAAAGAGGATGTACCACCAGGTACATCCCCTTTAACCTGAAACCGCGGCACTGGCCGCGGTTTCAGGTTAAAGGGGATGTACCTGGTGGTACATCCTCTTTAATAGCAAACCATTTTTCGATTTCGATTTCCATTTCGATTTCCATTTCGATTTCGATTCGATTTCGATTTCCATTTTTCGAACCAAGGCCCGGTTCCCGTGCATGGCGCCGTTCTATGCACCGGAACCGGCCTGTGCTCAAGCACTGGAGGCCGGCCGGCCCGCCTCCAGTGGGAGGGAATTCCCTCCCCTCTGTGACGCGGCTCCCTTAGAATGAATGGAGCCGCGTCATAGAGGGGAGGGAATTCCCTCCCACTGGAGGCGGGCCGGCCTCCAGTGCTTGAGCACCGGCCGATTCCGGTGCATAGAACGGCGCAGTGCATGGGAACCGGGCCTCGGTCCGGAAAATGGACCGCGGCATCGGCTTCCCCGTGCCGGCGGCGTTTGATCCGTGGCTTCAGGTTAAAGAGGATGCACGTGGTGGTACATCCTCTTCAAGCTTCATTCACTTCAATGGAACTGAGCAGCAAACCCCCACACAAGCTGGAGACAAGAGTGGGGTTGTCTCTGGAAGAAAGTGGGCATGTTTTTGTAGCGCTGGATAACCCCTTTAATCTGTATTGCCATCACTTGAGCAGTGGGTAGGGCAGCATGTTGGGATTGCCCAGATGACACTTTGTTTGCAGTCCATTTAACCCCTTAATGACGGAGCCAATTTTCGTTTTTGCGGTTTTGTTTTTTCCTCCTCGTGTTTGAAAGGCCATCACACTTGTATTTTTTCCTGTACAGACCCACATGAGCCCTTATTTTTTGCGACACTAATTTTACTTTGCAATGGAAGACTTAATTTTTGCATAAAATACGCTGCAAAACTAGAACAAAATTATATGAGCAGTGAAATTGAAAAAACAAATAAAAACAAACTTCTTTTTATTTGGGGGGCCTTCGTTTTTACGCAGTTTGTCCTATGGTAAAACTGACATGTTATATTCATTCCTCAAGTCGGTACGATTAAAACGATATATAACTTTTATATTATTTGATGGCTTTTAAAAAAATTAAACGTTTTACAGAAAATAAACGTTCCTTAACCCCTTCGGAAAAAACTCCTATGGAAAAACTGACATGTTTTATATGTTCCTCAAGTCGTTACGATTAAAACGATATATAACACGTATAACTTATATTGTATCTGATGGCCTATAAAAAATTTAAACCATTGTTAACAAATATATGTCCCTTAAAACCGCTCCGTTCCCAGGCTTATAGCGCTTTTATCCTTTGGTCTATGGGGCTGTGTGAGGTGTCATTTTTTGCGCCATGATGTTTACTTTCTAACGGGTCTCGATTGCACATATACGACTTTTTGATCGCTTTTTATTACAATTTTTCTGGATTTGATGCAACCAAAAATGCGCAATTTTGCACTTTGGGATATTTTTGCGCTTACGCCGTTTACCGTGCGAGATCATGAATGTAATTAATAGTTTGGGCGATTACGCACATGGCGATAGCAAACATGTTTGTTTATTTATTTACTTTTATTTATAACCTGGGAAAAGGGGGGTGATTCAGACTTTTATTAGGGGAGGGGTCTTTTTATTGACAACAACACTTTATTTATTTTTTTTACACATATACTAGAAGCCCCCCTGGGGGACTTCTAGTATATACACTTTGATCTCTCATTGAGATCTTTGCTGTATAGTTATACAGCAAAGATCAATGAGATCGGCACTTGTTTGCTTTCGGCTGCTGCAGCCGAAAACAAACGAGTGCCAAGCCGGGGACGGCGCCATCTTGGAGAGGTCCCCGGCCGGCTTCAGTAACGGAGATCGCTCCTCCGGGACAACGTCTCCCCCCCCACTAGACAGCTGCCCCGCTCTGAACGCCCGCACAAGGACGTACAGTTACGTCCTCGTGCGGGAAAGGGTTAAAATCGCTCTATTCCCATGCTTATAGCACTTTTATCCTTTGGTCTATGGGGCTGTGTGAGTTGTAATCTTTTGTGCCATGATTAGAGATGAGTGAACCTGGAGCATGCTCGAGTCAATCCGAACCCGAACGTTCGGCATTTGATTAGCGGTGGCTGCTGAAGTTGGATAAAGCCCTAAGGCTATGTGGAAATCATGGATATAGTCATTGGCTGTATCCATGTTTTCCAGACAACCTTAGAGCTTTATCCAAGTTCAGCAGCCCCAGCTAATCAAATACCAAACGTTCAGGTTCGGATCGACTCGAACCCAAACCCGGTTCGCTCATCTCTAGCCATGACCTGTACTTTCTATCAGTACCTTAACATCACACTGCGGGGGGGGGGGGGGGGGTTCTGGGTTGTCTTAATTAGCGGGAGCGGCCATCATAGCTAATAGCAGCAATCCCGACTGCTTTCTGCCGTGGCTATCAGCGGGCCGGTCATACGTCGTTAAGGGGTTAAAGTATATGTTTTATGGAGAAAAGAAACAGATGCAATTGTGTGCCATCCGTTTGGATCCGTTTTTCCATTTAAATTATAAAAAAAAAATCGGACTAATTTAACAAACTTCATAAATTTATGAATATAATATTCTCAGAATTATCACAAAATATTGTGCAAGCTTAGTCACCTGGTACTGACCAGGCAGAAGCCTGCTCTGGTTTGTGCAAATAATACATTTAGTGCAAATCCTGGATTATGCTAATTTTGGGGTGAATACACTAAACAGGCAGATTCCCCCCCAAAAAAGTTGCATCTAAAAAATATTCATCCATTGAATACTGGTTCATAAATAGAACCAAAAATGGGCGAAAAATCCAATTATTCACCTAAAAATAAGCGAAACCTTTTTTTTTTTTTTTAAACCACTCTGGGGGACATTTATCAACGGATAAATGTCCCCCAGGGTGGTTAAAAAAAAAATTCTGTTGCTGAAATTCCTGGTCTCATCTTGACACATAGGAAATGGAAAGCATTGCCCACTCAGCTAATGACTGGTTGCAGTGGTGACCCGCCTTGGCCAGTGATTGGCTAAGCAGGCATTTCCTGTGTTTCAGGACGTGGACAGGAAGTGGATATCAGTGAGGACCTGGTGAGCAGCAGAATGGCTGTGGTGGAAGTTACTGTAGGTGACAAGCGTAATCCTTAATTTATTTTTTATCCCAGTGCCACTGAACAACCCATTTAAAAAGAGCTAAAAAATTATTATTTCTGGAAAGGAAAAAAAGAGAAAAATAGACAGTCAGCCTTCTATGATAGCTGCAGTATATCCCGGCAGAGTCAAGATAATAGCGTCTTTGGGTGAAATGGAAAAATGATTGAATCCTGTCTGGCCTCACTGGTGCTATAATCACATTTCTGCTATCCTTCCAGTGCTCGCATAGACATATTGCATCTCTTAATTAGTTTAAACTGCTCATTCGTTACATTTAAACTCCTAATGATCATAATTACCCAGTCACATGATCAATAATTTTATCATGTTTTTTTTTTTTTTTTCCATTCTTAGATCGTCAAAGTCGGTACATTGTGATTTCTTATTTTAATGTGTTCTCGACAAAATGTCAGAGAATTTGCTCAGGAGGAAATAATTCCGGTAAAGGTCACATCCTTGATGTACACATGAGCGTCTCTTAATAAATGTGAGAACTACCATCTTGTCACATTCAAGCAGCGGCAGAGCGGGGAGGGCGGCAGACAATAATACATCCTGATGATGACTCATTAGCATATTTGGCGCCATTATGTTAATGGGCACCAGGTAATTCAAGGTGAGAGATCACGCTCGGCACTAGTTGCAGTGCAAAACATTTAACCCCTATGGCACAGATTCATCTATCCCTGCAGAGTATTGACTATTACAAGGGGCAAACACAGGGAGCAAGTGAGTGCCGACCTGTCAGGTCAGCGTTCGCTTGCTCCTTGTTCCCCGCTCGCTGCCGGCACTATTAATGCACCAACAGCGAGCAAGTAAGTGCAGGGTGTGGGGGGGAGGCCTGCGGGGGGCTCCCCGGATGACCGGTTGTACAGAGAGCCCATAGGAGATAACGGTGGTCTGCTGCCACCACTGCCACCACACCGAACAGCGGCAGCAGCTTTCAACATATTAAAAGACGTTAAAAGGCAAGATCAGCGGACATTGTGCATGTCGGCTGATCGTTGCCTTTTATTACACGAAGCGATTATCGGCCGATAAGACGTCTTATATAGTTAGGAAAGTGCATTATATCAGATGCACCGACCTGTTCCCTAGATGTCTATCATGCTCAGGATGTAGGATGACCCCAAAAGTCATTTGACACATAGAGCAGGGGTTACAGCTGGAGAAGGTTGGAATCTGCGCATTCTCTGTGGTGTACGCCAACGGCGCAATGATAAATGCTTCCCTTATTGACCCCCTTCGAGAGGACTTGTGGCCATGCCTCTAATCCAGAAATTGTTACGTCATTAAAGGAAAGTCCGGCCATTAATAAAATCTTGGGGGGGGGGGGGGGGAATTTGATGACGCCTAGGAACTTACTTCTCCCCGTGCCCGTAGTGAGTGGCGGGACCGGCCGCAGGACCCCCACCGGAAGGCATTTTGCCCCTAGCTGTAATGACGTCACAACTTGAGGGAAAATGCCTGTCCCGGCTGATGGTCTGGCCGCTCAGCCAATCGGTGACTGGGGCGGGATGCCATTCCAATCACTGATTGGCTGAGCGTCCAGTCAAACCTTGGTAATTCATTTCTGGAATGTGCTTGTAATCCAAATCACTGGTATATCAAAGCACATTTTCATACAAGAAATAATGAAAACTCAGATGATTCGTTCCACAATCCAACGAAAATGTAGGTTAGGTGTTCTGTATCCATAAAGAAGACTGTATCAGTAAAGAAGGGGTTAGCCAGTTAACTCTCCCTTCACACACAACTCCCCAGGTGGCTGCAAACCTGCTGGTACTAGTGTCTGGAGCAGCTGTTGGTGAAGGTTAATTCAGGGAAGGAGGCAGCGGTGACGCGGACGGGAAGAGTTGATCAGCTCGCAGTGGGTTAAAATGAGAGGGATGTTATCAGGATGGGGGACACAAGGGGGGCTGGTATTAAGAAATCTTGCTTTATCACAGAGTTACAATTTTTCACTGTAATATATGATAATAAGGTATTGGACTCTCTTTAAGTAGAATTATTGACTTGTAGCTAGCGTCTGAAATTCCTTTGTATGTTTTGGAGGGAAGATTTGGGTGGAAAGCTGTCGCAGTTTGTAAAGGAATTCCAGTGTTTACATCCAGGCTGCTGCAACTGCACCCACCACGCACCTGGCACATGCACCCACCACGCACCTGCCGCATGCTTCCAGTCCTGGCTGCTTCTGGAAATGCCAGGCTCAGTAACACGGCAATCCTGACTTCTGTTTCCTGCTGTAATATTGGGATAGTGCCATAGAAATAGTGCCCAGATTCTTAAACGAAAGAAGATGCCGCTAAACATATGTCTTTATCATACTGTATTTGTCAGTACATATTAACACAGTTATTAATCATGTCTGGAAAGAGTATATAGGGATTTCTCTAGATCTTACATATATTGCTGCTGTAGGAATGGGTGGGATTAGATCAAATGTTCCATTCAACTGATTTACCAACATCACCACTGATTTGACATCACCATGGTATCCAGGAAGTGACATCACCATGTTATCCAGGAAGTGACATCACCATGTTATCCAGGAAGTGACATTACCATGTTATCCAGGAAGTGAAATCAGCATGTTATCCAGGAAGTGACATCACCATGTTATCCAGGAAGTGACGTCACCATGTTATCCAGGAAGTGAAGCCTTGATGTGGTAGTAAGTGCAGGGAAAAAGCACTTTATAAGCATTTCCTGTAATAAGTGTATATACGTGATTTGTACAACTTTTGGGGGGCAATACAATACTTTAATAAAATTTTTCAACGGACTTCTCCTTTAAGTTTGCGCTTTGTGCGCTATATGGACAGAGAGCATTGGGCATAGAGAGGCATGTTCTCTCCATGCGCAAAATGTATCAAATTTTTCACCCAGAATAGTTAAAAAAAAACAGGCTTTTTGTGTCACATTGCTAAATGTGTCCCAAAGTCTCACATTAGTTAAGGCCGTATTACATGGCACGATAATCGGGGAAGCGAGTGCTGACTTATGAAATCAGCGCTCACTTCCCCCTTGTTCCCCATTGCACAAGCAGCGAGCGTGGAGCAGGGGAAGGGGCTACCCGAACGATCCTTAGACGATCCAGGCTGCCCATTAAAGTCAGTTGCGGTCTGCTGTTGCTGCTCCTATTACTTGGACCATCGCCGACTTGATCGAGATCTTGCACGTTGGCTGATTGTGGCCTTTTACCCTGCGTTAATACACAAACCGATTATCGGGCTAAACGGATGGTAATTGGCCAAGCAAGTCCGATAATTGTTTTGTGTAATATGGACTTTAGTTCCCATCATTTGCTGTTTCATAGACAAATAGTTCACTCTTTTATAATCCCTACTGCTGCAACTGAGCATGCCTGACCAGCAAGCTGAAGCTGAACTGCAGTTCGTAACCAACAAGCTTATAAGCATCACATATTAGGCAAGTAAATGTGGGAAACTATTGAAAAGATTTAAATGGACTCTCTTGTTATAACTTTTAAACTCTAAATCAACAGTAGATGTAAAATAAAGCAAGTTTGCCATTTACATTCATTTTTTTTTGTTATCATGCTGTAAAACAAAGCTGTACTTACCAGTATTCAGGTCCGGACTCCTAAAACTTTTTGGTCTTTTGCTGGTTGAAAAAAAGAGACCAAACACATGAAGTCCATGTGTCCATCAATCACATGACTGCCTTCCTTGTGAACGCTCAGATGGCTGGGACTTCATTTGGTCTCTTTTCTTCTAAGAAACCTGCCTTCAGGAGACTGGACCTGAATACAAGTAAGTATAGCTTTGTTTTACAGCATGATAACTAAATAAAACAAAGAAAATAAATTGCAAGTGTAAATTACAAACATGTTTTATTTCACATCCCCTGTTGATTTAGATTTTGAAAGTTGTTTTATAGTGAGCATTTTTATTCTCTATTATATATTTTCGAATGCATGGAAGTTTAGTATTCCGGAATGCCCCTTTAAGACGGCTATACAGATTAGATGAATGTTTTTCAGAACTGCTGCCTTTGGTGTGAACAGCCAAACATCTGATGTGTATAGGGATGTCTCACCTCCCATCAATGACAGATGTCAAGCGAAAGAGGGGTCAGGCATGATCGCCAGTAGCTTACTCCCCAGAACTTAGCTGATCCAGGTGTGCTTGTGTATAGGGGGGGGGGGGGGGTCAGCCTAATGAGCTGCCATCTATATAAAGTGTTTGGTATTCTGGGGTATACTTGGTGTTGGCTTCAAAACCGCACTCACAAAACCCCTCAAAAATATAAATATAGAAAACAAGTCAGTTGCAAGGAAAGCTACAAGGGTCATGATTCACAGTTTCCCTTAAAGGGGTCGGCCACTTTGTAGTAAAATTGTTCAGTGTACAGTATTAGTAAGGGTACTCACTGTATATACTGACAGCAGCTCCCTGTTTACCTCATTCAACTAAAATCAGACTTCCATCCTCCAGGCTGTGCTGTCCTACTCTGTAGTGATTCTGTCCTTAAGATGGCTGAAATGGAGGAGCATGTGACCATGCCCCGACCCCTAGTGTCCACCACTGAGCCTGTGTATGCCTATGGTGGACACTGGGGGACGGGGCATGGTCACATGCTACACCATGTCAGCCATCTTATGGACAGAATCACCACAGAGCAGGACAGCGCAGCCTGGAGGAGGGGAGTCTGATATTAGCTCTGTGAGGTACACAGGGAGCTGCTGTCAGTATATACAGTGAGAACAGTTACTAATACTATACACTGAACTATTTTACTATAAAGTGGCCAACCCCTTTAATTAAGTTATAGTTCTTTCAATAAGAAAGAAATTCCTCGGTTTCGAAAAGACAATTGTACATTGTCTACTCAGCACAATCTAACATGAACCATTAACGCAGACTGCAGTTGGATGCCATTTCTTCCCTCTTCCATGCATCTACTTTATCTCCGGCCTATATATAGCAAGAGATACCATAATGTGACATGAGCTGGCACTCCTCTTTAGTGTGTTCTCTGGATTTAACCTTCGCAGTCAAAGTGCCCTTTTCATACAGCAGATGTACGTTCTGCCGAATGTTCTGAGGTAATCTAGAAATAAACGGTACTCATGTTTTATTCATTTATACACCAATCAGCCATAACATTAAAACCACCAGCCTAATATCACATAGGTCTCCGTTGTGTCACCAACCAAAAGTGTTGACTACACACAAAACATGTCAAGCATCAAAGGGGTAGAAGATGGCTAAGGCCTTTTGTCCCCTGCAACTTACTTCTTGTAATTCCATGTCTTTAAAAGGAATCTGTCACTAGGTACTGTATATCGTGGCTTAAATGAGGATAAATGTATCACTTACATCATTCTGTTCAGCCGTTCTAATATGCAGGAGAATAGGATTCTTGCCACACCCCTCCCCCTGCCTTACAGCTGCTGATTGACAGTTGGTTGTCTATACACAGCATGGATGGATAACTGCCAACCAGCAGCTGGTGGGCGGAGTTTGCTGCTTCTCATGAATATCCAGGACTACTGGGCGCATGCACATAATGGAGAGGTCTATTTATTGTCCATGTTCAGGAGGATATCTCCGAATCAGCTGTACAGAACAATGTAAGTGATACACCATTCTATTCAGCTTCTCTATCACTAGTTTATACCACCCTGAGATAGGACACCATAAACCTATGACAGGGTCTCTTTATGTATGACTTGGAGGGGTTGAGTGTGTATCCTGTTCATTATATGGGGAGCAAAATTACATGGAATCACAGGAATTAAGCGCTAGGGAATAGAAGGCTTCAGCCATCTTGTGCTCCCCGGACATCTCCTTTAATGTATTTAGCAATTTGTATGAGAAGTGAAAGGCTGACCCCCTTAACCCCCTGAACCAGTCAGCAAACGGAGGTATAGCACTTATAAAAGGGTTCCTAAGGATAGATCTTTATTAAAAACCTTTTTAAAGGGGTATTCCGCTCAAACATAACTTTTCATATGTTGCTGCCCATGATGAGACTAACAATTTATTCCATACTTGTTGTTATCTATTCAGTCTCCTTCCCCCAGTTCTCAACTGCTGCTTTCTGCTGAAGACACAAAAATCTGTGTGTGAGCTTTTCTCTCCTTCTCCCCTCCTCCCCCTCCCTTCTGAGACAGCTGATGAACAAGTCCCTGACAGGCTGTGTCTTCAACATTGTAGCTTCTTTGTAATGCTGGTAGGGTTAATCATAGTAAGTTTATCATTAATTTGACCTCAGAATAACCCTCCCAGCATTACAAAGAAGCTACAATGTTGCAGATAAAGCTTGCCAGGGACTTGTTTACATCAGCCGTCTCAGAAGGGAGGGGGAGACAGAGAGAAAAACTAACACACAGCTTTTTTGTGTTTTCAGCAGAAAGCAGCAGCTGAGAACTGGGGGAAGGAGACTGAATAGATAATAACAAGTACGGAATAAATTGCTAGTCTCATCATGGGCAGCAACATATCAAGAGTTATGTTTGAGTGAAATACCCCTTTAAAGAGCATGTACCACCAAAGCATTATTACGGAGATATACCTACCATCCTGTTGGCGCTGCTGTGTAACATCCGGTGCTATGGTGCTTTTGTCGCTCAGTTTATTTTCGCCGAAATGTAGATATGCTAATTACCCTGAGTGAAGCACTGGTACCTGGAATTCAAAGTCCTCTCCTCCCCCCTCTGTAACGCACCAGCCTCTGCTCATGCTGGCACGCCTCCTACGCTAATCCTGAAACCCCTCCTCTTCTATGCCGAGCCCGGCCTCCTGCACAGCCCCGCCGTCATCAGAGCGGGCTACGAGTCCTACTGCGCACGTTCCCTGCTCTAAATTGCCATTTATAGGGCAGAGCAGCAGCTTAGAAAAGATGTCTGCCCCCATAATCATATACAGCAAATAGCACAATCTACCAGCAGATATGAAAAAGGAACATTTAGTATCTGGTTGCAATTACCATATAACGACAACCAACTTGCAAATTAACAGTACAGAATTCCTCTATCTGGCAGTTGCTATGACCACCGAGTCAAGCTGACCCTCTCCTCATTGACACACATAAATCAGTATGCACTGTAGCCGTCTGCATTACTGTACATGTCCAAAGCCATAGCTGAAAATTATTTTCATATTTTAAAAACAGAGTTGTGATTTCACCATAGTAATGCTATAGGATAATAGATTATACCCAGACCCTCCTATCTGACGTACATATTGACATTCAGGCCCACACTTGCATTTCCTCCTTCTAATATGGACAGTCCTATTGATTAATGCACGCCCTGGCAGCCGCTACTAGAATATCAGTATGCACTTTATGGCCTAGAAGATATGGAAACCTTTCTAATTTGCATACCGAGACATTTCAGACTCACACAAAGCTAACAGACAAATTAAGCACGCAACCGTAAAAAAAACGTAAAATCTTCATAGACAATGAAATGGGTCATACAAAAGAACTTAATGGGGTTATCCAAGATTAAAAACAAATAGCAGCTTTCTTCCACAGACAGTACAACACTTGCCCTCAGATTGTGGGTGGTATTTAGTGGAACTGAGCTGGAACGGTGGCGGTGTACCTGGAAAAACCAGCTGCATCTTTTCTATCCCTGGATTAGTCCCCCTTCACTTTTTAGGAAAATCTATCCTGATTTCTTAGGCTATGTTCACACTACATAATTTTTCGTAAATCTACGGCCGTTGTTGCACAGTGCAACAATGGCCGTGATTATTACGTAAAAATACGTTACATTGCTGTCTATGGGATCCCTAGCGGCGCCTCAAACAACTGAAATGTCAGTTTTCTGTGGCCACTATTCAGTGAAAAGCGGCTGCGGAAACCCTGTCAGTGCACACTATGGAGCGAGCGGCTCCGGCCACTCGCTCCATAGCGTGCAGTAGAGAGTTCTGATGTGGGCGTGCAGAGATGCGCCCGCATCAAAACCCTGCGGCCCGAAAGATCATCCGGCTGGTACTGTAGTACCGGCCGAGATTAGCTTTTCAGAGACGGCCCATGGAAAAAGGCCCTTAGATACCCCCAGGTGTTATCATCCAGTTGTCAATTTATCTAGTTATGTGAAATACAGTTACGTATGAACAGAGACATAGAAGACACAGATGTCACTTTATCCTCTTTGTAGCAGGTCTTTTTACGCTTCATCTTTTTTTTTGCAACATCTTGCTGGCATATTCTCACCATTGGTCGGAGTCTATAGCAGAATTTTAAATTAATCTTTTCTTTGTCTTTTGAAACCTTAATTGCATCCGCAAAAGTGGTTTACCTCCTGTAGAAAGGACCTCTGAAGATTGTTTGCCCCATGAGGGTATGTTCACAATATGGAAATCTCCCTGCGGATTCCGTCACCCCCCCCCCCCCCCCCCCCCCCGGTGCTCCCGCTTCAGTCTTCAGTCCTATAGACTCCATTCTATGGTTGGGCGGATTTCATCATGTGCCTGAAGAGTGACCCTGTTCATTCTTTGGGTAGACTGTGGAATCTAACTGACCATAGAATGGAGTCTATGGGACCGGAGGAGACTGAAGCGTAGACGAGCGACGGAATCCGCAGGGAGTTCTCTGTGTGATTTCCATAGTGTGAACATACCCTTATGAAGAACCCTCTGTAGGTAGTTTGCTCCTTGTAGAACCTTATCTCCAAGATAAAAAAAGAACATAGTCACCCTCTGCTCTTGGCTCCCCAGCATGTCCTGGTGCCATAATGCCCACCAGAGTGCTGTGGCACCCCTTGCGGGTTATCACAGCCCTCCAGTTTCCCTTGTCAGGAACCACTACATTATAGGGCCAACCATGTCAGTGCCAATATGAACTTAGTCATTGGTCTTCTGCTGCTCTACATAGGAGACAGCGATCATACATCTAATATGATATTAGCTGCAATCTTTCCAATAACCTTGCGTTCGGTGCAATTAGCTTAAAAGCTTTTGAGTCCCGGTCTGAATCATAAACTTACTGTTTACCTTCAGAATGCCGTGCATTAGTTGATCCTGCAAACCTTTTTAGATGAAACAGTCTTAGCATCTCAGTTTTGACTCCTAGGAGTTATTGATTTGACTTAAAGGCTTGTACTTTGTTTTTTGTTTTTTTTCTAAAAGGATGCCAAGAAAAGATTTACATGTCAGCAGTTATGATTTATTTATGACCACAAAATTCACATCCTTTGTCTTCTTGTTGTCATTAGTCAAATGATGAAACTTTAGAATATATATAAGAGAAGGCATTGACAAGGTTTTGACATGTTTTAGGTCATTTATTATCATAGCAATAAATAATAATATTGTATGTAAGGGGAATATTTTACTAAGACAGAACCTAATGCAAAGATTTGTCATCTAAGTTTTCCTTTAGAGAATTGGATTAAAGGGTTATTTCATCTAAGAGCTGAAAAATGAAATGCTCCCAAACCTAGCTGGTCTTACTCACCAAGTCCCCCTGAGTATTTTGAGCCGTCTCCCGTCTTTATAGATGCCGCTGTTCCTGAGTTCCAAGATTTTCTAAAATTTGGTGTATATCAAAGATGGCTGGGAGAATAGATCTCCCAGCATGCATTACACCTTGGAGCCAACTGCCAAGTATCCACCTCATCTTGTAGTATCTATCTATCTATCTATCTATCTATCTATGCATCTACATGCATCATTATCAAACAACGGCCGTTTTCTGGCTTAAAAAAAGACTTCATCGGAACATAGGCTTAGATCGGCTTATGAAGTGCAGGTATTAATAAATTCCTCCCTTCAGTCTTTGATCCCGGCTTTTTTCCTGAGATCAGCAGTGACCTCTAGTGGCCGACATGTGGAAAGACATGATAATTAGCAGAAGATTAGTGTACTATGACTTCAGCAGGAGATTACACATATTCTGCTAAGGGTTAGACTTTTTAGCTTAGATAATATGTTGCTTTTACCAATATAGGTCATTACTCTGAGTACTCGCATACTCACAGAATTTATTATTTATTATCAGAAGAATGGAAAATGTTATAGTTTGGAAAATATTATGGACATAAACAGAACTAAAGCATAAGAAATCACAGCATGCAGAGTGTTCTACCTATGTAATATATAGTATAATAGGTGTTACAAATAAACAAAGTAATATTCTATAGGGAATATTACTTAATGAAATGTGTTTATTGAATTATTTCTACTTTTATTTTTATACCTACATTTGTTCCTGCAGTATACAAAGAAATAGTCTCAAGGCCGTCTCCACTTGACGCGGTTGGTTAAAAAAAAAAAAAAAAAGATATATAAAGCTTTTCTTCTATGCAAATGAATAATGTTCTATTCCACAGAACTGCTTCTTTTATTCAGTAGAGATAAGGACCATACCATTGTCACTTGGCTTTAGTGTCAGGATCTTAGCAATAAGGAGAGGAGACTCAGTATAGACTTGTGTTACTGCAACTTGCTGATTCTTATGCTGAACATTTTCTTGTAGTTGATTATTCTTTCAGTCAGATACTAAAACTTTTTCTTTTATTCTAATCTTCTGATTAATTTTTTTTATTTCACTTTTTGTACCTTGTTATGGAGACGGCCATCTTGTCTGAGCTATTTTTAACAGCATTTAGTGACATGCTTTACAGCAAGACTCATGGACATAGACGACAATAGACAGAGTTTGTCCCCCTTGAGATGAATGTGACACATTACTGAGCATAATGTGTGATCTTTGGAGAGATCATTCCACAGAGACCATCAGCACATCTATGCCTCTGTTCACACTGTAGGTTGCACGCTGCATGTGTTGCTTAAGTACAGACAAAAAAAAAAACTAAACAAAGTGCAACAGCAATCTACAGGTGCAAGTGTTTACTGTATATATACACCCCTGGCATACACATGATAAAAACCTGCTCTACAGATATTTAAAAATGAAGATTTTAGTAAACTATTTGATCAAACAAAGTATACCATGTCACCATGTTAAGGTGTCCTCGGAGACATGGTCCCTACTCTAGCATTCCCACACTAGCAATGGCCTGAGCTCTCCACTTATGTTTTTTTAGTGCTATATATAGAGATTTGGCTCCTATCTGCCCGTTGTAGGCTTATTTAGCCCAACGATCCCCCTGGAGTGGAGGGACAAAATCTTTTTTCTTTTAAATCAACTGGTGTCAGAAATTTATATAGATTTGTAATTTACTTCTATTTAAGTCTCAAGTCTTTCCATACTTATCGGCTGCTGTATGTCCTGCAAGAAGTGGTGTATTCTCTCCTGTCTGACACAGTGCTCTCTGCTGCCACCTTTGTCCATGTCAGGAACTGTCCAGAGCAGCAGCAATCCCCATAGAAAACATCTCCTGCTCTGGACAGTTCCTTACATTGAAAGAGGTGGCAGCAGAGAGCACTGTGTCAGACTGGAAAGAATACACCACTTCCTGCAGGACATACAGCAGCTGATAAGTACTGGAAGACTTGAGATTTTTAAATAGAAGTAATTTACAAATCAATATAACTTTTTGAAACCAGTTGTTTTGAAAGAAAATTTGTTTTGCTGGAGTACCTCTTTACCGGAAAATGAAAAAGAACAATAGATGTAAAGTATTGTATTGTTTAGAATTTATTGTATTTATAATATCCAGCAATATCCTTATATACAGTATACTTTTTTTTTCCTTCCTTAATCTCCTAGAGAATTAGAAAGAGAGCAGTCTTCTTTGAGATTTCTGGCACTTTTAAGAATCAGACATTAATCTTTGCGTGTCTCCCCAGAGATGGGCCCCATTGATTTTGTCTGTCTCCTCTGTCGCCCTGTGGAAGTCACATTACTGGATGGATCAAGCAGTTCTGCTTCTCTTCCATTTACGCTACATTCAGATCTTGTTTTCCATGGATAAACCATTCCTGTCATTTCTGGAAAAGATCAAAGATGAGGCGACACAGGCTGAAATTATTGGATTGTTCTAATTGGGCATGTGTGTTCAGATAGATCTGTCATCTCCCAGTCTGGAAGGTATATGAAAATTCAAGACAGCAACTAATGCATAAAATTTTTTTTAAAAAAATTCTGCGAGTGAAATAAACTAAATAGGTGATACTTAAATTTAAGCAAACCTTGCATGATCAACAGTAGAAGCGAATATAAGAAACTTGGTAATATATCTTATCAGATAAAACTGCTTCCTTCTCCTGTTATCAAGCATCCCCCATCCTTGCTAAACTGTCATCCATGGCAGCCTGGGCTTTGCATTAAGTTCCCAGCGCTCCGGCTGCCAATCAAGCTGTCGGTTGAACGTGATGTCATAAGCTCAGCTAGCCAATAAGTGGTTGCTGCTGATTGGACCTCTGATGTCACCTAACCCAGAAGTGTAGGCATTTTCCTTTTTTAGTGCCGTTCGTTAAAGTTCGGTTCGGCGCAAACATTAAAGTTTGGCGAACCTGCTGAACTGAACTTTTGAAAAGCTCGCTCATCTCTAGTCAGAACATCTCAACTTAAAGGAGTTATCTCAAGATCAAACTGTACGGTCTGGGATGCATCATGTACTCTGTTGATCCATTCATTTGGTGGACAAGGGTGTTTGATGGGCGTCCCAGCAGTCAGATGGTGGGGAAATTGGTAAATCTTAGGATTGTAATAGAAAATATAATAGAAAATGTAAAATGTCTATACAAGGTTGATTCAATAACCACTTTAATTGTACATTGTAACCATCTCTGTCACACATAACGGCCTCTATGATGTATTAGTGTTCCTGTACATGAACTGGTATTGAATGAATAGAGCTGTGAAGGTCAGTGGTCGCTGTATCCCTACTAGTACCATGCGCCATTTATCCCTCAGTATTATCCTCGTCTATTGCATCTATATAATGAATGTACTACCAGATGAAATGAGACTTTGCAGTTATAAAAGCACTTTCCATATTTATTATATTGTGATGTTTTTTCCATCTTTATTTTTAGAAAAGAAAAAAACTGATAGATAAATAGGTAAAATCTGTGTATGTGTATGTGTGTGTGTGTGTATGTGCATGTGTGTGTGTGTGTGTGTGTATGTGCATGTGTGTGTGTGTGTGTGTATTTGTATGTGCATGTGTGTGTATGTGTATGTGTGAGTGTGTCCTTGAATGTGGGAACCTGTCCCATTGAATGAGCAGTTGGTTATGCCAGTATCATGTTACAGTGCAGGAGAAACAGATTGATTTAAAGGGGTTGTTCACCCAAATATTTATATATTTTTTATTTTCAAATTATCTGGTGCCAGAAAGTGCCAGAGCTTTGTAACTTACTTCTATTAAAAAAAATGGTGGAGTAGGGAGCTGGGGCACTAGGAAGAATGGAGGTTGAGAGGTTTGAGCTGTGTGGTTACTGTGTAGAGGAAAGCAGTCTGGGATCTGTATTTCTTTTGGAGTTATTGTGGCGTAGGGTCTGAATTTACATGTTGGGGTATAAATGTATAAGTGGTCTGTTGTATTAATTTATTCAAGGGTCTGCAGATTTAATTTATTCTGGGGTCTGGGGTTTACATTTTTCTTGTATAGGAGAAGACATCACGTGTAAGTCCCTGGATGATGGAGTCGGCTCTCCTGACCTGTCTGTTATGGGAAATATTTGTGCCCACCATGAGATAACAATGCTCTTCCAGTCTATGGCGGTACTATTGATTATATTAGTGTTTACAATGGTAATTCTGTACTTTTATGTAATAAAATGGTGCGAAAAGTGACAAAGTAAAGCAAAAACGTCATCTTCTCGACACAGTTGATGCAATGCCTGGGCGTATATGTATATATATGTATGTGTGTGTGTGCTGGGGAGGGTTGTGTGCCAGGACTGCTGTACATCTGTAAGTAGGGGCACAACAGAGATCATAGGTCCTAGCAAAACTGCCCCTGCTGAGAGCTCTGAAGTTTTCCCATTTCTTTCTATGTACAGTGCATATCCACCGTCCCATTTTAGATATACAATGCAGTGCTGATTAGCTGTATACTATAGCTGTATAGAGGCTGTGTTTTTACACGGAATCAGCAGTTTTCATAGTTATAGAGTAAATGCTGACTCCTTGTAGCTACCACCAGGGGGTGCTTTCTGCATGTCAGTTTATGCTGCTACTGGAGGCTTTGAAATCCAAGCTTTACAGTGCTTAAAGGGAAGGTTTTTTTTGTTTTTATTGATTAGAGGCAGAAACTGAAAAATGTTCTTTTCTTCTAATCTGTTTCTATTTTTTTATTATGATTTTTTAAATATTATTTTTAGTACCTTATGATGGGGCTTATAATGCTTTATGGGCATAGACACAATGAACATCTCCACCTATATTCCATGTGCAGTAAACAGATTTTCATGTAACCCTATGAATTTACTTCATACAGACTACATGTCTGCGAGTCTAGTAAATGTGGAGACAAGTCCTCCCCCCCCCACTCGTTTTTATGGAAAAGTGCTTGTCGTTAATAAAATAAAACAATATAAATTATGTATGAACCTGTCAAGTAAAGGATTATCCTGCAAACCAATATAGTCAGAACACTTTTTAAGGTTGAGCTACTGCTGAAGACTCACAAATAACATTATACTGCTGAAAAGGCCCATAGCTGCCCATGGCTTTGTCTCTGCATTGTCAGTTATAGACATCAACATTTTTTATAATGTGGGTAATTTTATTACCTTATTCTTCTTACTTTTACTTATCTTTTGTAAGGGTATATGCACACTGAGCAATTCTTGCGGAATTCCGCCCGAATTCCGCCGCAAAAAGCGGACGGAATCCGTGCAAAATTACGACTGTGTAAATGCAACATTGCTCCTTTTCATAGAGAACAATGGGATTTCCGACTGCCGTGCACACAGAATAAATTTCCGTCCGGAATTCCGTGCGGAATCCAATTATTTGGGCGGATTCCGGTAGAGGAATCCTATAGAAGTCAATGGGACTTGAAATTTCGCTTGAAATTGTGCTTGAAATCTGCTTGCATTCCGCTCGATTTCCGCTTAAATTCCGCTCAAATTTAGCTCCTATTCTGCCAGAGCAGAATAGGCAGGCAATTTCAAGCAGAAATCTTACAGCTACAATTCCTCGAGAATTGCTCAGTGTGCATATACCCTAATAGTTAAAGCGACGCTGTACCCACAATCTGATCCAAACCGCTTGTACCGTCAGCTGCTTTTAATCCAAGATCTGTCCTGGGGTCAGTTCGGCAGCTGATGCAGTTATTGTCCTAAAAAGCAACATTTAAACTTGCAGCCCTGTGTCAAATTGGCGTGGCCTAGAGTGTGTGTGCCCTAGGCTAACACCGCCTCTCAGTCCCTCCTCCCCGCCCTCTTCAACATTAGGCATGCCCTGGGCAGTATTTTTCCTATTCAACACTTGTCTGAACACTGCACAGGTGCCTTAACGATCCAGCTCATGTGCAGTGTTCAGACAAGTGATGAATAGGTGAAATACTGCCATGGGCATTCCTAATGATGAAGAGGGCGGGGAGGAGGAATACATCTAAAAAATATTCGCGGGTTGAATACTGGCTCATAAATAGAACTTAGATCAAAAATGGGCAAAAAAATCCAATTATTCACCTAAAAATAGTTGCAAACCCCTTGGTAAATTTCCCCAGAGTTTGTGTAAAAATTCATAATAGCGATTATTGGAAAAAAATGAAGAACTGGGTAAAGCCAAACAAGACATATCCCTGTGGTCACCAATAGAGAATATAACGGCCTTGCCTTCTGCTTTCCGTCCTATTGGTGTCACTGTTGGTAAAGCAGTTCTGTTTTGTGACTGTTCTGCACAATGTAATGGTCACATTTTTATCCCAAATGTAATATGTATGCAATAGAGTTGTGGAGAAAATGCGCAGGTATTCAGAGGTAAAAGGGAATGTTGGATGCAACTAAAGATATTCTATTCATTTATCCTCTACAATCGTATTGGGCCTCCTCTTGATTTCATCTGCTATTGCCTATAGATTACGCAGGGTTCACACTATGTTTTTGCAATCCGTTTTTTTTCCTATCTGTTTTTGCAAAAAAAGGATGGAAAAACGGATGTATTTGTGTGCATCCGTTTTGGTCCGTTTTTCCATTGACTTCTATTGTAAAATAAAGGATCAAAACCCATCCAATTTTTTTGCAACGTACACAAAAACAGGGGAAATTTATCAAACATGGTGTAAAGTGAAACTGGCTCAGTTGCCCCTAGCAACCAATCAGATTCCACCTTTCATTTTCCAAAGAGTCTGTGAGGAATGAAAGGCGGAATCTGATTGGTTGCTAGGGGCAACTGAGCCAGGTTCACTTTACACCATGTTTGATAAATATCCCCCCACTGTTTTTCGCCACCATTTAGGTGCAACTTCTTGAATTCTATAAAGAATTTGCTTTGCTATGAATTGCTATGAAGAAAACCAAAACTATTAATGGACAAAGGAAACACATTTACCCGTAGATCTCTGTAACTCCTGTTCCTATACATTTACAAAGATCCTATTTTTGTCACAATGGGTATGTTATGATAAAGTCTTAGGGATTTAACAGGGATTGATCTGATACAAAAAGAGTTATGTCTTGTAACAAGTTGAGCACCTGGGTGTACATTAGAAATGAGCGAACCTTCCGGATTTCTGGTTCCTACGAGCCAGAAATCTCGGCATCTGACTCCCGCTGTCTGCCGGCTCCGTGCAGCGGGTGGATACAGCGTAAAGAACGCCTAGAAAACTGGGATACAGGTTCGCTCATCTCTAGTGTACATCAATGGATCAAATTGTTTTTTATCTGAAACAATGAAAGGTAACCGACTGCAAGAAGAGATCTTAAAAGCCAGAGCATAAGATACAGGAGTTATATTAAATGGAATCTGTCACTAGGTTTATTTTAAGGGCAGCATAAACTAGTGACAAATGCTGAACAGATCGTTGTATTACTTCCTTCATTTTGTTCAACCGTTCTCCTAATATGCAGGAGAATAGGCTTCTTGCCACACCCCTCCCTCTGTCCTCCAGCTGCTGATTGGCAGTTGACTGCCTATACACAGCATGGATAGACAACTGCCAATCAGAAGAGGGTGGGCGGAGTTTTCTGCTTCTCATGAATATCCAGGACTACTGGGCTCATGCACATAATGGAGAGGACTACTTATTGTCCATGTTATTCAGGAGGATATTTCTGGATCAGCTGCACAGAACAATGTAATTCATCATTCTGTCTCTTTAAGCTTGGTCTGGTTAATATCCCTTTAATAACGCACAATTTATACTGATCTTTTCATACTGTAATGTTGTTACAGAGGAGATAGATATATAAGTGATGGTGAAATATTACAAAACAGACATGATCATAAATTCACTATACAAATGTCCTCAAGAAGGGTAAGGCTATGCTCACACAACGTCCAAAAAAAGTGCAATTTATTTAAGTAACTTAAAATGATGCAATAGCGGACGCCTTTTTCCTTTTTTTTGGACGTTGTGTGAACATAGCCTTACCCTTCTTGAGGACAATTGTACAGTGAATTTATGATCATGTCTGTTTTATAATATGTCACTGGCCCAGTCATTCCCATTCTGACCTTTTTGTAGCGACCATGCTGCTTAATAATCCAGTTAAGATAACTCTTTCAGTCGGAGCTGTGTCAATATTTCCCCAGCGCCTGTAACAACCTGTCACTATTGCACTTGATTTGTGCATTTTTATTACCCCAGTGCCGGCTGCCCATGCTCCATTTCACTGAATTAGGGCACATATGCCATTTACTGCTGTAATCTGTGATGTCCTAACAATGGAAGTCGTTTAGGTAACATTTATATGGCAGCTTCCTATCAACTGGTTCTCTGTTATTTCCCATCATTAGGTTCAATGACACTTTTAGGTTCAGTTAGCCGATCATACATATTATAGCATATGAGATATGAGAAACAGAACCTGCTCAGTGGTAGAAGAGCACTCTTAACGCATATGGAGAAATCACTATCCTGTGCATGGCTAGCTTAAAGGTGTTATCTAGGGAGCAATTTATTATTATTATTATTATTATTATTATTATTATTATTATTATTATTATTATTATTATTATTATTATTTATTTATTTTTAGAATTTATTTATTATTATTTTTAGAATTTTTTTTAAATTTATTATTTTTAGAATTTTTTTTAATTATTATTTTTAGAATAAAAAAAAAATTATTATTATTATTTTTAGAATTTTTTATTAAATATAATAATAATGATAATAATAATAATAATTAAACACTGGGTAAAACTGCTTCTGAAAAGGACCTGGGGGGATTGGTGGACAGTAAACTCAACTTTAGTGATCAGTGCCAGGCAGCAGCTGCCAAGGCTAATAAAATAATGGGGTGCATCAAAAGAGGTATAGATGCTAAAGATGAGAACATAGTTTTGCCTCTTTATAAATCACTAGTCAGACCACACATGGAATACTGTGTACAGTTTTGGGCACCGGTATATAAGAAGGACACAGCTGAACTGGAGCGGGTAGAGAGGAGGGCAACAAAGGTCAATAAAAGGTTAGTGCGGCGCTCAGCAATTATTCACAGAATAACACACATTACAAAGTTATACAACTTTGTAATGTATGTTATGTCTGTAAATCGCCCCCTTCCCCATGTCCCCCCACCCCCGCACGTGTACCTGGAAGTGTGGTGCACTATACATACCTGATCCGTGTCGACCAACCCTGTCCGCCATCTTCTTCAAAGACGTCATCTTCGGGAGGCCGGCCGACCCGCTCCTGCCGGCCCCCCTCTGCCGCGTCATAACTGTGCTCAGCTGCGATTGGCTGAGCACAGTTATGCTCAGCCAATCGTGGCTGAGCAGCTGATGACGCTGCAGAGGGGGGCCGGCATGTGGGACAGCTGCAGCGAGTCGGCCGGCCTCCCGAAGATTGCATGGACAGAAGACGGGGGTCGACACGCTTCAGGTATGTATATCGCACCACACTTCCGGGTACACGTGCGGGGGTGGGGGTACACGGCAATGGGGGTGGGGCAATTCACAGACATAACATACATTACAAAGTTGTATAACTTTGTAATGTGTGTTATTCTGTGAATAATTGCTGAACGCCGCACTACCCCTTTAAGGGAATGGGTGGGTTACAGTACCAGGACAGGTTATCAAGCTTGGGGTTATTTACACTAGAAAAAAGACGTCTTAGGGGCGATCTGATCACAATGTACAAATATATGAATGGACAGTACAGAGGTCTTTGTAGTGATCTCCTTACTCCTAGGTCTGTAACCATGACAAGGGGCATCCTCTACGTCTAGAGAAAAGAAGGTTTCACCATCAGCATCGACGTGGGTTTTTTACTGTAAGAGCAGTGAGACTTTGGAACTCTCTGCCACATGATGTTGTCATGGCCGATTCATTACATAAGTTCCATGGAGGCCTGGATGCTTTTCTTGAAAAATATAATATTACAAGTTATGGGCATTAGGTTTCCGGTGATACACTGATCCATGGATTATTCTGATTGCCATTGGAGTCGGGAAGGAATTTTCTCCCTGTGATGGGGCAACTGGTGTCTGCCTCATAGGGGTTTTTGCCTTCTTCTGGATCAACACAGTAGGGTTTCCCTAAGTTGAACCTGATGGACTCTTGTCTTGTAACAACCTTATTGACTATGTTACTATTATTATTTTAGAATTTTACTCAGGCAGGTGGTAAGATTGGGGAACAAAAACCTTATACTTTACCTTCCTCACTCCCCTGTCACTACTGTCACCGGCTGCACAGTACTTCCAGGGTTAGGGTCGGCACCTGCATGTGCTTGCTTAGCCAATCGGTGGCCAAAGAGGTGCCCAATCCCAGACACTGATATACTTGATGTGGGGAAATCGAAACATTGCATCTGTTTTTGTACCTTGCACTTTTTTGCAATAAACAACACCTTTATCACTTTATTCTGGTGTGCTACAGACTATCACATTTCTATCTATCTATCTCTCCTACGGAAGGTATCTATCTATCTATCTATCTATCTATCTATCTATCTATCTATCTATCTATTATCTATCTCCTATCTATCTATCTATCTATCTATCTATCTATCTATCTATCTCCTATCTATCTATCTATCTATCTATCTATTATCTATCTATCTATCATGTATCTATCTATCTCCTATCTATCTATCTATTATCTATCTATCTCCTATCTATCTATCTATCTATCTATCTATCTATCTATCTCCTATCTATCTATCTATCTATCTATCTATCTATCTATCTCCTATCTATCTATTATCTATCTATCTATCTATCTATCTATCTATCTATCTATCTATCTATCTATCTATCTATCATCTATCATTTATCTATCTATCTCCTATCTATCTATCTATCTATCTATTATCTATCTATCTATCTATCTATCTATCTCCTATCTATCTTTCTATCTATCTATCTATCTATCTATCTATCTATCTATCTCCTATCTATCTATCTATCTATCTATCTATCTATCTATCTTCTATCTATCTATCATTCTATCTATCTATCTATCTATCTCATATCTATTTTTAGATTATGAATAAAAATCACAACTTTCAAAAGAAGAAATGCCCCTTAGGCTAGGTTCACACTGCATTTTTGCAATCCGTTTCTTTAAAAAAAAAAAAAAAAAAAACACGGATAAAAAAACGGATGCATTTGTGTGAATCCGTTTTGATATGTTTTTCCATTGACTTCCATTGTAAAAAAAAACAGATCAGTTTTTTTGACTGACACAAAAGCGTAGCTGACACGTTAAACCGTAGCTGACCGTTAAAAAAACGGATCCGTTTTGATCCGTTTTTTTTTTACAATGGAAGTCAGTGGAAAAACTGATCAAAACGGATTCACACAAATGCATCCATTTTTTTCATCCGTTTTTCACGGATAAAAAAGAACGGATTGCAAAAACGCAGTGTGAACCCTGCCTTAATATATAGTATGCTGTTCTTGTTTAACGCTTCCTTTTATGTTTGTACTGTACATACAGGTGTATATAGTAGCAGGTTAAATACTGAACCCTCAGACATATAGGCTGCACTCTGGGTTATACTTTTGACAATAAATCAGACAGGCCTAATATGACAAAGTGACTCATCACTCCAATAAATTAATATATAAGAAAAAAATGCCGTGCCGCGCCAAGTACTATATAAAAAAATGATCTTTATTATCAGTGCATTATAAAATCAGTGCAATGTATTAAACCAGGCCGCTCACCATTTGTGTGCATATGGGCTGGCTTTGATCTGTAGTCCTACACGTCCGTAAACCTGTGCAGCTTTCTAGTTGGTGCAGAGGATATTCTGTTGAGATCGGGGGATCATCGATGTCTGTGTTCTTACAGATTATTATAACAAAGTCATTTCCACAAAGTCCTTTCCGGACGGTAACAGATACTACGGGTCGCTACGTGAGGCAAGAAATTTCCTCGACGCGTTTCAAAGGATACGTCCTTCTTTCTCAAGAGGATCTTGCTCGCATTCATGCTTCCCCTATATAGGTACGTATTCCCATCTCAGGATTAACCCGTTTCTTTCCTGAGTTAATCCTGTTAATCCTGGGATGGGAATAGGTACCTATATAGGGGAAGCATGAATGCGAGCAAGATCCTCTTGAGAAAGAAGGATGTATCCTATGAAACGCGTCAAGAAAGTTTCTTGCCTCTCGTAGCGACCCGTAGTATCTGTTACCGGCCGGGGCGCACGCCCTATTTGTGGAAAGGACTTTGTTACAATAATCTGTAAGAACACAGACATCGATGATCCCCCGATCTCAACAGAATATCCTCTGCACCAACTAGAAAGCTGCACAGGTTTACGGACGTGTAGGACTACAGATCCAAGCCAGCCCATACGCACACAAATGGTGAGCGGCCTGGTTCAATACATTGCACTGATTTTATAATGCACTGATAATAACAATCATTTATATAGTACTTGGCGCAGCACGGCATTTTTTCTTATATTTATTTTATATATTGATTGGAGGCAGAAACCACTAGCTGTCGCTCGCAGCAGTACAAACACTAGTCTAATACTAGTGTCTATATCAGGAGCGCGATTGTTTTACTTCTTTTTACAATTGCTGGTCCAGTATTTTGGAGGGGAGGGGGGCTTATATTACAGGGGATCTGACTGTGTGCATCTGCCATCCAAACGCATTGTCCCCCAAGAGACATAACCTTTGATTCAGCTCTGGAGGTAATGGCCGCAGATTGCAGTGTTGAGGTTTGATGCTGTGATTTGTATTTGTGATGGTGAAAAAGAAAGATTTCAAATGACAAAGCCAAAAAATTGTCTGTAAATACAGTCAGCTATTTCATAGCATGCTATAATAGGGGGGTTGTGTATCATTACTTGTATGCAATTTACTATAGACTATGGTGAAGAAGAAATAACATCAGACCTAATATGACATCCTGATACTTAAAGGGGTAGTGCGGCGGTAAACAATTATTCACAGAATAACACACATTACAAAGTTATACAACTTTGTAATGTATGTTATGTCTGTGAATGGCCCCCTTCCCCGTGTCCCACCACCCCCACCCGTGTACCCGGAAGTGTGGTGCGCTATACATACCTGTCATGTGCCGACTCGTCTCCGATCTTCAGTCAGCGATGTCGTCTTCGGCCCAATCCCTCCGAGCGTCCTGAGTGCCGGCCGCCCTCTGCTGCGTCATCGGCTGCTGAGCCGCGATTGGCTGAGCCAAACTGTGCTCAGCCAATCGCGGCTGAGCAGCTGATGACGCTAAAGAGGGCGGACGGCACTCAGGACGCTCGGAGGGATTCGGCCCGGCCGTCCAAAGACGACATCGCAGACTGAAGATCGGAGACGAGTCGGCACGTGACAGGTATGTATAGCGCACCACACTTCCGGGTACACGGGTGGGGGTGGTGGGACGCGGGGAAGGGGGCCATTCACAGACATAACATACATTACTAGGCTGCGTTCACACTACGTATATTTCAGTCAGTATATTTCAGTCGGTATTGCAACCAAAACCAGGAGTGGATTAAAAACACAGAAAGGCTCTGTTCACACAATGTTGAAATTGAGTGGATGGCCGCCATATAACAGTAAATAACTGCCATATTTCAATATAACGGCCGTTGTTCTAAAATAACAGCAAATATTTGCCATTAAATGGCGGCCATCCACTCAATTTCAACATTGTGTGAACAGATCCTTTCTGTGTTTTTAATCCACTCCTGGTTTTGGTTGCAATACCGACTGAAATATACGTAGTGTAAACGCAGCCCAAAGTTGTATAACTTTGTAATGTGTGTTATTCTGTGAATAATTGTTTACCGCCGCACTACCCCTTTAACATTACTGCTGTACACACTCATCTTACTTATAGTGTCAGTCCTGTATTGTCAAGTTACTCATTGTATGATCAGTCACTGTCACAGGTATGCTGTATTACTGACGCACAGGTTCAGGTCGGTCTCTCTAGCCCTAGCTCCTAGAGAAGATAGTAATTTAGGGAAAGCCTCTGAGGTTCCCTTTAAGAGTAGTTCAAGGGGTAGGTTTAAGGGGTGGTTCACAAAAAAAAAAAATCTTTTAAATTAACAGGTCCAAGAAAGTCCCAGAAATTTGTAATTTCCTTCTATTAAAAAATCTCAAGTCTTCCAGTACTTATCAGCTGTTGTATGTCCTGCAGGAAGTGGTGTGTACTTTGAAATCTGGAGAGCAGGAGAGGTTTTCTGTTTCAATCTTTTTATAAAATTTTTCATATAATAAATGTCAGAATTACAACATCATATTAAAGTTGCATCAAAGATATTTGAGCTATATCATATACAAAACAAGTCAGAAACAACGTATATAAAATAGCAGGAGATCTATATATCTAAAACAGTGTTTGTCAGCATAGAACATAGTAATCATTAAAGTGTCACTGTCGTTTCTTTTCTTTTTTTGCAGAAATCAATAGTACAGGCGATTTTAAGAAACTTTGTAATTGGGTTTATTAGCCGAAAATCAAGACAACAAAGAGTTAATTTACAGCTACATCACCAGGCTATCTCCTCTGAAGTCAGCACTGACCTCTCTGACCTCCGAATACCGGCTTTCATACAGCTCCCACTGTGCAATCCTTTGTTCTCTGCTCTCTACTGCCGACTAAGCTCCCTCCTCCCCCCCTCCCCTCTCCATAGGTTACACAGGGCTCGGCTGATGTAAACTAGTCGAGATTTCCTGATAATGAGCAGTGAATGAGAGAGAGGAGGTGGGGGGGGGGGGCGGCTGGGGAAAGTCTTTTTGAATGCAGATAATGCCATATTTGCCTAATAAACCCAATTACAAAGTTTCTTAAAATCGCCTGGACAATCACGGTGATTGTTAGTTGTCACATTTTTTGCACTGTTTTTGCTCTCTGTCTCTTTGTTTGTTGTTTTTGTCCCCTGAGCACTTACAACAGGAGAGGGACTGTCACCGTGGTTGGGGCCACCCTACTAAGGAGGTGGGCACCCCAAAAGGCAGGGTAAGAGGTTATCTAGGGTCAGTGGAGGGCGCACATACCCCTCCCCCCCCCTCTACCACAGTATCTACTATTGCACTTTGTGACAGCCCTGACCATTATCCCTGCTGTGTTTATATAGTTATTCGTTTTTCCTATGTTGCTAGTGCTCTTGAGGATACTACACTGTATATAAATGCACCAACGGGTGACTTTTGGGTGTACATGTTGTATGGACCTTGTTTTTATAGTAATAATAAAGGTTATATTTCAAATTGTCCTAAAGTGGTCCATGTACGTCGGTGATTATATTTAGAATTGACCACTGGGTCCCATTCTAGTATTAGGAGGCGGCACCCTATACTTCCGCCTGTTTTTTGGAGATTACCAGGTATTATTAATAGTCTGGGTAACTTCTGTTATATTGGGAATATTAGGTGATTTCCAATACCTTGTTGATATTAGTCGGGTAATTGTTACTATCTTACATAGCAATATACGAGGAATTGGTAAAATGTTATGGATATCCAATAACAGTAACACTGAGGAGAGCAGGAGAGGTTTTCTATGGGGATTTGCTACTGCTTTAAACAGTTCCTGACATGGACAGAGGTGGCAGCACTGTGCCAGACGGGAGAGAATACTGGAAAACTTGAATTTTTTAAATAAAAGTAAATTACAAATCTCTGGCACTTGTTGGGACCAGTTGATCTGAAAAAAAAAATCTTTTAGGTGAACTACCCCTTTAGTTTTATTCTAGGGATTGGAATGAGTGCAGCCATACCAATACTTAAAAAAAAAAACGACTTCATTTATCTTTTACATGTAAAAGGACCCAATGTCTGCCAGAACATGAGGCTACTGAATGTGCCCCCCATCCCTGTGTCATCCACCTTCCCAATACGGGTATAAAGACTGGAGTTGAATTGGTGAGAGAGACGCTGTAAGATTTTCTCTGTCTCCTAAGTAAGAGACATTATTAGATCCATTTAATGGAACATCTCAAGAGATGACGCTATAACTAACATTGATTCTAAATTAAAAGCGGGGACAGATGCTCTTTAAAATTCAGCATTTCGTTTCATTTCGAGTTCAAGTGTTAAACTCAATTATCATAAAGCTCCTGAGTGTGGGCTGGAGATCCTCCGAGCGTCAAGATAACATAGATGTAGTATCACACTGTACATTTCCTGTTCATTGATGTGTTCAGGGGGTATAGTATAGGATATTCACACACACATATATATATATATATAAGTAAAACTACATAGATAATATATATATAGATAGATAGATATAATATATATATAATATATATATATATATATATATATATATATTATATTATATATATATTTATATATATATATATATATATATATATATATATATATACAGTGGTGCCTTGGATTACGAGCATAATTCGTTCCGGGACCGTGCTTGTAATCCAAATCCACTCTTATACCAAAGCAAATTTTCCCATAAGAAATCATTGAAATGTAGACAATTGGTTCCACACCCCAAAAATCATTTTATAATCATTATAGCAGCAGTGTGTATAGCTGAGTGTGAGTGCAAGCACATTATAGCAGCAGTGTGTATAGCTGAGTGTGAGTGCAAGCACATTATAGCAGCAGTGTGTATAGCTGAGTGTGAGTGCAAGCACATTATAGCAGGAATGGACAGGATGGGAAACACAAGGACTGATAGAGACTGCAGGGAGCATGAAGGAATGAGCAGGGCAGATGTGGACACAGTATAGCAGCACTCTCTGTCCGGGGAGAGAGGGGTTAAAGCTATAAAGAGATTACCCCCACAGTCCTGACCCCTGATGCAAGCCCCAGCCTGAAGTGGATCTGCTATAAATTGGAAGGTGAGGGAGACTTCCTTGGTCAGAGTACTGTGCTGCAGACCCCGCTATGCAGGCCATGCCCCTCCCCCACTCACGCTCCCACCCAATACCAGGAGCTATTAAATCAAAGCAATGCTCTTAAACCAAGTCACAATTTTGAAAAACTGTGAGCTCTTCTTGCAAAACGCTCTTAAACCAAGTTACTCTTAAACCAAGGTACCACTGTATATATATATAACCTATGTATACCTATATATAGTAAATTGTGTGGTCGTGTGTATATGTATAATAATAATATATATATATATATATATATATATATATATATATATATATATATGTATGTGTACTTATATATATGTGAATGTATATATACATTAATATAATTTTTTTTTACATATGTAGATACTGTAGGTATACATACATGGGTAAGATATATATATATATATATATATATATATATATATATATATATATATATATATATACAGATATGTATATATATAAAGCATATATATAAATTTATAAATAAACAATGCAGCACCTTTCTTTATGGCACAGAGAACTGATCAGGTGTTCTGTGGGTACGACTTTCCTTCTCTTTCCCTGCACGTCAAATCCCCGCAGCCCAGGAGAGGACAATGAATGGAACTGGCTACCTACTGTACATGAAAGAGCTAGCTAATTTAACATGCCCCCGCATACAGCTCTTATGCTATTTTTAATGAGTCCCATAGCTCCAGTGGTGTAATAAGCATAAAAAGCTTGCTTTGAGGCTATGGGCACGTCTGTGTACCTTGCTTTTTGTTCAGTTGAATGCCTCCTTCTGCTTTGTTAAATGAAGGCTGGCAGGCTACAGTATGTCACACACACAAAAAGAAGACAGATGTCTATTAACCCTTTCAGCCAAGTGGCTGGTTTCTCGCACTGGAAAACACACAGCGGACCATTGTGTTACTGAACATAGTCATGAGGATTTTCAGCCATACGTTTTTGGGCTGATTTATTCCACATAGTACCAGCGTTATGCATCTGTACACCGAATAGGAGACCATGCTACGTTATAACACCTTTATGCCTGTATATTTGTATATATAGGGGGAGATGTATCATACATGGTGTAAAGTGAAAGCGGCTCAGTTGCCCCTAGCAACCAATCAGATTCCACCTTTCATTTTTCAAAGAGTCTGTGAGGAATGAAAGGTGGATTCTGATTGGTTGCTAGGGGCAACTGAGCCAGTCTCACCTTACACCATGTTTGATAAATCTCCCCCATAGTATATATGATTATATGGTCTAACTTAGGGATTTGATGGGGACATTAGTATAAGCTATTGGTTGACGTTTGCATAGTTAGCATTGTGATTGTGCATGTACAGATTCATGTCTCTGACCTGCATTTTAGCTCAGTGCACCGATACACTGATTCTTCTCTGTGCCCTTTCACCTATACCACTTAATATGCATAGTTATTACGGTCTCCTATGGGGTAGGATGAGATTGGGCTCCGTCTCTGATTAGCGCCCCTCCCCATCGACTTAATGAGGTTCAGCGTTCAGTAATGACTGGTTCCTTTGATGGATGCGGCCTCCTTCCTCTGCGCACCTGGTTCCCCATGCTGTTCTCCCGGCTTTTTTCTTCTTCCCTGATCACATTTCTGATTTATAGACGAGTCATATGTGAAGCTGCTCCCCATCATAAAGCATAGTAGTCACTTTATAACACTGTCAGGAAATACACATTATACACTTTCTTATTGCTTTCACATTCTACTGAGCTAAGAAGACAAATACTCAATTATTAATAGAGCTCATGGATATTCAGGATCGGCTCATAGACTGTAGTCGCTGACTAAAAGACAGGAAGGCGCTCTACGGTAACATGGATTTGGTTTTACATGTAGTTCGAATTTTCCCTAATAAGTTTCAGTGGAAAGCAAGATGTGAAATGACAACTAGGGCTTTATAAATGTTTCATTTGTGGACAAGTCTGGATGCCGGTGTCATAAGGCTCTGTTCAGACTAGCAGCCATAGCCGGCTCTGCCATTATTCACTGATTGAAGAAGGACCTGTGGGTTAGGGCCTTATTACACGGGACGATTATCGTGCAAAAAATCTTTATATCATTCGAATTTAAAAGATAATCATTGTGTGTAATTGCGGGCAACGATTGAAAAATCGTTTGTACGTCGTTGATTGTTGATTTAGATCTGAACCCAAAATTATCGCTAATCGTTCGCTGTAATTCCACATTCGTTCACTCAAGTTCTGCATTTGTTCACTAATCGTTCAGTGTAATTGCACAAGCCAAAGGCTGTCCAGGCATGATGGAAGTTGTAGTTTTGCAACAGCTGGCGAGCCAAGGTTGCCTACCCCTGTCCTAATCGCTCCTCTAAGCCAAGTGGCACTATGACAAGTGGGAGACTGAACTATATAAAGGGTAGCATAGTCTGATGACAGGTCTGCTCTATTATTAGTACTTTAATTTAGAAGTTACAATGTAAATGTTCCCCGGGAGGCGAGTTATCAGATGCTTGTTTCATGACGTAGGTAAAAAGAAATGATTCAGGACAGATGGAATCGGAACTTCTGCATAAACAGAAATATGTCTGAGCACACAAATATGTCACAATAAACCTGTTTTAAATAGACTATGTAGGAAGCGGATTAACGGCAGCGCTCTAGCTATTCAGAGAAGTATTAACGCCCAGAAGATAGCAATGAGTGACATGATGGGCTGCATAGAAAGGATTAGCATAGTTTATTTTAAGAACCATTGGGATTTAACCAAATTAATAATCAACCACATTCATAGTTAATAATAGAAGGGGATAAGTTAGTGCTCTATTATGTCTTTTAGTACTTCAATAAAAGATAACATCCATGTGTAATATTACTTCCACCATTTGCAGATTTAGGCTAAGTTCACACAACATATAAATTCATTAAACAAAGTCCGTAGTTGCAGTTTTGCAACCACAGCGGTTATTTAATGAATTTGCCAATCGCTTTAATTACTGTGGATCCCAGCCGGAGTGTATACACGATATATACACTCCGGCCAGGATTCCATGCAGCCGCACAAAAAACTGACGTGTCAGTTTTGTGCAGCTGCTATTTATTGAATAGCGACCGCACAAAACTGACAGAGCAGACAATGTAAAGTGCGGCTCTGGACGGACTTTACAATGTCTGCTATGGTTAATTGTAATGCGGGTTCACCTGAATGCGCTCGCATTCCAATTAAAAAGAAATTAAGTTGGGATGAACTTCACAGACAGCGGCGGTTCTGTGTCACAGAATAGCCACTGTCATACAGCGTGTAAACCCAGCCTTAATAATATGAATTAAGAGTAGCTTCACACGTACCGGATCCGCAGCAGATTTCACGCTGTGAGTTTGCAGCGAAATCCGGATTCTGCGGATCCTGGTAGTGTGAAGTTCTATGGGGTTACATATCCGCAGCGGAATTTTCATTCCGCTGCGGATATGTAACCCGGCCCATTTAACCCCCACCGCCCACAGCCCCAGCACATACATCACCAGGCTCCTGCTTGCTTCAGAGCCTCCCAACATCTCCCCGGGGTCAGCCAATTAGTGCGCTGCCCCGCCGCAGCGCACTGATTGGCTGACCGCCGGGAGATGCCGGGAGGCTCCGGAGCAAGCAGGAGCCTGGAGCAGGTGATGTATGCTCCAGGGCTGCCCCCGGTCCAGATCATACATTACCTGCTCGGCGCTGCGGCTGCGTGAGGTTCCCGACTCCCGTCGGTCCACATCAGCCAATCAGTGCTGCCGTGCATCAGCCAATCAGAGCAGAGGAGGGCAATGTCACAACGCTGTCCTCCTCACTTGCCAAGTCCTGGGGCTGGTGGGCTGGTCCTGAGGTTTGTGGGGTTTACTGGTATGCTGGACCCCCGCCCCCCCCCCCCCCCCCCCCAGCTTCCTCTTGAAAGTGTTTTTTTTTTTATCAGGTCAACATATTTTTGCCAAACAATAACCAACAGGACGAAGAAAGGGAAAGGAGAGGTTTTTGCCACATCCTGCTTGGTCTGTGATTCCCAAGGATTGTCAGGGATCTACACCGTGAGCAGAGGAATGGGTGGGGACAGTTTTCTATTTGCCACTTTCATAATAACAATATCTTCTCTATAAATTCAGTAACAAAGAAAAAAGAAGTTGCACTCACCCAAGATGTCTTCTCAACGTTTATTTTCTATTTAAACAACGGACATGGTGCGGACATATACAGAGCAGACGCCTGTTTCACGCTCTAAGGCGCTTCTGCAATGTCCGTGCAGCCCTTGCTGAATGATAATGGAGCCATGTAATAGGCTGTAGCAGATCAACACTCGTTTACATTATTGATGGGGCAGCCACCGGCCCATCTAATAGGACCCTAATGCCCCATTCCACCGGTCGTTAAGAGGAGCAAACGAGCGCTCTCAGTGCTCGTTTGCTCCTCGTTCCCCGCTCACTGCCGCCACTATTCAGCGCGGCTGCAGCGAGCGGGTGAGTGCGGGAGGGGCGGCGGGGAGTTGCGGTGGGGGGCTGCTCGGAGGATCGCTGATTGTCTGGGCAGCCCATAGGATACAGCAGCGTCTACTGCCGATGCTCCTATTCAACGGAGCAACGGCAGCAGATCGTTGCTGCATCAGTCGCTTGTTTTTCAACATGTTGAAAAACAAGCGACTGCAACGATCAGCCGACATGAACGATGTCGGCTGTTCGTTGCACTGTATTCCACGGGATGATTACTGTTCGTAGCGGCCGATATCGGCCGAATACGAACTACATTCATTCCGTGGAATAGGGCCTTAAGACTGAACAACCAGATCTCACTCAATATACATAATTATTAGAGATGAGCGAACCTGGAGCATGCTTGAGTTGATCCGAACCCGAACGTTCGACATTTGATTAGCGGTGGCTGCTGAACTTGGATAAAGCCCTAAGGCTATGTGGAAATCATGGATATAGTCATTGGCTGTATCCATGTTTTCCAGACAACCTTAGAACTTTATCCAAGTTCAGCACCCCCAGCTAATGAAATAACGAACGTTCGGGTTCAGATCGACTCAAACCCAAAACCAGTTCGCTCATCTCTAATAATTATTTAATTATTAGAAAATATTTCATGTTTTTTGTATCGGGAAAGTGAAACTGTTTGCCATGATAAACTTTACACATAGTTTTACATAATAGTTCCGGTTATAATAGGTCCTTCGGTAGCACTAGGCTCTTTACATTCTACATAATTGAATGTTTTATGGGAAACAATGTGCCCCATCCTTGACCGAACAAAGAACTCTTCCAATTTGCTAGAATAAAATTTCTATTGTTTACAGCTTAGCAGCGCTACCCTCCATTTTGCCATTGTCGTGAATTGCAGTGAGAATGTAGAAAATGATAAGTATGAAGAATCTGTTTTGTAAAAAAGATTGAACGTTCCCATAGCAACACATAACTACATTATATATTGGAAGATACATTGGAGAGTTCAAGGTACCCACTGTCTACAGAGCTGTATGCATAGGGACTAGCCACAATACATTGCTTTTCCTGTTTTTGTTAGTGTCCCTGTTTTACTGGCTCATATTCTAATATATCAGTACACCACTTAAAACAAACATTTTTTCTTAGCTCTAAGTTTTTCCTTAGTTTACTTTACAGCAGTCTTATATTGTGATCAGGTATTTGACATAATCTCATTCTAGTTGTACATAACAACTATATAAAGTGATTTGTGACCATGGCAGGTACAATGAGCATGTCCAATTTCAGTGCAGAAATTTCTGTGTATGTCCAGTCACCTCCACAGGGGAACCAATAACTGCAGAGACCCTGTACAGCAGGGATGGGGAACCTGCGGCCCTCCAGCTGTTGCAAACTACAATTCCCATCATGTCTGGAGAGCTGAAGATTATAACAGCACAGGACTTGCACCGAGGAGGTAAGAGATATACCTTCCTCTTCAGCGTCCTGGGAGCTATAGGGGGCTATCAACAGGTTAGATTTTACTAAGCTGCTGATAGTTCCCCTTTAAACAAAACAGATTCATGTCGGACTGAGCAACAATGCTGAATTGACTGCAGTGGATAAAAACAAGGGATCGCTGAGTTAAAGTATTGTATTGCCCCCCAAAAGTCATACAAATCACCAATATACACTTATTACGGGAAATGCTTCTAAAGTGCTTTTTTCCCTGCACTTACTACTGCATTGAGGCTTCACTTCCTGGATAACATGGTGATGTCACTTCCTGGATAAAATGGAGATGTCACTTCCTTGATAACATGGTGATGTCACTTCCTTGATTACATGGTGATGTCACAACCCGACTTCCAGAGTTGTGCGGGCTGTGGCTGCTGGAGAGGATGATGGCAGGGGGACACTGAGGGACACAGGGCACTGGAGGGACACTGAGCATCCCTCTGCCATCATCCTCTCCAGCAGCCACAGCTCGCACAACTCTGGGAGTCGGGTTGTGACATCACCATGTTATCCAGGAAGTGACATCACCATGTTATCTAGGAAGTGACATCACCATGTTATCCAGGAAGTGACATCACCATGTTATCCAGGAAGTGAAGCCTTGGTGCAGTAGTAAGTGCAGGGAAAAAAGCACTTTATAAGTATTTCCCGTAATAAGTGTATATTGGTGATTTGTATGACTTTTGGGGGGCAAAACAATACTTTAATAAAAATTGTTACGGAGCAAATTAAAATGCACTGTTTGGATAGCCCAGTAAAGATCAATGTGCTGTATGCTGAAACGTGATTACGGATCTGCAATTATAGACAACTTTACGGGATGTGTGAATAAGCCCTTACTGAGTAGATTTGCACCCTACTACTTTATTGTCATTAGCTGGTCTGTCGTTCATGCAGAGCTTTTAACTTGTGAATCACTCAGGGGATTGGGGGATCCAGCCACGCCTATTGTGACATCACACCGTGCCTCCTGTCTGCATCATCAGCCTGTCCTCAGCAAAACACACAATGTGAGACAGAGGCATGGAATATTTGTCTCCTAAGGGGGGAGAGCAGAGGGAGCAGGAGACAATGTGAATTGGCTCAGGGGCCATTTTTCTTCACTTCCTGGATTTCTATCAGCTACCAGTGTGGCAGAACTGTACAGATACGGTAATACATTGTATAGAAACATCTGTATAACTTTTAATGTAGTTATAATAGATTTTTGTTTCCTTATGTGGAGTTCCCCTTTAAGTAAAGAACGCAGTTAAGTATTTCCAAGCATAGTTTGCTGTGCTCCCGCTGAGAGTGCTACAGGCTATGGCTATGTTCCCACCATGTCTTTTTTCAGTTATTTGAAGGCCGATTTCTGGGGCGGCCATCATTTTCACGGCAAATGTTATGAAACAATTGTGTTATTTGCTGTGAAAAGATGTCCGCAATCCAAATTGAAATAAGATAATATTTCTAGGGCCGATATAGCAGTATCGGCCACAGGAACATGCCAAACAACAACCTTTTTTTTTTTTTTTTTTTTTTTTTACATAGTGTGAATATAGCCTAAATCCTCATTCCCAACTCTATCCAATTATCTACACTTCAAGAAAGAATACATGGCATAACCGTGCCTCTAATCTGACAACCGTGTCTTTGACTAGTGCCTTGAAGGTTAAAAGCATCAAAGGTTCAGTTGGCCGCACACTCTGAAACCAGACCTATATTTAGAACAAGTCAGAGGGATAAGTTTCCACTATACTGCACCATTCCTGCGCCTGGTGGAGAGAATCCCAGACTTTTTTGGTGCATTTGTAATGTATTTCATCTGAGTCAGTGTAATAATGCAAAGTATTACTGATAACTTGTCCAACATCTTTTATGTAAGGAAATGGTCAGACCCGAGCCTTTTGCGTAAAGCACACTATACTTTAATTATACATATACTTATAGAGGTCAAGAGACCCTATGAGTGTAAGATCATATGAATAATCAGGGATGCTTGTAGGGGAGGCAGTGTTGTCACAGCCCCATAGCCCCATCATGGAAAGATGTTAAGACACTTAAAGGAAAAGTCCCGCAAAATATATAAAAAAAAAACAGGTGGTGTGTGTGTGTTAAATTTAAAAAACAACGTAAACTTACCCCCATGTCACTTTTGCACCACTCTTGTCTCCAGATTGGGTGGGGTTTGAAATTCAGTTCCATTGAAGTAAATGGAACTTAAAGGGAATCTGTCAGCACCTGGACTGGTGCCGAGGTGCTGACAGTGCAGTGAAGGTGCATGTCCGTTAATGTATGCAGTACCTTTCTTGTAGCATTTGGTTTAAAAGTTTTTTTTTTATTCTTGTCTGTAACTTGTAGTGTTGAGGAGTTCGTGCCGCACTTAGACACGCCTCACCACCGCTTCCTCCTTCCTCTTTGCTGCCCGGGCCGGCCTCCTGCTTCCTGATGATGTTGCTGGCAAGGGCCGCGCGCCGACTTGCTAGTATGCGCAAGCGCCCTGTATATCGCATGCATGTGCCCTAGGGCAGATGAGCGGCGCAACTGTGGGCATGCGCGAGATATACAGGGCGCTTGCGCATACTGGCAAATCATCAGGAAGCAGGAGGCCCGGGCAGCAAAGAGGAGGAAGCGGTGTTGAGGTGTGCCTAAGTGCGTCACGAACTCCTCAACACTACAAGTTACAGACAAGAATTAAAAAAAAAACTATTGAACCAAATGCTACAAGAAAGGTACTGCATACATTAACGGACATGCACCTTCACTGCACTGTCAGCCCAGGTGCTGACAGATTCCCTTTAAATGCAAGCCACACCTGAAGTGGAGACAAGAGTGGGGCAAAAGTGGCCATGTTTTTGTTGCGCTGGATAACCCCATTAACCCCTAGACAACCCTGGACCTACAGTTATGTCATGGATGTCTGTCAGCAGACGACCCTGGACGTAACTGTATCTTGGGTCTCTAAGGAGCTATGAAGAGCACTCCAGAGCATAGCGCGCTTCATAGCCGGGCCCTCACCGTTAATGACAGGCTGCAGCGATCACGCTGCAGTCTGTCATTAACACCTTAAATGCCGCCTCAAACGATTATCGGACGGGTAATAGGCCCAGTAAACGAGCACTGATCTAGCAAATCAGCGCTTGTTTACAGTATTAAACGGCCTACCATCGGCCCGCCTTAAAGGGCCCTTACTGAAAAGTAAAAAGAAGTGGAATGACCAATATCGGCTAAAATGTGTATAGCTGCATTGGTGAAATCATTCATCAGACAATTGCTAGATCAGCCATTGTTTAACCACCAACCTGCTTCTGTCGAAAGTATACGGTCACCTTTAGGCGTATTTCCTAGTTGTGTGGCTTCTTTTATGAAATTATTATGAAAAGATCCAGGTCAGGGACCATTGCCATTTATGTTAGATTATTTCTGATTTTTTTTTCTACATTCAAGATAAATTAAATTTGCGATGCTATACGAGCTGCCCTTAAAAGACCTTATTCTCTATTCTGTAACCAGGGCAACTGCAAAAGCTTATAGGGAAACAACATTATGACCTAGAACAGGCAACCTGTGGCGTTCTAGCCTCTGCTGGAGCTCCAGATTGTAGAAACCCAGATATTATAAAGTGTTTTTCCTTTACATTTCCTGAGCTCTTCCTTTCCATGCACCATGTGTCATTCATTTTACACGTCTTTGTTTTTTTCTAATATCCAGCCCTTATCAAAACAAAGTGACACGAGATGTCCGGGGGGAAAATTCACACTCTTACCTCTTCTAATTAACAATCTGTTCCTTCATCTGTTAAGGAGAAGCGTAACTAAAGGCGGCCGTTCTAAGTCACTTAAAGAGTGAGGACCAAGAAGGAGACAGGAATGCATGAATAATGCCAGAACCGGTACAGTAAAAGCGGCACTAATGTTTCTCAAGGTGAACGGAAGACTGCACAGGGGCCTATCATGCATGCACACTATTTATACAGCTAAAGTACCTGGAGTAATGGGGGGGATGTTGTAGCAGGATAGAAAAGCCCCTTTTTTGGTGTAACAATAAAGGAAAAGAGGGCAATATTGCAAATCCATAGAGCTATACAGTTTTTGGCTATGTTCCCACCACGGGAACCTGCCGCCATTTAGCAGGGAAAGGCGGCCGTCTATTGATAATGATGGCCAAAAATAATGATCATGATAGCGGCATGTGACCCACGGTTGTATTCATTCCTATGGAGCCACCAGAGAGAGCCGAGTAAGCTGGAAGAGTGCTTGCTGTACCCACGGCTCTATTCATAACAGAGAAGCCAAGGCCCGATACGGAGATCTGTGTCTGTGTGTATGTGTGTGTGTGTGTGGGGGGGTGTGGGGGGGGGGGGCAGAGGCTGGATAGGGGAAAAAGTAAATTTTTCTTTAAATACCTCTTTAAAGTGTCACTGTCGTTTATTTATTTATTTTTTTGTACAGAAATCAATAGTACAGGCGATTTTAAGAAACTTTGTACTGGGTTTATTAGTTGAAAAATGAATTGTTATCGTAAAAAAACAGTTTGAAGCTCTCCCCCCCCCCTGTCGTCATGGTTCTCTTATGGAGAGGGGAGGGGTGGAGGGAGATGAGGCACCAAAACAGGACAACAAAGAGTTAATTTACAGCTACATCACTGGGCTATCTTCTCTGAAGTCAGCACTGACCTCTCTGACCTCTGAATACCGTCTTTCACACAGCTCCCACTGTGTAATCCTTTGTTCTCTGCTGGTGACTAATCTCCCCCTTCCCCTCTCCATAGAACAGACAGGGCTCGACTGATGTAAAAGAGTCGAGATATCCTGATAATAAGCAGTGAATTAGAGAGAGGAGGGGGGGGGGGACCTGAGGAAAGTATTTGAAGGCAGATAATGGCATATTTGCCTAATGAACCCAATTACAAAGTTTCTCAAAATCGCCTGTACTATTGATTTCTGCAAAAAAAAAACAAAAAAAACCCCAACCATTATACCTTCTATAAAGGTACCGTGTACTGGAGCCAAGGCCACATAGCAGACATATTTTTTATAATAACGCTTTTATTTGTATAGCGCTCACTGATTTCGCAGCACTTCACATAGCTTTTGCCAATTGCCACTTTACGAATAAATAAGCCGCTACCTATATAGGGCTATGTTCACACTACGTAAAACTACGGCCATAGTTTTCGCCGCAGAACTACGGCCGTAGTTTTGCGGGGTGGAACATAACCCTACTTTCAATGGGATCCCAGCCTGAGCGCACACACATCGTATACGCTCCAGCCGGGATCTATGCGGAGCCGCAAATAACTGACAGGTCAGTTTTCTGCGGCCGGAATTCAGTGAATTCCGGCCGCAGTAAGACCTGTCAGTTCACACAGTAAAGCGAGCGGCTCCGGCGGCTTGCTTCACTGTGTGCTATGCTAAGCTCTGATGTGGGCGCACGCTGATGCGCCCCCATCAGAGCTCCGCAGCCGAAAGATCATCCGGCCAGTACTTATGTACCGGCCGAGATGATCCGGCCAGAGACCGGCCGTTCCGTGACCCGTCCGGGGTCACAGAACGGCCGGTCTCTTACATAGTGTGAACATAGCCTTAAACTGCATGAAAACCGTAAATGTGATTAGACGAGAATCAGAAGACTGAGCGGCGAGATGTTATACATGAGATTCCCCTGATACAACAACACACAGTGATAATGTGATAGTGTATACTTAGCTCCATCTTATTAGGGGTTGCCTTCCTCAAGGCTCTCTATCCTAAGGGAAGAAAAGAGTAATATCTTATTATGCAGTCATCCCCTAAGGGAAAAGTATCTGTACTTTTTTTTCTTTTTTGTTATTATGCTTTTTTTTTTCTTTCCGTCTTCTATGGAAAAAAAAAATCTGTATTTTTTGATCAAGCAGAATATGTGAACAGTTCATTAAAGGAGAGCATGTCAGGTTATATGGAAGATGGTGGTCAGCAAGGACTAATGGGGAGAAGACGGCCCTGAGCGGTATCATCACAATGCATGTATATCCCTGGTACAACTTAGGCTTTAATTCCCCTTAGAGTCAATTCAAAGACTGACCAAATCAGAATGTAAGAAATAGGTATGCTTTAGGAACACGGCTTCATGGGTGTTATATTCAGCAGTGACGGGGCTTTAAGAAGGGATTTTTTTTCTGATTTTAATTGTGGGGAATTTCACCCTCCTCCGGGACCTAATTATCTCGAATTGTCAGGGATCCAGTAATGTTCTGTACATGGCCCTATCTAAGATAATACTCTTGTATTTAGTACAATATATACAAATTACCAATATATACAACATGTATAATACATGGATTACATTAGGCTGCATTATATTGTACAGGCTATGGATGAATTAAAAAAAAACAATGGAAGAGGTTGGTCTTTTGTTGTGCCTGAAACAAAGGATTTTCCTGCAGAACAATGAAAGCGAGTGTAGTTCAATTAGGGTCAAGGTTTCAGACATAAATATAGAAGCTTTCGGAATCTTACATGGTCCGCGGATATAATTGACTTTGTAGAGCGCCCCCTGTGTTTTGTAGATGCATGTACCAGGACAATAAGGAATTGCTGTATCTTCTAAGGTCACGGGTAGGGAACCTTGGCTCTCCAGCTGTTGCAAAACTACAACTCCCATCATGCCTGGACAGCCAAAGGCTGTCCAGGCATGATGGGAGTTGTAGTTTTGCAACAGCTGGAGAGCCAATGTTCCCTACCCCTGTTCTAAGTCATAGAATGTAAGTGTGGAACATGTAGAACACTTTGAAGTGAGCAGTTGTCTGACTTTAAGGGGTTATCTTTTTCTTTCAAATGTGTCAGATGTGTCAGAAAGTTATATAGATTTGTCATTTACTTCTAATTAAAAATCTCAAGCTTTCCCAGTTGCTGTTTGGCCTGCAGGAAGTGGTGTATTTTCTCCAGTTTGACACAGTGCTTTCTGCTGTCCATGTCAGGAAGTGTCCGGAACAGTAACAAATCGCCATAGAAAACCTCTCTTGCTCTTCAGATTGGAAAAAATACCACTTCCTGCAGAACATACAGCAGCTGATAAGTACTGGAAGACTTGAGATTTTTTTTTAATAGAAGTTTCAAATCTCTGACACTTTCTTGCACCTTTCTTGCATGAACAACCCCTTTAAGTGCAGGCAAAACTCATGCATTTTAGCAATGGTGCCAGCTGAGTACTGACAAGAGGAGAACTTTGATTCCCGGCATATTGCCTATGAGGAAGAGGAAAGGCTCATCATGCCTGGCAGTGCTCGCAACTGCAACTCCCATCATACCTGGACAGCCAAAGCGAAAGCTTTGCCTTTCCAGGCCTGATGGGAGTTGTAGTTTTGCAACAGCTGGAGGGCTGAGGTTCCCTACCCCTGATATACTGTAAGGCTATGTTCACACACTGTAAGAGACCGTCCGTTCTGTGTCACCGGCCGGATGATCTTTAGTGCTGCAGAGTTCTGGTGCGGGCGCATCCATGCATGCCCGCATCAGAACTCCCCACTGCACACTATGGAGCGAGCGGCCGGAGCCGTGCGCTCCATATTGTGCACTGACAGGGATTTCACTGAATAGCGGGCGCAGAAAACTGGCATGTCAGTTTTCTACAGCGCCGCGAGAGATCCCGACCAAAGCGTATACTATGTGTATACGCTCCGGCTGGCATTCCATAGAGGCCAGGTAACCTATATTTTCGTATTAATCACGGCCATTTTTGCAATCGGCAACAACGGCCGTACTTTTACGAAAATATACGTTGTGTGAACATGGCCTAAATCTTGTTTATCGTTGCTATGAATGTCTGCACACATGGCATTTCCGAGCCTTCCTACTAAAGGCCTTGCTAGGAGGTGTGCTTATATTTACCAGAAGTTATATTCCTTCTAGCCTCTCCATCCTGCCTCCCCTTATTTGTAGTATATAAACACTAGGCCGTGATATGACCTTTCATTTATTCCGCTCCTCTATAGACAAATAGCTCACCTGAGGGAATATGCCAAGTCACGGAGAGTCCACGCCAAGGGAGGCTGGTTGCTATAGTGATAGCCATATGGCATGTGATCAAGATGATAATTAGCAGTGTTCCCTGAAACAGGCCGGCACCTCATGTCTGGATACGTAAGACTATCACGTCTCCGAGTCACAGGTACTAACAGTGATTCATGGCGATGACGGAGTATGTTCCCCAGTGTCGGCCCAGATGTGATTTATAACACACACAAATATAACGGCCTAATGGTTTGCTTTACATCTCTGCTTGACTAATCAATTGCTATACATTAGCCAGCTATTTAGTTGGTTGAGGCCTTCTGTATGATTTTGCTGCCTCTTTACGCTGCCCAAAAGAAAAAAAAAAGATGTAGTAAACAGCCATCTTTGCGCACATTATAAAAAAAAATAAAAATTTACGTGTGCACCAACGGGTTTTTTTTTTTTACCATAGGTTTTAAGGCTATGTTCCCCCACAGTATTTTTGCTCAGTATTTTGCAACCAAAACCAGAACTGGATCGAAAACACAGAAAGGCCATGTTCACACACTGTTGAAATTGAGTGGATGGCCCTCATTTAACAGGAAATAATTGTTGTTATTTTAAAACAATGGCCGTTGTATCGAAATTACAATTATTTGCCATTATATGGCGGCCATCCACTTAATTTCAACAGTGTGTGAACATAGCCGTTCTGTGTTTGCAATCCACCCCTGGTTTTAGATGCAAAATATTGAGCAAAAATTCTGTGTGGTGACATAGTGTAAAGATTTATTTGCACACAGTAAAATAAAAGCTAAATACAACCATAATTTTGAGTCGTAACAAAACATTGTGTGAACAGACAGTAGGAAAAAAACAAACAAAACGGTTGTATATTGCAAAAAGCAGGTTAGAAATAAGGAGCACATTTATCATCTGAATGACTAATCAATTACGGCCGTTATTCTTTACGGTGTGTGCACTGATGCCCGGATTCCCATTGACTTCAATAGGGCACATTATGCTATAAAAATAATAGAGCCGTATTTTGACCTCAAAATTCAGGCGTGTTCACACAGTGTGAGCACATTAGCCGTTGTTTGACATGGCCTTGTTGTACAACAGCCAAAGTCTGATATGTTCACTACGCTGATACTGCAGTATCGGCCGGATGAACATCACTTGATTTTAATTGGAATGCGGGTGTGCCTGCGCTCCAGTTTACCATAGACGACAGTGTAAAGTACAGCCGGAGCCGTGCTTTACGTTGTGAGCACAGCCTATTTTGTATGGCCACCACGGCCGTTGTTCCATACACTTTATTATAATGGAAGTCAATGGAAAAACAGATAAAAACGGATGCACACAGTTACATCCATTTTTTTCATCAGTTTTTCATTAGTTTTTTTTGCAAAAAACGGATTGCAAAAACGTAATGTGAACCCAGCCTTACTGTTTAGTAATTTTACCTCCTTACTTTTTTCCTTCTGTCTGCTTAGGCCTATCAAGAGAATATTAGGGTCCTTTTAGACACACAGATTTCCCGGCCATGGAGGCCACAAACGAAGGATAAGCGAGGTCGGAGGCTCATTTGCTGTGCTTTTACATAGCAGGAGAAATCGAGCACATGGGCTGCATGACCAATCCTTGTATTGTTCATGCAGCCCTGGCTGTCAATCATTCGGAAAGAGGGGGCAATCTGAAGTTACAGCAGTGGAAAACTAGATGCAGCGTGGCTGGTAAGTATAGACTGCTTGGGATCTGACTCCGGGTTTCCCTTTATCTTTCAAACTGCATCTCTGTGGAAGAGCACCCCGGTATGCCGCAATATTCAGCCCAGGATTACCATTGTATGCAGTTAATTAGTGCCGGTCCACTGTATCTTTCCTGAAACTTGTTTTTTTAATCTGTTTTTTTTTTTGCAAAAAACGGATGGAAAAGACAGATGCATGTGTGTGCATCCGTTTTGATCCATTTTTTCCATTGAATTCCATTATAAAAAAAGGATCCTTTTTTTTTAACGGACACAAAAATGAGGTCGACTACGTTTTTGTGTGCGTTAAAAAAAAGGATCCGTTTTTTATAATGGAATGCAATCGAAAAACAGATCAAAATGGATGCACACACATGCATCAGTTTTTTCCATCCGTTTTTTGCAAAAGGCTGGGTTCACCCTATGTTTTTGCAATCCGTTTTTTGCAAAAAAACGGATAAGAAAACGGATGCAACTGTGTGCATCCGTTTTTCCATTTAAATCCATTTAGATGCGTTTTTTTTTTTTTTTTTTTTTTTTTTTTTTGACGGACACAAAAACGTGGTGTGAACCCAGCCTAACCTGTAGTTTGTGGTGTTATTTTGAGGAGAAAGCAGCCATGCTTTGCTAATTTTGTACAATCCCTTTAAATTGCCAATCTTATTACATCTTTCTGCTATTTTTTATTATGTGAAATAAAGTTAGTTCTTTGTGCCTGGTGATACTGAAGATAATGCACATGATACATCAGTACAATGGTGGCGTTGAGTCGTTGATTAAAGACCATTGGAATGCATGATGTTCTGGTACAGAAAATGTCATCAACAATTATCTGGATATCTAAAACTTTCCTGGCAGTCGGGGACAGAAGAAACAATGCACTGTACACAGCCTGAGTTGAGTTATTGCCAGTATGGCATTAGCTGGCATATAGTCCTTAGAAATCTTGCTTAAAACCTAACTCTTGTTTCTGTCATATTCTATCACATCAAACCATAGTGAACACATGAACGAGCAGCTGAGCGACAGGGACACTAACCAGTATAAGTAGCACCCGCCGTGTCATTATGGAGAGGAACGCGGAGTCAGAAGAGCAATTAGGCTAAATAATAAATGGGTAATTGGTGTGAGGCCCGGGTCGGCTGCATGGACAAAAGGGCGGGAAAAAAGTTACTGGATTTATCAAAGTGGTTAAATCATCATTATATAGTACTCTAAAAATTAGTATAGTATTATACTAGCAGTTAAATGGATATGGGCTCAGGGTATGGGAGATGGCACTTTATGCCAATCAGGAGGGTGGAAACTTTATATCCAATGCATATATAACGTCTTGAGTTGTTTCTAAAGGTATGCTTACATGTAGCATACATATATATATATATATATATATATAGATATACATATATATAGATATATATACATATATAGATATGCTACATGTAAGCATACCTTTAGAAACAACTCAAGATGTTATATATGCATTACAAATAAAGTTTCCACTATATATATATATATATATATATATATATATATATATATATATATATATATATATTTATATATATATAGTGGATTTTACACAAGGAAATCTGCAGCATATAATGAATCAAATAATTATTATAATTAATGTTCAATTTATTATTTGAGTTAATTAGAGCCAATACTATTCAATGCGGAGGATCTTTTTGCACATTTTATGCTGCTGACTTTATGTTGTCTCCAGTGATCTAAAGAATAAGTTGAATATAAAATTCGCTGGTTACACACTGCAGATTTTACTTGCAGATTTTAATGCCTGAAATCTGCTGTGTATACGTAGAGCAGGGGGTAGGGAACCTTGTCTCTTCCCTGTTGCAAAACTACAACTCCCATCATGCCTGGACAGCTAAAGCTGGGTTGGACAGGAACTCAAGGAGGCATACCCCAGTGGTTTGTGTACGATACATGGCTTAAAGCAATACTCTGGCAAAAATCTTTTTCTTTTAAATCAACTGGTGTCAGAACGTTATGTAGATTTGTAATTTACTTCTGTTTAAAAATCTCCAGTCTTTCCATACTTATCAGCTGCTGGATGTCCTGCAGGAAGGGGTGTATTCTTTCCAGCCTGACACAGTGCTCTCTGCTGCCTTCTCTGTCCGTGACTGGAACTGTCCAGAACAGAAGAGGTTTTCTATGGGATTTGCTGCTGCTCTGGACAGTTCCTGTCATTAAAGGGGTTGTCCAGCGAAAATCTTTTTCTTTCAAATCAACTGGTCAGAAAGTGATATAGATTTGTAATTTACTTCCATTAAAAAAACTCAAGTCTTCCCATACTTATTAGCTGCTGTATGTCCTGCAGGAAATGTTGTTTTATTTTCAGGCTAACACGGTGCTCTCTGCTGACATCTCTGGCCGAGACAGGAACTGTCCAGAGCAGGAGAGGTTTTTCTATGGGGATTCATAGAAAACCGAGACAGAGTTCCTGTCTTGGCCAAAGATGTCAGCAGAGAGCACTGTGTCAGACTGAAAATAAACCAACATTTCCTGCAGGACATACAGCAGCTGATAAGTATGGGAAGACTTGAGATTTTTTAATAGAAGTAAATTACAAATCTATATAACTTTCTGATATCAGTTGATTTGAAAGAAAAAGATTTTTGCTGAACAACCCCTTTTACCGAGGTGGCAACAGAGAGCACTGTGTCAGACTGGAGAGAATACTCCACTTCCTGCAGGACATACAGCAGCTGATAAATACTGGAAGACTTGAGATTTTTAAGTCAAAGTAAATTACAAATCTATATAACTTTCTGGAACCAGTTGATGTGAAAGAAAAAGATTTTCGCCGGAGTACCCCTTTAAGTGACTGTATATGGATTTTTTTACTGCCCGCTCATACACAGTTATGTAGAACATGTATATAGATGGATTGTAAAGCATCAGGTCAGCACATTAAATATCTATATCCACTTCATACCACCAGGAGGGGAGGAGATGTCAGTGTTTCCTCTCTGCAGTAAGTGAAGCCTTGTACAGTTACCCTGGGTGATAAATAATGAAAGCCCTGACGCTCCACCAAAGCTTTCTCAGACTTGGCAGTAACACTTCCTGACTCAGACACGGCCGCGGCAGCCAATGGCTCATCCATTTGTGATATCTGATTAGCGAGTGAGGATGGTTATTGGAGCCATCTCAGCCAACGATTACTCCGACTTGTTCTTAAAGTGTTTTTTTGTTATGTGGAAAGAAGGAAGACTGGTTCCAATCATTGGTTTAGAATTAAAATTTCTGTCATGCTACGGAACTCTACTGGTCATTAAAAGATGATCATGACAATTATTTATGTGTATGAGTTGGGTTGACCTGGGTAACAAAGGTTATTCCATTGTAAGTTTGGTTGGGAACTATTACATGGGCCGACTACCGCCTGATCATTTTAGTAAATGGGTGCCGATCCTCTCGATCGGCGCTTGTTTACTGGACCTAATAGATGGCATGATATTCAGGCAGTACTGGTGCGTTTACACGTAAAGATTATTGTTCGAATTTTTGCGATAACGATCGCATTTGAGCGATAATCGGCTCGTGTAAACACAGCGAACTATCAAGCGAAGAGCGAGAAATCTTTCATTGTGATTTTTTTGAAAATCGCTTCGTGTAAACAGTCTTTCAAAGATTCACCCTGTGTGTGAGATGGACTTAAGCAATCTTAAAAACGATCGCAACAACGATTTTTCTAACGATTTATTCGTCTAACCGCTGATCGTTATAAAAACCAAATCGTTGCTTCAAAATCATTAAATGATCCATTAGGGCTGCATGGACATCGTTAGACATCGTTAGACTAAACACCTGATACCTTATCTCTCCCCGCTCCCAGTCTTCTCTCCTGTGCTCCGCAGCTTCCAGGTCTTGGCAGCAGCATCTCAGCAGCCTTTCAGCTGACAGGCCGCTCAGTCGCTGCAGCTGCCGGGACCAGGAAGCTGCAGAGCACAGGAGAGAAGAATGATTTTAAGTGCAAACCTAAAACAACGATCAGCCAGTGATCGTTGTGATCGTCTGATCGTTGTCTCTATTACGCAGAGCCATCATCGCTCTGTGTAATAAAGCCCTAAGGGGTAAACCTATTAGTGATTTATTATGGTGCACAAACAATACAGCATGAGCTCTGCCGTATTTATATGCAGCATATCCTTTGATCTCTGAATACTTTCCAATTTTATGCAACAGCCACCACAACCGCCTTCTTGTCCAAGCATAGGTTTTATAGATTCTGGAGGAGAATTTGGATAACATAGTAATGTCACTTCCTGGATAACATGGTGATGTCACTTCCTGGATAACATGGTGATGTCACTTCCTGCATAATATGGTGTTGTCACGACCCAACTCCCAGAGCTGTGCGGGCTGTGGATGCTGGAGAGGATGATGGCAGGGGGACACTGAGGGACACAGGGAACTGGAGGGACACTGAGCATCCCTCTGCCATCATCCTCTCCAGCAGCCACAGCCTGCAGAGCTCTGGGAGTCGGGTCGTGACATCACCATGTTACCCAGGAAGTGAAGCCTTGATGCATTAGTAAGTGCAGGGAAAAAAAGCATTTTATAAGCATTTCCCGTAATAAGTGTATATTGGTGATTTGTATAACTTCCAGGGACAATTTAATACTTGAAATAAATATTTTCGCTGGACTTCTCCTTTAAAGTGACACTGTCACCCCCTTTTTGCATTATGACATCTCTACACAGGTGTAAAAGGTAAATTTAGCAGAATTCATACCTTATTTTACATCATACGTCATGGTGCTTGTTCAAGTAAAAAGTGATCTTTTATCATCTGCGGATTGTGCTAAGTGGGTGGGGCTTCAGAGCTACAGCGCCACTTAGCTCTCCCACGGCTCCACCGTTGGCCACACCCCTCCATGACGTTATAGGCATAAAGGCCCTGCCTCCTCGTCAACCATTGGAACAGGCTGGCCTAAGGGTCTAGGCCTATGTGGCGATTAGAGATGAGCGAACCAGCCAGATTTCTGGTTCGTATGAATCAGAAATCTCGGCGGCTGACTCCCGCTGTCTGCCGGCTCTGTGCAGCGGGTGGATACATCGTAAGGAACGCCTGGAAACATTGGCATTGGCTGTATCCCAGTTTTTCAGGCGTTTGTTACGATGTATCCACCCGCTGCACGGAGCGGGAGATTAATAAATGTGCCCCCAAGTGTACAGCAGAAATGTGGCAGTTCTCAAAGCTTAGCAGGATAAGATTTAATGACTAAATATAAGGCGATACACACGGGGGGAGATTTATCAAACTGGTTTAAAATAGAATTGGCTCAGTTGCCCCTAGCAACCAATCAGATTCCACCTTTCATTTTCCAAAGAGTCTGTGAGGAAATCTGGAATCTGATTGGTTGCTAGGGGCAACTGGGCCAGTTTCACTTTACACCATGTTTGATAAATCTCCCCCCATGGAGCCTAAGAATACCAGAACAGACTAATCTAACCTGCTCATAGCCGCTTATAGCGCCCAGGGGGGAATGGGGAAGATATGTGTGTTACCTTGCTCCTTGGCGCCAGTCCCGCACTGTTAGTCGGAGTAATCTTTAAGTACTCTTTATTTTTACAATCTTCTACTATTAATTTACAGCTACATTTCCGGGTTATCTCCTCTGAGGTCAGCACTGACCTCTCTGACCTCTAAATACCATTTTCTCACAGGCCCTGCTGTGTAATCCTTTGTTCTCTGCTCTCTGCTGGTGACTAATCTCCCTCCTTCCCCCTCCCCTCTCCATAGAACAGACAGGAGCATGTCTGATGCAACAAGACACAATTTCCTGATAATGAGCAGTGAATGAGAGAGAAGAGAGGAGGAGGGGGGACCTGGGGAAAGTCTTTTTGAATGTAGATAATGGCATAATAAACCCAATTACAGAGTTTCTGAAAATCTCCTGGACTGTTGATTTCTGCAAAAAAATGAAACGACAGTGACACTTTAAGATAATGCACTGCATTGAACTCGGCCGTTGTCCTTACAATGTTTTAGACTACACTCCTGCTCAGTCCACACAATGTATGGCCATTTTGACGAACGTTCTGTATAGTCTTCAATGGTTAATTGGATCGCAGGCAAGCATACCCAAATGTGGTAATATCGTCCGCAAGAACATGTCAAACAGTGGCCGTTGTTTATACACAGTGTGAACATAGCCTAAAGATGATGATTACCGTTACTGTTTTTTTTTTTTTTTATTTATTGCTATTACTTTGTTATGGATGATTATGTTGTGTAGTGTAAAGTTCAGGCTAATTACCTCAAAGTGTACTTTACCGTCTGTTTTGTAAGCGAGATACAGAGATAATGACACAAATGGAGTGCAGGGATAAGTATATGTACTTTGTATCTAATATGAAGCAATCATTCAGATGATGTATATAGGGAGAAGGCTTTCCAGCGGCAGATGAGATAAGTATAATTCCAATTTCTTCCTGGCATATTATCTTCAAGCAGCCAGGACTTGTGCAATTAAGGGAATATTAAGTGAAATTAATGTGCTCGCCATGCTTTAATAAGATTCGGCATTCACGTGCCTTATCAAATACTTCACGTGGGGGATAGCAAATCCAGGCCAGAATCATTCCTCTTTTTAGGTTGCCCTTGTTTGTAAAGATGCGGTGATATGGGAATTACTGGTGTGGTTGTATGAAGATAACTGCAGCCCCGCATTCTAGTTAAGGTCAATGTTGTTCTCTAATGTCCCATTTTAAAGGCTAAAATAAAGATGAATCCGTATTTTGAGAATAATGTACGGTATCTTTTTTTGTTCTTATTCAGCAGCATGCCTACATGCAGTATCCATGGAACTGTTCTGCCACTTGGGATTGTTACCTTAAAGGGGCACTCCAGCGAAAATCTTCTTTCAAATCAACTGGTTTTAGAAAGCTATATAGATTTGTAATTTACTTCTATTTAAAAATATCAAGTCTTCTTATACTTATCCACTGTTAAAACTAGTTCTTTTATGCTAATCTGTTTCTTTTTTCTGACTTCAAATTTTTTTTTTATTTCACTTTATGTTTATTGTTATGGGGGCAGCCATATTGCCTGGGCTGTTCTTAACACCATTTAGTGACATGCTTTAGAGCAAGACTCATGGACGTAGACGACAATAGACAGATTCTTTCTATCGACACAGGGCTTACTCGAGCAAGTGCTGGTGCCCAGAGCACCTCTAGGGGTCCAGAGAGGGAGAGGGGCCCGGTGTTCTAATGTTCAGCCGGATAACTGTAGTGCAGGGTCATCAAACTGAACTACAGAAGACACAGGAGGCAGAGCAGGACCTGCACAGAGAAAGAGAAAAGGGAGAAGGACCTGATCACATGACCCGATGGTCCTCAACCTGTACATCCCTGCTGCGAGTTTGTGTGCCATTGAGTAAACAGGGCCGGTATCCACAGCGAGTCTCGCTGCAAATTCGCAGTGAAAAACTCGCTGCGGATCCGGCAAGTGGGTTTGTACCCTTAGTCAGTCTGTGTCAGTAATGTGTGTTTGTGTATGTTAGTGGTGTCTCAAGTGATTGTGCATAGTGTGTGGATGAGGGGGCCCCCTGAGGCTCTGTCACCCAAGGGACCGAAAAAGCCTGGAGCCGACCCTTCCCTCGACATGAATGTTAAACATAATTGAGCGTGCTCTGTGACCTTTCAAAAGGTCATTCCACAGGGAGCTGCTATTGTCTTGTATAGATGCTATTTACCTACTGGTGTCACATGACACTGCAATGCTGTACACATCACTTTTTACCAACAGGAAGTCTCAGCTTTAGTTTTAGCCCCAGTGGTGGGAATGAAAATTGCAAGACATCAGGATTTTTTTTTATAATATAGATCAGGGGTGTCAAACTTAAATACACAGGGGGACAAAATAAAAAAATTGGACAAAGTCGCGGGACAACGTTGATAACTATTGAAGCGCGGATGCTGCAGTGCTGGCGCTGTCAGTGGTGTGCGTCTCCCAGCGCCGCACACTATGATAAATCACATGATTAAACCCCAACCCATATAATAGCCATTCCCCCAAAAAATTGCCCCACATATTAGCCAGCCCTTCCAATAGTTTCCAAATAGTAGCCAGCCCCCCAAGTTTCCCATATAGTAGCCAGCCCTCCCCGATAGTCTCTTTTATAGTAGCCAGCCCTGCCCAATAGTCTCTTATATAGTAGCCAGCCCTCCCCAATAGTCTCTTATATAGTAGCCAGCCCTCCCCCATAGTCTCATAAAGTAGCCAGCCCTCCCCATAGTCTCTTATATAGTAGCCAGCCCTCCCCCATAGTCTCTTATATAGTAGCCAGCCCTCCCCATAGTCTCTTATATAGTAGCCAGAACTCCCCAATAGTCTCTTATATAGTAGCCAGCCCTCCTCAGTTGTCTCATATAGTAGCCAGCCCTCCCCTGTTGTCTCATATAGTAGCCAGCCCTCCTCAGTTGTCTCATATAGTAGCCAGCCCTCCCCCATAGCCTCTTATATAGTAGCCAGCCCTCCCCAATTGTCTCATATAGTAGCCAGCCCTCCACCATAGTCTCTTATATAGTAGTCATGGCGGGCCTGATGTAATTAAAACTCTAAATTGCCTGGCTGGCCAAAAATAATGGCAGCACGGACTTGACCCGCGAGCCAGAGTTTGACATGACTGATATAGATAGAAAAAAAGAAAATTAGAAAAAAAAATTCTTTATAAATATGTTTAACATAAAAACATTATTTAAACAAGTAATTTTTTGGTGATACATTCCCTTTAACTTCCCTCTAGTTGCCAGAATCTCGTAATGTAAGAAAACTCTATATGCCCATGCATGTGCCCAAATACATTTTTGCATTCCAGATATTTCTTGCAGCCTATATATAATGGGATATTAAGTACTACAGTTTTACTCTAATTTCAATGCACATCCAAGGGTGTTAATTATCAGGGTCTCGGTTATTGAAACCTATACTTTAATGGCATGTGGGTTGTGACAGTTCACAATCTGCCCACCTCGAGCTACAAGGAATTCTCGCTGTTGTACTTATAGCGTGGAAGAAACACTTGCTGTGTACAATTTACTTGTTAAATCACTTAACACCCACAGTTAGCGGCTTATTGTACTACATTAAGTGCAGTGTAGGCTTATACCTGTCTAGGAGAAATATGTTAAGACTTTAAACTGGCCTTAAATCTCTAAACGACTGTGACAGTGCAAGTATATCCATCCGTCTGTGAGGTTAGGAGTGAAAACTATAGTAAGCAGTCAATTGGTGAAATTCACAATCTCCATTCTTTGGCATTGTGTGTACTAAAATAGGCTATGTTGACACAGCGTAAAAGTACAGCCGTTGTTGCAATCGGCAACAACGGCCGTACTTTGTACGCCAACACACCCTGCGTATTTTGTACTCCAAGACACATGGTATACGCACTGAATAGCGGCCGTAGGAAACCATGTCAGTGCACACTATGAAGCTAGCGGCTCCAGCCGTTGATCTTAGCAGAGACCAGCCGATCCTTGACCCGGCCGGGTCACGGAACGGCCGGTCTGTTCCGGTGTTTGAACGTGGCCATAAACTGGTACAGAGGTAAAATGTCTCCACAAGGACCTCGCTGGTAAATCATCCAAAAAGTCAAGGTAAGGGAGTCTGGTGAAGGGGCCCAGGCTTGGTTCACAGCATTTTCAGGATGTAATATAGGGGTACTCCGGCGAAAATCTTTTTCTTTCAAATCAACAGGTTTCAGAAAGTTATATAGATTTGTAGGAGGGGAGTGTGATTTTAGCTCAGTGAGGTACACAGGGAGCTGCTGTCAGTATATACAGTGAGTACACAGGGAGCTACTGTCAGTATATACAGTGAGTACACTTACTAATACTGTACACTGACCTATTTTACTATTAAGTGGCCTACCCCTTTAAGTAACACCATCACACATAGCCAGGCCTAGCAGGGAACCACCAACTCCATAAACCAAATCCCTCCCCTCTATTATTGCCATTAGCTGTCATCCAGCCTTTTCCGGATCAGAGCCAGTCATCCTACCCTGCAGTATTCTTTCCTATTCCTCTCTATCAGTATCTTACAGGCCCTTGCACACTACGGAAATCGTGCCGATTCCACCTTTCGCCCTCGCTCCCAATTGACATTCCACCGGTCACATAGCCCATAGGCTCCATTCTATGGTCAGGCAGATTCCGTTGTCCACCCAAAGAAGTGACATGTCAATTCTGTGGTGGACGGCTGAATCCGCCTGAGCCTAGAATGAAGCCTATGGGACCGCCAAATGTTCAAGCGGGAGTGTGCACGGAATCAGCGGCAAGTTATCCGCACTAATTCCGTAGTGTGCAAAGGGCCCTACCTGTGCATGCAAAATTGTCTTGCCGTTTTTCTTCATTGTGTATTTATTTATTGCTAGGCAATGCTGCGACTTATAGTGCCCCACTGTGTCATTACTGTTCTGCAAGATTTGGTGCACATATTTACTATAAGGTTATGTGTAGTTCTATAGTGTGTCAGTGCTCTTTTGCATATTTATTTCTAGGTTATGCTGAGACCTGTAGTGTCTCAGCATTTCACTGTATTTATTATTGACTAGATCATAAGTGAGCCTGTACTGCTCCATTGCATAGTTATTTTTCACTAGGTTATGCTGTCACTTGTATTGCCTCAGTCCACTGCATACGTATGTTGATTCTGTATTGCTTCAATGTAAATCTATTTATTACTGGGTTATGGAGGGACTTGTAGTACAGTATAGCAGTATTCTTCATTAGGTTGTGTTCACACGTACAGGATCCACAGCAGATTTGATGCTACAGATATCAATGTAACTAAATAACTGAACACAGCATCAAATCTGCTGCGGATCCTGTATGTGTGAATGCACCCTTAGGGTTAATTTACAGAATTAAGTTCATTCACCATTGTGTTTGTTTCATTTGCATACACTGACATTGTGATAGATGACAGCACTGTCTGTGTACGGAGACTTCTGGCAATATTGGTTGCCATGACTACCACAGGGTTGTGATTATAGACAAAATGTCTTAATCACTTAGTCAAAAAGGGCAAAGCAATCGACTTGACAAGTAACGAAACACCAGATACCTTGTTTACTTATATGGTTTGTGAAGCCACGCCCCCAAACCGCACCCCCTTTTAATCTTTGCTACAATTTTAAAATTTTTGAAAACCTTGTTATTAGGAGGGTATTGGTAAGGTTATTGGTTCCATTATGAAGGAGAGTAGCGGTGAGGTTATTGGGTCAGTTATGGAGGAGAGTAGCGGTGAGGGTATTGGGTCAGTTATGGAGGAGAGTAGCGGTGATGGTATTGGTTCCGTTATAGAGGAGAGTAGCGGTGAGGTTATTGGGTCAGTTATGGAGGAGAGTAGCAGTAAGGGTATGGGGTCAGTTATGGAGGAGAGTAGCGGTGAGGTTATTGGGTCAGTTATGGAGGAGAGTAGCGGTGAGGTTATTGGGTCAGTTATGGAGGAGAATAGCGGTGGGGGTATTGGGTCAGTTATGGAGGAGAGTAGCGGTGAGGTTATTAAGTGAGTTATGGAGGAGAGTAGTGGTGAGGGTATTGGGTCAGTTATGGAGGAGAGTAGCGGTGAGATTATTGGTTCCGTTATGGAGGAGAGTAGCGGTGATGTTATTGGATCAGTTATGGAGGAGAGTAGTGGTGAGGGTATTGGGTCAGTTATGGAGGAGAGTAGCGGTGAGGTTATTAAGTGAGTTATGGAGGAGAGTAGTGGTGAGGGTATTGGGTCAGTTATGGAGGAGAGTAGCGGTGAGATTATTGGTTCCGTTATGGAGGAGAGTAGCGGTGAGGGTATTGGTTCCGTTTCAGAGACTTAAGCAGAGTGCAAAATCAAGTTGTTGTAGATCGACCTTATGACAGGCCAAGAATTGATTTCTTTTTCATTGCGTTAAAGGGCTGTAAATCAGTGACTGCTTTGAATGGGGGGGGGGGGGGGGGGGGGGTGGTAGGGAGAGGCTTTCTATTTGTAAGGATGATAATGTTGGGTATGTGGAGATATATATATATATGTATATAATTTTTATTTATTTTTTTCTTATATTTTTTTTCTTTTCTGTTATTTGTCCAGTAACTGTATTTAATTACAGAAATATTCTAACATTTTCATTTATTTTTTATAACACTGGGACTGCTGCAAAAAAGGGGGGAAAATCAGACCTCAGTCCCCCACAGGTCCCAATGCAGCTTTTTTTGCCCGCTCCCCGTGTTTCTTCTCCCTGCTCCTGAGATGACGCACTGGAGAAGGACCCGTCCTCTCAACCAGTGAATGGGTGGGATGACACACAGCTGTTCCGACATTTTGGAAACAGGGAAAAGAACTGAGCGTTGGGGATCAGAAGGAGAAAATATATAAAATCCACATTATATTGTTGAAAATGATTACAGAAGAGAGGCCTCACTTGTATTAATAGTATCAGGTTTTAAAGGCGTACTCCAGCAAAAAAAAAAAAAAAAATCTTTCAAATCAACTGGTGCCAGAAAGTTGTATAGATTTATTTACTTCTATTAAAAAAAACCTCAAGTCTTTCCATACTTATCAGCTGCTGTATATCCTGCAGGAAGTGGTGTATTCTTTCCAGTCTGGAGAGAAGAAGAGGTTTTCTGTTGGAATTTGCTGCTGCTCTGGACAGTTCCTGACATGGACAGAGGTGGCAGCAGGGAGCTCTTTGTCAGACTGAAAAAAATACACCACTTCCTGCAGGACATACAGCAGTTGATAAGTACTGGAAGACGAGATTTTTTTAATAGAAGTAAATGACAATTTTTTTTTAACTTTCTGACACCAGTTGATTTGAAAGAAAAAAAAATTGACTGGAGTACCCCTTTAAGAGAGTTTTTACCATCTTATACATTGAAGCATTTTTTCCAAAGCAGATGTACAGTTGTAGTTGTAGTGTAGTCTGCACTATACTACCATTCAGTCACACATTGTCCTACTGGGATATCACCATCTGTCTATCTACCTTGTATCCTTGTATCCCTTATTTCCTATCTATTGCTCTGTCTATCTCCTTACCTATCCCCATCTAATCCTCACGTCCATCTATCTTCCTGACATCCCAAACAATCCCAGGGCACTGTCGCTTTCGGTAATTAAATATTTACCATTGGTCATCTAAAACCCATTACACGTAATGTAGAGGAGTAGGAGGTCAGTAGTTCGTTTTCTATCACATTTACATGATTGTAACATTGTATTTGTTTTTCCTTTCCCCCTATTTTTTTTTAATAATTTTATTATTTACAAACATGAATGTAGAATTTACAAATAAAACTAGCTAGTCATTCCGTACAGCAGGAATGGGGAACCTGCGGCCCTCCAGCTGTCACAAAACTACTTCGGCATTGGCTGTCCAGGCATGAAGGGTCTTGTTTGCCAAAGCCAGAGGGCCGCAGGTTCCCCATCCATGCTCTACGGGCTACGGCTCAATGTTTGCCTGTGTAAAACCGACATTTTTATCCAGGTTTATCCAGGTATAAAGCTCCTATTACACGGGGCGATTCAGAGGAGCAAGCAAGCGCCAACTTGTCAGGCGCTATTACACGTGCTGGCAGTGAGTGGGCAAGAGCAGGGGGGCTGCGGGGAGCTGTAGGGGGGCTGCCCGGGTGATTGCTTGATCGTCCAAGCAGTCCATAGTAGGTAGCCATTATTGCTTTGTGTAATAGGACCTTAAAGGGGTTATCCAGCGCTATAAAAACATTTTTCCCACTTTTCCCCCTACTGTTTTCTCCAGTTCAGGTGCAGTTTGCAATTATGCTCCATTTACTTCAATGGAACTGAGTTTCAAAACCACACCCAAACTGGAGACAACAGTAGGGGGAAAGTGGCCATGTTTTTGTATGGCTGGATAACCCCTTTAAGGCCGGGTTCACACTACATTTTTGCAATCCATTTTTTTTCCATCTGCTTTTGCAAAAAAGAGCAGATGGAAAAACGGACACATTTGTGTGCATTTGTTTTGATCCGTTTTTTCCATTGCCTTCCATGACTTAAAACAAAAAAAAACTGAATCAAAGCGCATCCATTTTTTTTTTTTTATGTACACAAAGTTGAACTTGGTTACGTTTTTGTGTACATAAGGCTTTATTCACATATTCAGTAAAGTTGTCCGTAATTGCGGATCCGTAATCACGGTTTAACTTAGAGCACATTGATTTATATTTGGCTATTCACACAGTCCGTTTTATATTTGATTCGTAATCCGTTCCTTAAAAAAAAGACATGTCCTAGTGCGGATTGTGATCGCGGTACGGATTACCAATAGAAGTCTATGGGATCTGTGTTTTTTTATGGACGTCACGGATGTCACATTTGTGACGTCCGCAAAAAACATGGATTAAACCTATGAGAAGTAGTACTATTCGCAAAGTAGTACAATTCACATTTTACCGATACGGAAACGGATACAATTACGGATGAATATATACAGACCATGGAGTAAAAATAGCGGGAGGTTTTACAGTCCAGAAAAATTATTGAACGTGTGAATGAGGTTGAAGTCTATGGGATCCGTACAGTCCGCAAGAAACACGGATCAAATCTATTCAAACCAGTACTATTCCCGTTTTAAGAAGATCATATTATTAAATGTCACTGGTAATGGTGAGGAATTAGCAGTAAGTTCCCAGTGGTTTTCTCTTTGTACAATGAATCTGTAACTCTGCCCGAGTGCTCCTTGGCGTTTCTTCTCTCTCGGCTCTGAGCTTTTCCTCCTTTGTGAAGGAGCAGATCCTTTCCGTAATTGGTTGAATCAGATTTAACAATGCAAGCAGATAAACATTTGTGGCAACCGCTGCCATGGCAACGTCACACTGCTTCTCCTCCTCTCCCCTCCTCCCCAGTCTCCATTCTAGTCAGTGACACAGTGGTCCGTGCTGTGGAGAGGCTTTAATGGCAACGCTCTTTACTGGGGAAACTGGTTTAAAATGATGAATGAGGAAAGTACTCCTAAAACGGATGGAGGGGAGAAGCATAACGGCACCAACTTAAGGAGGAAAAGACCCAGGAAGGTAAGGGGTTTGGATTTAAAGGGGCCATCCGAAGAAGCATGCTTTCCTGGGGATGCATGCAGGGCTGCTCCGTTAGGCGTGTCAGGGAAGCAGAGCTCGCTGTCTCCGCTCGCTGTGACAAGTGAGCAGAGCTGAGGATGTAACCGGAGACTGAGCTCACCACTGTTTACATGTATGAATATACCAAATGCGAAGTACTACTGCGTGCAGCTTGGTCGGGGAATTGGACGTATTGAAATTATTGTTTCATCCGCTTGTTTGTCTAGGGTTTGTCTATATATATATATATATATATATATATATATATATATATATATATATATATATAGTGTTTTGTTTGTGTATTGTTGTATTTTTTTATTTTATTTATCTATCTATATATATTGTGTGTGTGTGTATATATATATAAATAAATATATATATATATATAATATAGATAGATAGATAAATGTAAACAATATATATATATATTTTTTTTTATCTATGCAATTGCTGTTGTGATATAGCAGAGCCAAGTCTGTCATTGTAGAGAACGTAGTGTGAAAACTTGTGTTATCCGTGATGATTTTACAGTGATCGCAATGACTTGAACCAGCCTATATTTCTTACCTATTCGTCATCACCTGTTCGTAATTGAAAGGTATAAAAACACAAATATATTATCATTTACCATAGATTAATATTAAGTGTGCGGCTATCTGGCAGAATTCCATCCTTGTCTTTTTTCTAAGGTACACAATGTAATACGGTGTACTATGGCCACACCCAGGCACTTAGGCGTCTGTGGCTGGAGGACGCACAGATACTGATACTAGACATCTGTTCCCTTGCACCTTGTAGCCTTATAATGTATACATCCTAGTTACACTTAATTTGCAATATATAATCTTATTAGGAGCATTGAAATATCATCTATTTGTTGCCAGGACATTACCTCTCCATCTATTGCATATAGCAGGGGTAGGGAACCTTGGCTCTCCAGCTGTTGCAAAACTACAATTCCCATCATGCCTGGACAGCCAAAGGCTGTCCAGGCATGATGGTAGTTGTAGTTTTGCAACAGCTGGAGAGCCAAGGTTCCCTACCCCTGGCATATAGTAGGAAAAAGCTAGACTTTTACGTATACAAGGGGGATGGGCAGCCTTCAGGGCATATTCACACAAGGCAGATTTCTGTAACAAATCTGTGAATATATATCCTTCTACTGCATAAGGAGGAGGGAAAACTTACACAAACCAATATAGTGATCCTGTAGCCCAGGAATAGAATTATCCTTTGACCCTTGTAAAGGTTCCTTTGAGCGACACATTTACGAGCTAACACACAGCCTGGGATTAGTATTTCTCTACCCGATCAATAGGACGTTTGGAAATGAGGGCAGATTTGTTCTCTTTTAGGTAGCATGGTATCTCAGTAAGTTATCCCAGCCATAAAACACCACAAACGAATTATTAGGATTATTTCATGTTAGCAATTGTCCCATAACTAAACCAGATCTATCTATATATTTTTTGTGAGTGGTCAGTATCATGGCAGTAAGTTATCATTCACAACCTAGTTGCACAATTAATTCAAGTTAATTACCATTAACAGAAATTTTTAATTTTAATTTTTTAATTTTTTTTTAAATTAGATTTTTATTGATTTAGTAATTGTTTATGGTTGTTTTCATAGATTTGATATTGCAGGTAGTGAAATTTCTTTGAGAAGACCACTCACAATTGTATTGAGAAAGGATCTTTTATTGGGGCCACTATTTATAATGTAAGGTTCCTGATACAAGGGTGACTATGGCCCGATCATTTTAGTAATCGATCTGCTAGATCTGCGCTCGTTTACTGGATCTATTAGACGGCCCCTATAATCGGGCAGTAAGGTCTGCATGGACATCGTTAGAGATGTCCATGCAGCCCTTGCCCAAACACTTGATACCTTACCTCTCCCCGCTCCCGGTCTTCTCTCCTGTGCTTCGCAGCTTCCTGTTCCTGGTGGCGGCAGCAGCATCTGAGCGGCCTGTTAGCTGACAGGCCGCTCAGCTAATCACAGGACAGGACAACCGCGGCCTGACAAGACACTCAGACGCTGCAGCCACCGGGATTGGGAAGCACAAGAGAGAAGACTGGGAGAGGTAAAGTATCAGGTGTTTGGGAAATCGACGGCCGTGCATCGCTATTACACGTAGCAATGGTTGGTGCCTGACGATTTTAGGTCCGAACCTAAACCAACGATCAGCCGATGATCGTTTCATCATCTGTATGTTGTTTCTATTACACAGAGCGATAGTCAGCCTGATTTGGCCGATTATTGCTCTGTGTAGTAGAGCCCTAAGGTGGACTGAAAATTTGTTACTCAAAATCTGGTCTGGATAAGGGGGTGGTCTTCACAAATGTGGTATCATGTACATATTGCAAACTTTTCGAAATTATTCAAGGATCTCAGATTTTTTTTATTTGAAAACTTACAAAATATAAAATGGTAGAATTTTTTTTTATTTTTTTCTATGATTAAGTCTCAATGTTGCATCCAGTGAAGAAATTACAGTATGGTGACAGTAGATTTGTATGTCCAGATACCATCTTATACTATTATTATTACGTATTGATGATGGGAAGGTATTTTCAGATTTTTCCAGTTAGTTCCAGTCAGGCATACAGCAATTTGCTTTCCATCAGTCTTCACTACTTGTGATAATAAATGCTTCCTCTGGCTGCACCGTCAGCGGGGCGTAATAGACAAACACACTTTCTTACTAATTACATGACCAAGGGAGACTAAATAATGCGTGCCAATGATTGATGTAAATTCTATGTTAGGCCTCGTAGGACCACACCAGCCTCATGTAATTGATGATGGATCCTTAAATAAAAGCAGGTCTCTATTTTTAAACGTCGATCACATCGGTATGTATTAACTAACATATATGCAGATGTAGCAAGCACCAAGTGAACGCTGGGTGCCTTAACACTATTCACGGAAAGAAGCAAACCCTATAAATTTTTTATTTGCTCCCCGCTGCGCGTTGGCACGTATACTTAGCAGTGGTCGATGTCCCGCGGCGTGGCTTTTTTCCGGTCCTGCTACGCCCTTCATATCCAGCGCGCGTTCACGTCACCCGCTACCGTGACCCCACTTCTGTCTCCTGTCGATTGAAGGCCGCATGTCATGCTCTCCCATAGAGAATGCATTGGAAAGCGTGACTTCCCGCCTTCAACCAACAGAAGAGGGTTCACAGGAGCGGATGAGGTGAACGCGCCATGGATTTGAACAGCGCATCGGGACCGGAACTAAGCCAAACCGCAGGACACCGATTACTACTGGTGAGTATACACTTCAGCATGCAGGGGGGGTGCAAATAAAATTTTTTGGGGAACTGCTACTTTAGGGTATGTTCACAGTACAAAATTGGCATGGAAATTTCAAGCGGAGGCCGTGCGACTCCACTTGCAGTTCCGTCTGTCGCATTGACTCCGCTGACCACCCAAAGAACTGACATGTCAATTATATTGTTCCAGTTCTGCTTTTGGTTAGTAATACGTTTGTCCAAAATATTACGTGTAATATCAGGCAAGGTTGGTGCAGGTATTATTTTCTTATCTGTCTGTCCCAGTAATTTTTGCATCATGTCGAATTGTGCATCACATAGATATACAGTATAGGCTGCAGCATGGTGGCCCAATGCCCAATGTTTAGATTGGAGTTGTATGAAAAGTATTTACTATTTTCCAAGTTATGCTTGGGGCTATATAAAATGTTGTTTTTTAGTGTCAGTGTACCCCTTTAAAACCCGCACAACTTCTATTTTGCTGTTAAAGTGCTATATTGGGGATTCACTGCACTAACTACCCAGGGATTCCTTGACAATAGGCCGATCACAGGTGTTCCCACTGCTAGAACCCTCAACAATACAGTCATCCATGGGAGAAGCTAGTGAAATCAATGCACTGTCTATGTAATGCATTGGTGGTCTAAATGAATTGGCAGTCTCTGTAGGTGCTTTTTGCTCTAAGACATGAAGGTCAGGTTATTTCCTTCTATTGTCTCAGAATTCCCAAAAGGAAGTATTGGAAAATAGGTTTCTCAAGCCAAACAAGCTCATTTTCCTCAGGGACTACCTAGTGGACATAGTATGTTATAGGAGTAGTCCTTTATAATCTGCCACAGTTACATTTGTAGGTCACATCAGTATTTTTGGAAATATATTCATTTAACCAACTTGCCTCCTTTTCCTGATATGTCTGTTTTTCAGCTGGTTGTATAGGTTACCAATCACCACTCTGCTCTAAAAACAGTGGTCTAGTTAATTATATATGTATATAGCTTTAGGATACATATATATATATATATATATATATATATATATATATATATATATATGTGTGTGTGTGTATATATATGTATATATATATATATATAGTGATCCCTCAACTTACAGTGGCCTTAAGATACAATATTTTCAACATACAATGTTCCTTTTTGAACCATCGTAACTTGAGACCAAACTCATCAAACAATTAAAAAAAAAAAAAAAACTTGTCCTGCCACACGCTTGAGGTCAGGTCCCGTCGCAGGCTCAAGGTCGGGTCCCGCCACACGCCCCAGGTCAGGTCCCACCACACGCCCAAAGTTAGGTCCTGCTGCACATCCCGCACAACGTCCCGCCGCACATCCCTCCGAGCATCACACTGCGCGTCTGAACTCATGGTCATGAAACCACTTGATGTAAAAGCAAAACATTTTTGCCAGAGTACCCCTTTAAGGCAACAGTGGTAACTACTGTCATATTGCGTCATACCAAGATTATGTCAACCACCAAGGTGGCTCTGATCACATGCCATAATACGATATCACTGATGGTATGGGGACAACAGGGCATCTCAATGGTGCTGCAGGAGTCAGTGACTATACATTCAATATACGTATACAATATACATGCAAAATAGAATAAAAGGTGAAACCATTTTCAACCATTTTCTTTAAAACGGAGAAACAGATATAGCAAATAAATTCCAAAAATTTGGAGACTGAATACATTAACTGGTCTCCGGCGTATAATGTCAGGTTTCCAGACCAAGTGTGGTATGCTCCTAGCCTCAGAAGGGCTTCCCAATGCATTACAGTGGTTCAGGTCAGCCTGAGAAGGCAGGAAGTGGTTAACCATAGCTCACCACTTCATCACGGAGGATAATATTTCCCTCTGACAGCCCATGTCAACACTCCTGCCTGCTCACATGGTCTCAGCAGATTCTACTTCCAAGCACATCAATACGGAGCCTCAATATCTGACATTAGTTCCACTAGCCCGACCAGGGTACTTCTTTCTACTATGATGGCTGAGAAGAGACAGTCCATTTGTTATCATATAGAGCTATCACTTTTATATAGAAAATGCTTTGTCTTTCCATTATAGAGACTATAACCAGGAATTAGACACAAGAAAGTCAGTGTAGTTCTCAGTATGGTTTCGGCTAGGATTAGGCCTCAGCTTTTAGTAAAGAGGTGGATACACGTATGAGATTTCTCCCTAAGGCAATGGGAGTTATCCAAAGGAGTCAGAAGATTGTTTTACAGACTAATAATCATAAATGTCTCCAAATTGCTGTTCTCCTTGTCCTTTATAAGATTACATTTGGCGTAGGACAAGTGCCAACCCTTCACTGGGCTAACCACTAATGTAAGATGGGACCAGACAACGCACATTGTTCCAGCTGTTTCACCACCTGATAGTTGAAATGAAAAAACATGTTCTGTTCTCTATGTTGAAAAAGTATACAAATCTTTGCCAAGTATACGCAGTGATGAGAGTTTTAACCAATAGTCTCATTTAAATGGGGGCGGGGGGGACTTTTTTATGTTGAAGAGTTTAAATGTACGTCTTAAAGGGGTACTTTGAAGGAAAAAAAAGGTTTTTCGATCAACTGGTGTCACTAAGTTATGCAGATATGTAAATTACTTAGTAAATATTTCCAGTAGTTATCAGCTGCCGTGTGCCCTGCAGGAAGTGGTGTATTCTTTCCAGTTTGACATGGTGCTCTCTCCTGCCACCTCTGTCCATGATTGGAACTGTCCAGAGCACTGGATTTTTTAATTAGAAGAACTTTACAAATCCTTATAACTTTCTGACACCTGATGATGTTAATTTTTCTCCTTCGGAGTACCCCTTTAAGTGAATATGGAACATTGTGTCTATTTTAACCTGTTAGTGACAGTCAATTTTAGCTTTAAAGGGGTTATCCAGCGCTACAAAAACATGGCCACTTTCTTCCAGAGACAGCCCCGCTCTTGTCTCCAGCTTGGGCGGGGTTTTGCTGCTCAGTTCCATTGAAGTGAATAGAGCCTAATTGCAAACCGCACTTGAACTGGAGACAACAGTCGTGTTGTCACTGAAAGAAAGTGGCCATGTTTTTGTAGCACTGGATAACCCCTTTAAGAAGGGTAAAAAATGTTTCCAGCCCTAGGAAGTCCAGGAAAACATGGTTACATCCCATGGCCTATGGCCGTATCAGTGTTTTCTTGGATCCTTCTAGGGCTGTATCCAATTTCTTCAGCCACTGGTATTCAAATGCCGAATAATCGCACATGAGCTCTAGTTGCGCTTATCTCTACTTTATCTCTCTTACCTATTGGATATGATGTCGGTTACAACAAAAGTGGACAAGTCTGATTTGTCTGGTCAACATATTAGAAGCCAAAGGCTGTCCAGGCATGATGGAAACTGTAGTTTTTCAACATCTGGAGGGCCTTAGGTTCCCTGCCCTTGTCTTAGAATTACTGAGGCTATGGCTAGGCTAGGCTGTATCCCTGTTTTCCAGGTGGTACTCGGGCTGTCCCCACCTTCCCCACGGAACGGGAAGACTGCGGGAGTCAAATGCCGATGGTTCGGGTTCGTACAACCTGAACCTCGGCCCTGTTCCGTCATCTCTATACATGAGTAGCTGATCTTATGGAAGGTCCAGAAGGAAACCTGTCAAGGTCGTCTTTAATTGAATGCTATAATGAATCAGATTCATAGACAGAAATAATGTGAGGAGAAATAAGCGTAGAGAAGGTTGTGGAAGAGCCAAAGTGATATGGCAATTTCCTGTGAAGGAAAACACCGAGGAGATCAGGTCATTGACCAAGGTCAAGAGCGGCATCCGTGTGGTAAAGCATCAGACTTGCTGTAAAGTGAACATATGACCATGGCAACAGTACAGACGGCACAATGCCAAGGTTAACCATTGAAGCTCATTGTTTTCGGGCGCTACCTTCCAGTGTCTGCTTAATAATAAGAAAGCATATTTGTAAAGAACAAATGTTTATTGCCGTGAATACAGTAACCATGGCGATATGCTCAGACATCAGAAAAGCGTTCCTAGACGTTCTATTACGAGAGGGAATGCTAGGCTCTGCTTTCAGACCATATTCTGCCACATATTAGATATATTATCTATATATTATATATTGTTATACCCAGCTAGCTCAGGCTCCTGTTTAAAGGGGTTATGCCAAGATTATTGCCATGTCCGTGCCTGTTCAGACCTTGGCGTGGTCCTAGACTACTTTAGAGACTAATTCGGTGCCTGAATTGTTTGTTTCCTTGCACCAGTCTGGGTTTCTGCTAGCCTAGTGCTGGGCTGCAGATAGTTTAGACTGAGGGCCCTATTACACAGGATGATTATGGTGCAAAAAATCGTTATATTGTTTGAATTTAAGTGATAATCATTCTGTGTATTTGCAGGCAACGATCGAAAAATCGTTCGTATGTCGTTGATCGTTGGTTTAGATGTGAACCAAAAGTTATTGTTAATTATCATTTGCTGTAATTCCACATTCGTTCGCTCAAGTTCCGCAATTGTTCACTAATCGTTCAGTGTAATTGCACATTGTCCATTGTTTTGCTGGGATCAGAAGGAATAAACGAGTATAGTAACAATCGCAATAACAAACATAGTAACGATCGTAACTAACGACCATCGTTTAGTGTAATATGGTGACCGATTTCAGGTTAACGATAAACAATCTAGTTTGCGATTGTGTATCGTTAGTTGTTAATCGTTAAAAATCAGTTTGTGTAATAGGACCCTGAGTTGGGATGGACAGTTGCCTTCATCGATCACCTCCCTGCCCGTCTGTGTTCTGTGTGGTCTGGATGCCAGGGGGCTGGTCTAATCACTCCCTGGACCAGGACTCTGACATCTCATAAGAAGTTTGCTTGTGCTCTGGGACATTGCTTGCAGTAGTTTCTTGTAGTTTGAGCTAGCGTTTAATATTGCTTGGATTTCTGACCTCTCTCCCTGTTTTCCTGACCTCTGTTTTTTCTCCGTTCTGCTATTTCCAGTTTGACCTGTATCTACCTGACATTCTTAATTGTGTTTGTTTGTCTTGTTTTGTGTTTCACCTGATTGCTGGGAGTACCTGCAGTCTGACCCCCTCCAGCCAGATACGTCTCACCTGTCCTGTGAATACGTGATAAGTTTTAATCTTGGGATACCCTTTTTTATAAGGCAGTCAGTCTACCATAGCTGCTTGGCCCATAGCCACTGTTGTGCCTGCTACAGCGCTAGTTATGCCCCTGTATGATCAGGATGACAGCTTATAGCTTGTATATCTATGTATTCATAATAAAGCAGAGTACAGGGATCTGACCTACTAATGCTCATGTTGGGTCAATGATCCAAGTTCTCACTGGTTTAGTTGCTTGCAGTTGTTCTTTTCTCCATGTGAGAAATGAAAAGATGGAATCTGATTGGTTGCTAGGGTCAATGGAGCCAGTTTCACTTTACACCAATTTGATAAATCTCCCCCCATGTCTCTATACGTTGACTTCCCAGGGAGCTTCCGGTGAGCTTTAAAGAGGAACATGAAATAAAAAAAATTAAGTAAGGCGGTGGGTGCAGGAACATAATAAAGAACAGGCGGCAGAAGTAATTTTCGTCTGGCTTCTTCATATGTCAAGGCCCCGGCTCCTGCTTCTTGGACAACCCGCTGATGGATTGTTTGCTCAGCCAGTCAGTGACCTCAGCGGTGTCCCGCTTCAGTCACTGATTGGCTGAGCAGGCAGTCCATCAGCAGGGTATGTGACGTTGCTGCTGGAAGCGAGCAGCTGTCCCATATTGTTCAGGCAGCACTACGGGGCATGAGAATAGGTAAGTATAATTTCTTCATTATGTTCCTGCATCCCCTGCTTTCCTGAATTTTTTTTTTTATTTCATGGGACTTCTCCTTTATTTCTCCTTAGTTCTTTATGAGATGCATTAGCTAAAGAGCTTTACACAACAGTGGCTGTTCAGGTGGCTGCTGGTCTTAAAGGGGTTATCCAGCGCTACAAAAACATGGCCACTTTCCTCCAGAGACAGCCCCACTCTTGTCTCCAGCTTGGGCGGGGTTTTGCTGCTCAGTTCCATTGAAGTAAATGGAACTTAATTGCAAACTGCCCCTGAACTGGAGACAAGAGTCGTGTTGTCTCTGAAAGAAAGTGGCCATGTTTTTGTAGCACTGGATAACCCCTTTAAGACCAGCAGCCACCTGAACAGCCACTGTTGTGTAAAGCTCTTTAGCTAATGCATCTCATAAAGGAGAACTAGAATTTTTTTTTTTTTTTTTTTTTTGCTGGTCATTAGGAATTTAGACTGATCTAAATCAACATTGATAGTGTATTAATTTAGGTTGTGGTATGGCGTGTGATGTGGTATGGTCTCATTGCGGTAATAATTGACCTCTATGGGAAGCAGATATATGCTAGGCCATGGGTCTCCAAACTGCGACCCTCCAGCTGTTGCAGTACTACATTTTCCATCATGCCTGGACAGCCAAATCCAAAGCTTTAGCTGTATGGGCATGATGGGAATTGTGGTTTTGCAATAGCTGGAGGGTCGCAGTTTGGAGACTCATGTGCCAGGCCATTTTTTGCCCCCATATTACCTCAGCAGGCTGTGATATTAACCTAACAAAGAACATTTGATAGAAAAGTTTTTTCTCTACAGAAGATCCTTGTGCCCAATAGGGATCAAAGACTGGGGGAAAAAAATAACAAGGCAGAGGCGTCACCCTATAGCAGGGGTAGGGAACCTTGGCTCTCCAGCTGTTGCAAAACTACAACTCCCATCATGCCTGGACAGGCATGATGGGAAATGTAGTTTTGCAACAGCTGGAGAGCCAAGGTTCCCTCCCCCTGCCCTATAGTGTCATGTAGCCATACAGAATCTGGAAAAATCTACCCCTTAAGGTCTCGTTCACTAAATGGTGACACAATATACTACTATTCTATACATGCGTCTCGATGTGCAGAACATGACAGTTACATCATATCTAGAGAAATATCTTGGCAACCGAGTTTGTATTTCTGAGTTCCGTGCATGTTCTCAAAGATACCATTCCTAGGGACAAAGCTGGCTTTTCACATGTGTTTTATCATCGGTGAACCGCCTTGCACCCCGGAGCCTGAATCTATCAGCTGTTCTTTGTATTCTGTTTTCTTTTACCCTCGGGTTACAAGCATAGAAAGGGGGCCTGCTCTGTTAGGACAGTTTGTTCTGATCATAATGGGAGCCTTTTACTAGTGACCCTCCTGTGCATCTGTAACAAGCGCTCCATGTAAGTCTTTCTGGTAAACACTTGGCTATTAATTGATCTACGGCCAGAATGTGGCCACTTGTTGGCAAGCGACGATTGAATAACAGCTATTCACACTGTTTTCAGAAACTCAAGCATCATTTCATTGTCATATTTCCCGAGAAGACTATGAATCATAGTTCAACTTTAGAAATCTTCTTATGTTCTCATTTATATGATATTTATTGGTGATATTTCTTCACAATTGTCTAAATAGTCTTAATAGTTTAGACAGATCGGGGGAGATTTATCAAACTGGTGTAAAGTGAACCTGGCTTAGTTGCCCCTAGCAACCAATCAGATTCCACCTTTCATTCCTCACAGACTCTTTGGGAAATGAAAGGTGGAATCTGATTGGTTGCTAGGGGCAACTGGGACAGTTTCAATTTACACCATGTTTGATAAATCTGCCCCATCTACTAATATTTAATGGTCACCTAACCCTATAGCCAAGGGTCTGGGGAAGCTAATAGTACCCAAACGGGATGCTCCTAAAAGGGGCCTGTATATGAAATGGGAAAAATAAATAAGTAATAAAACGGAGCGCGCGATACGGATACGGCAGTGGGGGGATAGTACAGTGGTCAGACCCCCACAAACTCCGCTGTGGATAGGGGAAAAGTTGATTTTATTGGAATACCTCTTTAAGTTGTTAAAGGGATTATCCGACAAAAATCTTTTTCTTTCAAATCAACTGGTTTCAGAAAGTTAGATAGATTTAAAATTTACTTTTATTTAAAAGAGAAGTCCGGAGAAAATTTTTATTAAAGTACTGTATTGCTGCCCAAAAGTTATACAAATCACCAATATACACTTATTACGGGAAATGCCTATAAAGTGCTTTTTTCCCTGCACTTACTACTGCATCAAGGCTTCACTTCCTGGATAACATGGTGATGTCACTTCCTGGATAACATGGTGATGTCACTTCCTGGATAACATGGTGATGTCACTTCCTGGATAACATGGTGATGTCTTCTCATACATATCAGCTGCTGTTTCTCTGGCACCGTGCTCTTTGCTGTCACCTATATCTGAGACAGGAACTGTCCATAGCAGGAGATGTTTCCTATAGGGATTTGCTACTGGACAGTTCCTGTCTCGGACAGAGGTGGCAGCAGAGACCACTGTATGAGACTAAAAAGAAAATGCCACTTCCTGCAGGACACACAGCAGCTGATAAGTATGGGAAGACTTGTGATTTTTAAATAGAAATAAATGACAAATCTATATAACTTTCTGAAACCAGTTGATTTGAAAGAAAAAGATTTCCGCTGGAGTACACCTTTAAGAATGGGAGGATTGGGGTATTTTTTCTGAAGGAGACTTCCTATGTTTGCTTGATGATCTCCTCAAGGAGATTCATTATAACCCTCACTCCCATGAAACAGGTGAGCAGCCATATGAGCCATGATTTATCCTCATAATGTCAGAAACTAGACTATGATATAAATCACACCAGGAAAGAGAAGAAGTTGCAACACCACCCTCTCATGTCCCTCTAATGTATTCATGTATTGGTTACACAGCTAATAAGACCATTGACTGATCACATCTGTTCATTTTTTTTTCTTTAGACTTTTTATCTAACTTAGATTGTTTTGATCGTGTTGTTCAAATGCGGCTTTCTCTTTCCCAAATCTTTGATCTTTCGTACACAAATAAGCCATTGCATTTTTTACAAAGGTCACTGTTTTCATCTTCAGCCCACTCAACATAGAGGATATGGAAAATGTGCTTTGGCCACAGCCCCAACCTGAATGTTAGCGGAAAGAAAAAAAAATCATTTTTTTCCCCTATTTTCATGTGTTTTACAAAACCTGCTTGGTTGTTTCTTTAAACAAATAGTAAATTTGGATGTCTATTAGGTAAACGTGCATTATGGCCTGGACTAATAAATAGACATCATCAATATAACACTATGTAGCAGGGGTAGGGAACCTTTGCTCTCCAGTTGTTGCAAAACTACAACTCCCATCATGCCTGGACAGCCAAAGCTTTAGCTTTGGCTGTCCAGGCATGATGGGAGTTGTAGTCTTGCAACAGCTGGACAGCCAATGTTCCCTACCTCTGTTATAGACGAATATCCTATGCAGCTCACTATGGGAAAAGAAGGGTCAGACGTGTCATGTTTACCTACTGTACATTGATGTTGTTGTTGTTATGAAAAACATACATTGTTAAAGCTCAGTGTTTAAAAGAGAACTCCATTCAAATAAGTCTTTTGACATTGTAATTATTATTGAAAAGATGTTCAGAAAAGTCAAGATAGATAGATAGATAGATAGATAGTTAGATAGATACGATAGATAGATAGATAATAGATAGATAGATAGGAGATAGATATATAAGAGATAGATAGATAGATAGATAGATAGATAGATAGATAGATAGATAGGAGATAGATAGATAAGAGATAGATAGATAGATAGATAGATAGATAGATAGATAGATAGGAGACAGATAGATAGATAGGAGACAGATAGATAGATAGATAGATAGATAATAGATAGAGGAGATAGATAGATAGATAGATAGATAGATAGATAGATAGATAGATAGGAGATAGATAGATTGGATAGATAATAGATAGATAGATAATAGATAGATAGAAGATAGATAGATAGGAGATAGATATATAAAAAATAGATATATAAGAGATAGATAGATAGATAGATAGGAGATAGATTATAGATAGATAGATAATAGATAGATAGAAGATAGATAGATAGATAGATAGATAGATAGATAGATAGATAGGAGATAGATAGATAAGAGATAGTTAGATAGATAGATAGAAGATAGATAGATAGATAGATAGATAGATAGATAGATAGATAGATAGATAGATAGATAGATTATAGATGGATAGATAGATAGATAGATAGGAGATAGATAGATGGATGGATAGATAGATAGATAGATAGATAGGAGATACGTAGATTAGATAGATAGTAGATAGATAGATAGATAGAAGATAGATAGATAAGATAAATAGGAGATAAATAGGGAGGTAGATAGATAGATAGGAGATAGATAGATACATAGATAGATAGATAGATAGGAGATAGATAGAAGATAGATAGATAGATAGATAGATAGATAGATAGGAGATAGATAATAAGATAGATGGATAAATAAATAGATAGACAGACAGTAGATTGCTGGAGCAGGTGTTTACAATCTTATGTTCCGGTCCTGAGTACAGAATAGGTTAGCCCTCACCCTGAGCTCATGTGTAATTCAGGCCAGATGGCAGAGGATTAAGACACATAAAAGAAAACTGTAATTGTATTCTATCTGGGAGCATTAGTCAGCAGGGGTATTAGTAAACTAGATTTCATAGTAGCCAGTCATGAAGCGTGTATGAATGTTCCCTTTTTGCTGCTTCTTGTAAGTCCATTCTGCCATTTGCCATTGGAAAAAATTACGGATTCTTTGTTGCCATGTTGTTAAAAACACTGAACATAGTGGATAATGGACTTGGAAAAAAAAGGAAATGAAAGAAAGGTTGCTGGTATGTAAGGTCACTCAGAGGCTGAGGCTGCTATGAGGCGTCCATAGGGGAGAGCTCATGTCCGTCCATGGGCATTGTGGCCCTATGCAGCATCTCCCTTCCACATGAATTGGCCATATACTCAAGTTGCTCTTCACAGCTAGAAGGCATGGGAAGGGGGGGCAAAGTCCTAAACAGTGGATAGATCTGTTACTAAACAACACCACAAGGGACATCGTTAATCGTACGAACGGGCCAATTATCGTTTCGTGTACACGCAGCATAAGCCTTCCCATACGTATCAGCTGCTGTATGCCCTGCAGAAAGTGGTGTATTCTTTCCAGTCTGACGCAGTGCTTTCTGCTGCCACCTCTGTCCATGAAGTAGTGGCAGTAGCAAATCCTCATAGAAATTCTCTCCTGCTCTGGACAGTACCTGACATGGACAGAGATGTCAGCAGAGAGCACTGTGTCACACTAGAAAGAAAACGATATTTCCTATATTTCCTACAGGACGTACAGCAGCTGATAAGTATGGGAAGACTTGTGATATTTAAATATGAGCAAATTACTAATCTATATAACTTTCTGAAACCAGTTGATTTGAAAGAAAAAGATTTTCACTGGATAACCCCTTTAAAGGGGTTATCCAGCGCTACAAAAACATGGCCACTGTTCCCCCTCTCTTGTCTCCAGGTCAGGTGTGGTTTGCAATAAAGGTCCATTAACTTAAATGGAACTGAGTTTGAAACCACACCTAATCTGGAGAAAAGAGAGGGGGAAAAGTAGCCATGTTTTTGCAGCGCTGGATAACCCCTTTAAGGCTGGCAGATGCAGGTTGCTATTTTCTCTGCAAACAATGCATCAGTAAACAGCAATGGGGATTTTAATAGATGGTTAGTATTCGTAACATGAAGAAAGAATATACCACATAGATCATAACCATAATTCATCGCTTCTGCCCCTCCCAGGCCTTTGATCACAGTGTTTGATCTGTAGCTGAAATGTCAGGAAACAGAAGGAAAAAGTAGGGTAGCACCAGCAGTGATATTTTAGTGCCCAAATAGGTGTAGAGAATCATAGTAGAAGAGGGTTATCCGGGTATGGCTGGCGGCATTTAGTGGCCCCGCTGGGATGCAAAAGGTGTAAGTGCTATAAAAGCAATAAGAAAAGAAATAATCATATTCACAAGCACAGATAACCTACCGCCATGGTATCAGAGGTCATATCGCTTTCAGCTAAATTGAGACTTGAAAAATTCATAGCGTTGCGTCTATGGTCAGCATAATTTTTCACTGACCATGCTTTAGTGAATCAATAGTGAATAGGCTAATAATGCAGTGCTGTCAGTGGAGAACGCTGTAATGGACAGTGCTAGGGCTGAAAGCAACATCCCCTGTAACCGACTGCATGCAGGGAAGCTATGTGGTACATCAATTACAATAAATGTCTATAATGTAGAATTATTAGATTTAAAAAGTGCTGGATCAGGGGTAGGGAATAGAGATGAGCGAACCTCCAGCATGCTTGAGTCGATCCGAACCCGAACGTTCGACATTTGATTAGCGGGGACTGTAGAACTTGGATGCAGCCCTAAGGCTATGTAGAAAACATGGATATAGTCATTGGTTGTATCCATGTTTTCCAGACAACCTAAGAGCTTTATCCAAGTTCTGCAGCCCCAGCTAATCAAATGCCGAACGGCCGGGTTCGGATCGATTTGAACCCGAACCCGGTTCGCTAATCTCTAGTAGGGAACCGTGGCCCTCCAGCTGTTGCGAAACTACAACTCCCATCATGCCTGGACAGTCAAAGCGTTAGCTTTGGCTGTCCAGGCATGATTGGAGTTCTAGTTTTGCAACAGCTGGAGGGCCACGGTTCCCTACCCCTGTACTAGATTATAAAGTATACCCACTGGGGGAGAGTTATCAAACATGGTGTAAAGTGAAACTGGCTCAGTTGCCCCTAGCAACCAATCAGATTCCACCTCTCATTCCTCACAGACACTTTGGAAAATGAAAAGTGGAATCTGATTGGTTGCTAGGGGCAACTGAGCCAGTTTCATTTTACACCATGTTTTATAAATCTCCCCCTTAATTTATATTTATTATGATATCAATATTTATATTTATTAATATATATATATATATACACTTGGGCACCAGACACCCACAATAAAATGGCAGCATAGTATTATTTAATGGTTACCGTTCAGCTCTGCTCCACATTTCTAGGCTCTTGGGTGCTGGATTGGGGGAATTTCACTGTTTTTGTAAGAGTCTATGACTTTGTTCTGTTTAATATTCATCCCATGGTTCCTCTGGTCACAATGAAGCCATACAGTTCCCATCTAATGCAGACAATGTCTGCCTGCGACGTGATGTCTGCATCTTTTTTTTATGGTTATTGATATTGCACGTTGGTCGGTAACTATGATATTCTGGGCTGTTTCGGTCATACTGTAATATTTCTTGGTCGCTGTCCCTTTATTGCCATTAGTGGATGAGTCATCTTATATTATCTGCACCCAGGCTGGGTTTTTGCACCTTCCTCAGTATCTCATAGGATTACAATGATAATTTATTACTCTACAAAATGCATATGTTCCTCATAGGCTATGTTCCCACAACGTTTTTTCTTGTCCGTTTATAATTTTTATAATGATGTCCGTTATTTTGATACTCGGCCGTCCGTCAGTGGAATAACAGCTGCAGTACATTATTCTAATTTAGCTGACTAATTGGCCTTTGGTCGTGTCTTTAATTGAAAAGTCCATTGAATTTAATAGTAAAAATAGAGAAAGGCCGATGAAAATAAGGAAAACTGTGTGTGAGCAACTAAAAAGTAACATTCACTGTTTGCAAAAGACGTCTGAAAATAATTGACATGGTCATTATTTTGACATCTGCACAGATAACGTCCGTCATTTTATACACTTTGTGCATTGGACGTCCGTCATTTCTTTGACTTTATTGCATTGCAGTCAGTTAAATCGTGACAATAACGGACGTGCTTTTAAATAGAAAAAGCGGATGCCGTTTCTCTTTTTTGACGTTGTGTGAACATAGCCATACACTTCTTTGGAGCCATTTTGGAAATTGCCATAGACAGACCCAGTAATGGGCAAACATTATCTTTAGCACAGGGGTAGGGATCCTTGGCTTTAGCTTTAGCTGTAGCTTTAGCTTTGGCTGTCCAGGCATGATGGGAGTTGTAGTTTTGCAACAGCTGAACAGCCAAGGTTCCCTATCCCTGCTCTAGCACATTCTTGAGGCCCTATTACACATAGCGATTATTGGCCATATTTGGACAATTATCGACCATTCCGGCCGATAATTGTTTTGTGTAATAAAAGGCAGCGATCAGCCGACATGCACGATGTCGGCTGATCGTTGTCTTTCAACATGTTGAAAGACAAATAACTTGGATAGCAACGATCTGCTGCCGTATCTCCATGTAATAGCAGACCGACGCTATCTCCTATGGGCTTCCCGGACGATCTTTAGAGCCCCCCCACCCCCACCACCTTTGACATGCTGTCCGTCGGCGCCGGCAGTGAGCGGGAATAAGGTGCAAGCAAGTGCTGACCTGCAGGATGGCGCTCGCTTGCTCCAGGTGATCGCCCCGTGTAATGGGGGCTTTAGAGTTCCTACTCTCTGCAGTAAATTACAAGGTAAAGATTATATGACATTTTTTATTATACATGAAATGCATTTATTGTGCACCGTCAAGTGTTACCACTAAATATATGGCTGGCTTGTTTTCATATTATAGAAAATGTCAGAATCCTTTAGGGCAGAAACAACTGTGAGTGAAGTGAAGTGAACTCCCATAGCAATACATTAGGCTGTGCTGCATTACTGAGATGAATAATGTTTCCTTGTTTTATGGCCGTGAAAGCTCCTTTCATTAATAAGTTTCCTGCTGGGATCAGAGCTATCCACAGAACAGGTCATCAATAGTTGATTGGTTTTGTGTCAACACCCAGGATCTCTGCCGATTGGCTGATCAGTAGAGTCATGCCTAGATGTAAACCTTCATTTACTGTGTAGTGGCTGGGCCTAGTAGCTGACATTTACTTGAAGAATCCTCTTCCATGGCCTGATATGGGACCCTGCAAGGAAGCAAGCGATTGCCGATCAGCAAGATCGGTGCTCATTAGCTGGGCCTTGAGAAGGCACGAGTAATCGAGCAGCTGGGCCGCACGAACAATCACTGTATTGTTCGTGCAGCCATGGAAATATACATGGAATTGCCTATAGCAAGAAATTTTGCTGCTGCACAAAAGATGTGATCAGCCAAGGGTCGGTCTTTTTCCCGATCCTCAGTTGATCACTTATACTTTTACAGATAATTGGCCGTGTACAAAGAGAGCCTGTGATCTAGTTTTAAGTTTCCCTATTATAAGAGTGTATGTGTCCCTTAGTATATTTATAAAGATACAGATTGCCTTTGCAGTTCTTATCTACTACTTCACCTAATCCGCTGTCCTGATGCTGTAACAACGAGCATCTTGGGAATGTCACTGCATTCCAGCGCAGGTACACAGTGATGTCATCAAGATGGCGGCACCCGATGTTACTGCACCACGACAGAGGATTAGGTGAAGTATTAGATACAGACTGAGGCCATGTTCATACTACGTATGAGACCAGCCGTTACATGACCCGGCCGGTACTGCAGGATGATCTTTAGCGTCGCTGAGTTCTGATGCTGGAGCATCAGTGTACGCCCGCACTAGAACTCCCCACAGCACACTATGGAGGTGCAGCCGGAGCTGCTCGCTCCATAGTGTGAACTGACAGGGTTTTCTGCGTCCGCTATTCAATTAATAGCTACAGACATCTAAGCGGCTATTCCTTCGAATATTGTCTGGTAACAGCCGATAATATCTGCTCCTATATAAACGTTCTCTCCCATAAATTATAACAGTCAGTAATAAGTGTGTCCACGTGTCCCCATCAGTGTAGACCACCTTTTGCCCCTTGTGGTTTTTTTATAAGTAAAGAGTGCCGGGAGACCACCTTTATGTGCACCGCATCCCCCTGACTATTATCCGTTAAGCATTGATATCAATAGCCATAAAATAAGCAGTAAATAAGATGTAGATTTCCATCCATTCCTGTGCATAAGAAATACGACGAGGGTACAGCGCACATCCAGAGTCAGGAATATGCAGGACTCGCTGAATTATTAATGGGGAATGGAGTTCAAGCAAATTACTACTGGGAGAATATAAGCTCTTACATTGATTTTGTTCTGCGCAGAGTACATCCACATGGAAACTCTAGTAGCCGCATTGTTTCTGCAGACTTATTACAATCCGCATTTAAATAAATTCACTTTGTCGTATCTACGTATTTTAGGTTTATACACAGCTTATGCAATCCATAGTATTCTTCTGTTTACTCCATAGCTGTAATACACGTGGGGGGGGGGGGGGGGGGGCCCTTGGGATGGAATTTCATACAGGTTTTTATCCCTATGTTTTGCGGATTAGATTCCTTATGATATGTACTGTAGTAGGGGTTGTTAAGGCTGGGTTCACACTACGTTTTTTAATCCATTTTTTGTGTGTGCATCCGTTTTGATCAGTTCTTCCATTAAATTCCATTAAAAAAAAACGAATCCGTTTTTTTTAACGTACACAGAAAACGTGGTCGACCTCATTTTTGTGTCCATTAAAAAAAACGGATTCATTTTGATCCGCTTTTTTTTAAATGATGGAATTCAATGGAAAAACGGATCAAAATGGATTGGAAAAAAACGGATGAGAAAAACGGATTGCAAAAATGTTTGATTGTGAACCCAGTCTTACAGACCATATTAAATTATAAATCATCTCTGGTGGAGTAGAAGGCACTATACAATGCATATTCTAGGTGATGATAGTGAAGTATGACTGCATATAACCATCTCCTTGGTGACAAATTATACTCACTGGATTTATACGAGAGCCAGATAAATGTATATATTGTATTGTTTTGTAAAGCACCGAGAATAAGGTGTTTCTCTTTAGGTTATCAAAACCATTAAAGGGGTATTCCACTCAAAGATAACTCTTCATATGTTGCTGCCCATGGTCAGACTAACAGTTCATTCCATACTTGTTATTATTGATTCAGGCTCCTTCCCCCAGTTCTGAGCTGCTGCTTTCTGCTGAAGACACAAAAAACTGTGTGTGAATTTTTATTTCTGTCTCCCCCCCCCCTTCCGAGACAGCTGATGTAAACAAGCCCCTGGCACACTTTATCTGCAACTTTGTAGCTTCTTTGTAATGCTGGGGGGGTTATTCTGAGGTCAGTTGCTGATGAACTCACTGTGATTGATTCTCCCAGCATTAAAGAGTTGCAAATAGGCACTTGTTTACATCAGCTGTCTCAGAGGGGAGGGGGGAGGAGGCAGAGATGGAGAGAACAGCTCACACACAGTTTTTTGTGTCTTCAGAGGAAAGCAGCAGCCGAGAACTAGGGGAAAGGAGACTGAATAGATAATAACAAGTATGGAAGGAATTGTTAGCCTCACCATGGGCAGTAACATATAAAAACTTATCTTTGAGTGGAATACCCCTTCAAGGTCTGGTTAATTTTTTCATGTTGTATCATTAAAGGGGTTGTCCATTCTGGGCAGTCCCTGGTTGTAAATAAGTTTTTTTTTGTTTGTCTTCCCCCTTCCATAAACAGATTGCAAATTGCTCCCATGTTGGGACCCCAGTAATCCACTGTACTCTTGGGGTAAACCTGAACCTAAAGTGTTCCATTTCCTTGCATTACCACCACAGTGGAAGTTAAATGGGTTATCCAGCGCTCCAAAAACATGGCCACTTTTCCCCTACTGTTGTCTCCAGTTCAGGTGCAGTTTCCATTTACTTTAATAGAACTGAGTTTCAAAACCCCACCCAATCTGGAGACAACAGTAGGGGGAAAGTGGCCATGTTTTTGTGGCACTGGATAACCCCTTTAATACATCAGACTGTGACTATTCATATCATTGGATTGTCTGTGTAAAATGGGATGGGAAAAATCCTTCAGATCAAGAGACACTCATTGCGGCTATGGCGGAAATGCTAGGGATTTTCCAGCAGAATTCTTTGGGGGAAAAAAATCACAAATTGACCTGTGCTGTGGATTTTAAAGCTGCAGGATTTTACTTGTTCCAGAGTATAGTGAATTTGTGATGAATCTACTCATAATAAGGAAGCTGCAGGTACAGCATATTCTGGTTATTATAATCTTTCCTGCCATCTGATTACAGTGTAAGGCTATGTTCACACAACATTTTTTCAGCTCTGTTTTAAAATGTCCGTCATTTTGAGTCTAAAAAAACGGACATCATTTAAATGTCTGGCCTCCCCGGCTGTTAGTACATTATTCTAGTTACTAATTAGATACTAATTGGCTTTTGGGTGTGTCTTTATTGAAAAGTCCATTGAATTCAATAGTAAAAATGAAGAAAGAAGAGTGACAAAAGAAAAACTGTGAGTGAACAACTAATAAAAAACGTCTGCTGTTTGCAAAAGATGTCTGAAAATAATGATCATGTTTATTATTTTGACGTCCACGGTAAAAACGCCCGTTATTCAACACATTGTGTTCATTGGACGTCTGCCTTCCCATTGGCTTCAATGCATTGCCATTGTAGTTAGTTAAATCGCGGCAAAAACGTATGTTTTTTTTAAATATCAAAATCGGTCGCCTTTTCTCTATTTTGACGTTGTGTGAACATTGCCTTAAGCCATGTTTACACAAAGTAAGTTCCTTACTAATCACGGCCGCTGTTGTAATGGCCGTGATTGGTACGGAACTTACGCTGAGATGCAGATAGTACACACTCCAGCCGGGATACCTAGCCGGACATGTCAGTTTTCTGCGGCCGCTATTCATTGAATAGCGGCTGCAGAAAATCCTGTCAATGCACACAGTGGAGCGTGTGGGGAGTTCTGATGTAGGCGTGCACAAATGCACCTGCATCAGAACCATGCAGTGCAAAAAATCATCTTGCCGGTACCGGAGACCGGCTGTTCCGTGACCCGGCCAGGTCATGGAACAGCCGGTCTCTTACCAATTGTGACCATAGCCTAAGGACACATTGCCTGTTTCGTTCTTGTTGTCATTCAGCAGACACTAGCATTAGAACGTGCGCCTCCTGCTGGCAGAATACACCTAAACCAAACCTAGGACTGTACTTACCATGTCTGGTAATAATTTACAGCAGCCATCTATACGGTTATTTCCTATGGGACGAGCCAAGAAATGAGACGTGCAGTAACTAGCAGACGTTCCAGCAGGTCTCTATAGTAGAACTGATTGCGGCTTCCATTCATTAATCATATGTGCATAAACCCCACAGCACAGTAAAGGGGCAGCCATAGCGATCCACATAAACCATACAAATCCACGTGGATTATCTATAGAGAACAATCAGACAGCAGATCAGGAGAGCTACGGGCGTATGGTCATTGTTGTAGTCTTTCATGGTTGTAGATAATATAGGTGAATATCCGTCCTTTATCTGTGGCTCACAGCTCCCTGACGTTACGCTCAGCCAATCAGTGGATGCGGCAGGACAGCGCATTGATTGGCTGAGCGGGTTGTCAGGAAACCGGGAGCCCCCAAAGCCGGCCAGAGCGCAGAACGATATTCACCAGGCCTCTACGGGTTAAGGGGGATAGGGTTTACATATTCGCAGGGGGGTGAAAATTCTGCTGCGAGTATGTAATCCTAATCAAGCTGACAGTACCAGGAATCAATGGATTTTGCGGTGAACAGGCAGCGTGAGATCCGCTGTGATTCCGTTATATGTGAACACACCCTTAAGTGTATGGCCGACATGACTTTTAATTTTGAAGAACAAAAAATATTTGCTATGTGGTTTTTGGTGCTAATTTTAAAGTGGGTTTTCTTGTGGCTTTTTGTTTGCTTTTTGTTTTAACTACCGTTGATTTAATTGTGAGCTTTTATGCAGAGAAAAGTAACATCAGGTTTTTTTTCAGTGACACGTTTTATGGTTTGTTCTTTGGAATTACAGCGAACGATTAGCAAAGGAGTAATAATGATTTTAGGGTAATGGTGGTTTTACACGGAACGATTTATCGTTCGAATTTGCACGATAACGGTCGAATTCGAACGATAATCATACGTGTAAACGTAGCAAACGATCAAGCGACGAGCGAGCGAGCGATCTTTCAACAACTTCTCAAATCGTCGTTGATCGTTTGCAAAAAATTCGCAGATCGTTCCATGTAAACAGTCTTTCAAAGATTTCACCTATGTATGAGATAGGCTTAGGCAATCGCAAAACGATTTTTCCGTACAATGTATCGTTCCGTGTAAACGCTGATCGTTATGAAAAAAACATTGTTCATTCTAAATTGTTAATCGTGCAATCCGGCGAATTATCGCTCCGTCTAAAAGTACCATTAGATCTAAAGGCCCTATTACATGGAGTGATTATCGTTTAAAAATTTGCCATAACAATGGAAAATGAGCAATTAATGTGTAATAACACCCGACGATCAAACGGCGGATGAAAAATTGATCATTTTTGTCTTCCAACGTGTTGAAAAATCATTGGTGGTAGTTTGCCAATCTTTCCCATATCTGTTTGTGTAATAAATCGTTCCCGATAAAACATGTTGTGTGGGTGGTCCTGAGAGACGATTAGCGACCGTATAACGATGTAAAAACAATCGTTCATAACAGTAATCGGTGAATGTAATAACTTCAGAATTGTTCGCTACAAAATCGCTAGTTTTCACTAGCAGTCGATCTTTTTAGTGAATTGTTAAACGATAATCGCTACGTGTAATACAGCGATTGGCGACACACAAACGATTGTTCGATTGTTATAGATGGAAAGGGGAAAATGGAAATCCAGCACAGCCTATATCACATCAAACGCTGGTTGAGGTGATGTGCAAGGGAGCTTGTAGCCAACTCAATAGGACCCAATATGTTGCTCTGCTGCGGTGAGACTTGGATACAGGATGTTGGGAGATGAAAACAGCGGCACTCACCTCTTCATGCAATATGGTTGTTTATTGTATTACAATCACCAACAAACACAGTGGGAGACAAAGCAAAGGTCGCAGGGGTGTTCCACAGGCGATGGCCTGTTTCGCGCGCCATGCGCTTCTACTGGCCTGATGTAATGTCATCATGTCTAACTATATCCCTCAAATTCAGGTGATCAATGTATAAATATATATAATTATTACAAACATTATAAGTGCAAACAATTGTTCGATTGCTGTCTGCAATTCCATAGGACGGTTATCGTTTAAGTTCAAACCATATAGCGATTTTCCACACTATAATCGTCCCGCGTAATAGGGCCCTAAGGCTGCCAACAGACTGGAAAAAAAAAAACACTTCAAAAAGTTGCCCTTCCTCTGTCTTTTGTCCAGGAGAAACACACACGTACACGTACAGATACATTTTTTTTTTGTTTTTTGATGTTTTTCTTTTGATCTATGGAGGTCTAATGCCCATCCTATACCAATGCCAAATCTATGAAGGAAAAACGACAAACAATCCCGTCTGCAGGCAGCATGTTACAGAGCGGGAGAAGCTGAGCAGATTGATATCATTTTGTAGGACAGGACAACGTGTCATTTGATGTAAATCTCTGCTCATTCTGGGCCAAGTAGAGAGTGACAGCTATCTATGTGTATGGGTGTGCTTGTAGAGAGCTGTCAGTCATTGTGGAGCACTGCACACTACTTTGCTCATTCTGGGCTAAGAAGTCAAATGGACAGTCTTACTTAGTGATTGACAGTTCTCTACAAGAGCACTTATACCCACAGATAGCTGTCAATCTCACATGGCTGCTTGGCCCAGAAGGAGCAGAGATTTACATCAATAAATGACAGGTTATTCTGGAACGTATCCCACAAATCTATATACCAGCCTGCTCCCGCTCTGTAACATGCTGCCTGCAGTTTGGATTGTATTTTCTATGTGGCAGGTTCCCTTTGTGGAATCTTGGAGACTCACTGATAATATGCTCCAGATTTGGGGGAAGGGGCACCTCAGGGTCTTCACAGAGCCATCTTTCCCATTGGGCAGGGTAGGAGGCTTCCCAGGGACCCATGATCCATAGGCGGCCCCTCTGCAACGAGAGGCTGACGGACCTACGGAGTGAGCAACTACATCATTCTTATCATCGTGTTTTTGCCAGGCAGGGCTTCAAAAGCAGTGAGAGAGCATAGCCTAGAGTGGCTCTGGCCTATACTCTCTCACTGCTTTTAAAGGGGTATTCCATTCAGACATAACTTTTCACATGTTACTGCCCATCCTTCCATACTTGTTATTATCTATTCAGTCTCCTCCCCCCAGTTCTGATCTGCTGCTTTCTGCTGAAGACACAAAAATCTGGGTGAGCTTTTCTCTGTCTCCCCCTCCCTTCTGAGACAGCTGATGTAAACAAGTCTCTGACAGGCTTTATCTGCCACATTGCAGCTTCTTTGTAATACTGGGAGGGATAATCACAGTGATTTCATTAGCAACTTGACCTCGGATTAACCCTCCCAGCATTACCAAGAAGCTACAAAGTTGCAGATAAAGTCAGTCAGGGAATTATTTATGTCAGCTGTCTCAGAAGGGAGGGGGGAGGAGGGGTAAACAGAGAGAAAAGGTCACACACAGATTTTTTAGTCATCAGCAGAAAGCGACAGCTTAGAACTGGGGGAAGGAGCCTGATTACATAATAACAAGTATGGAATTAATTGTTAGTCTTACCATGGGCACCAACATATCAAAAGTTTTGTTTGAGTGGAATTCCCCTTTAAGCGCCATCACCACAGTGTATTGGCCAAGAGGGCTCATGGTTGGGGAATAGGCCTTCCATTATTTTGTCATAATAATATATAATCTAATGATATAATAGGAAAGAATAATTTTTCAATTTCGTTACATGCAGTTCCATAACTTGTCTATAAAGCTGAGAATGGCTTATCTCATAGTTTACTAGATCAGTATCACAATCCAGACATTTACATATACATAGTAAACAGGCGCATATTGTAAATTAGGATTCTGTAAAATGGTAATACTTCTTAATCCAATACAAGCCTTAAGCGTTCCATTTATTTTTCATCACCCAATTATTTATGCCCTCTCTTCCCCCTTACACATCTCTGTCCTCCATGAGACGGATTTGCATATTCTGATGCCTTTGGCTAGACGTACATGTAATAAATGGCATCGCAGACACAGCTCTTCCAATATTAAGAGGAACCAGCATAGCGTGACGTGCACTGAACCTGACACATCTCATCTGACAGGCCGAGAACCGCTTTTTGTGCCATCTGGGGTAAATCTTTGTCTGGAGAGACTGTTTTATACAGGTAATGACGGGAATATTTCACATACTGACAACCAATAGGATTCAGCTTTTTTTCAAAAATGCCCTCATTAAATTAGTATGTTAAAGAAATATGTCTATCTATCTATCTATTATCTATCTATCTCCTATCTATCTATCTATCTATCTATCTATCTATCTATCTATCTATCTATCTATCTATCCCCTATCCATCTCCTATCTATCTATCTATCTATCTATCTATCTATCTATCTATCTATCTATCTTTCTATCTATTATCTATCTATCTATCTATCATTCATCTATCTATCTATCTATCCCCTATCCATCTCCTATCTATCTATCTATCTATCTATCTATCTATCTATCTATCTATCTATCTATCTATCTTTCTATCTCTTATCTATCTATCTGTTATCTATCTCCTATCTATCTATCTATCTATCTATCTATCTATCTATCTATCTATCTATCTATCGCTTATCTATCTATCTATCTATCTATCTCCTATCTGTCTATCTATCTATTTATTATCTATCTATCTATCTATCTATCTATCTATCTATCTATCTATATATTGTCTATCTATCTCCTATCAAATCAAATCAAATCGGCTTTATTGGCAGGTCTAAATAACACCTTAGCATTGCCAAAGCAAACAGGAGATTTTTGGGGGATGGGTAGAGATGGGTGGTAGGGACAGAAGTCTGTTGTATATTATAGGTGGCGGGATGGGGGGATACCGGGGTCAGGTAATTGGAGTCCATGACATATCACACTCCTCTCAGTCTATGGCAGGCAGTGACGTATTGTGCTGCTATGGTCGCTATGGTCTCTTCTTCCCCCAGCAGGATGGGCAGTCTCCCTTTCTCTTCCATGGTGGAGAAGCCTGGGAGGAGATTGGAGAGTCTCCTATAGTGAGTGTCCCTCACTGCTGAGTATTTGGAGCAGTTTAGCAGGAAGTGGACCTCATCCTCCACGGCCTCCTGGTCGCACTGCTGGCACAGTCGGCTCTCCCTGGGCTTGTACGTCTGTCGGTGCTGCCCTGTTTCAATGGCCAGGTTGTGGGCGCTCAGCCTGTAGCGGCTCAGGGTTTTCCGGTCTCTGGGGTTGGGTAATTTCTCCAGGTATGGGGCCAGTCTGTAATCCCTCTGTAGTCTCTAGTATATGGTCAATTTCTGGGATTCTCTGATGTCGTTCCTCCAGACACTGATGTAATCCTCCTTCCTCTTGTCTATTGTCTTCTGGATTTGGCTTTTCGTAATAATGTGCTGGTTGGCAGCTTGGTCATGTTGGTTTTGGGAGACTTGTTCTTGGGGGCTTTGTTTTCCTGGGGTTTCTTGGTGCAGCAAGGCTTTGTGGTGGTAGGAGCTGGGACGGCTGCTGTGTAGGTGGGCCCTGAATGATAGCGCCTTCTTGTGGACAGCAAAGTATAGCGGGAAACTGCCCAGCTCTGCTCCACAGGCGCTGTTTGATGTGCTTCGATGGACCTGGAGAAGGTATTTACAGAATTCTAGGTGGAAGACTTCTGTGGGTCCAGAGTCCCACTTTGACCAGTCTGTGTATATATCGGGGCCCTAGACTTCACTACCATACAGAAGGATTGGGGCAATGATGGTGTCAAATATTTTCAGCCACACGGTCACTGGGGGTCTAAGATGGTATAAGCGCCTTCTTATGGCGTAGAAGGTTCGTCAGGCTTTGTCCTTCAGGATTTCCGTGGCTTGTTTGAAGCTCCCCGATTGGCGGATTTCTAGGCCCAGGTAAGTGTACCAGTCTGTTTCTGCGAGTGGGCAGTTGTTCAGCAGGAAGGTAGGAGGCCTGGCTGGTTTCCGTTTTCTCTTCTGGAAAACCATGACATTGGTTTTCTTTGGGTTGATGGCCAGAGCCTACGTAGTGCTGATTTTCTCCAGGATGAGGAGCTGGTCTTGGAGACCTTTCTCGGTTGGTGAGAGGAGGAGAAAGTCGTCTGCATACAAGAGAAATTTCACCTGGGTGTCGTGGAGGGTGAGGCCTGGTGCCGAGGAGGACTCCACGGCTGCTGCCAGCTCATTGATGTAGATGTTAAAGAGAGTAGGACTGAGGCTGCAGCCCTGTCTGACTCCTCGTCTCTGCTGGAAATATGCTGTTCTCTTTCCATTTACCCTCACGCTGCATCTATCTATCTATCTCCTATCTATCTATCTATCTATCTATCTATCTATCTATCTATCTATCTCCTATTTATCTATCTCCTATCTATCTATCTATCTATCTATCTATCTATCTATCTCCTATCTATCTATCTATCTATCTATCTATCTATCTATCTATCATGTATCTATCTGCTTGCGTTGATTTTTTTTCTCTAGGTTGTAATGAGTTTAGCATGTCAGCGCTTCCCTTTAATATCAGAATTACTGTGCTCTTGTCAGTGTGCTTGCATTGTACAATTTATGCGCGCTGACGTCAGTGTTATGAAAAGTAACACTTTATGAAATTAAAAGAATTACCAAGTTTATTGCTGTACTAAATTAAAAGGTATGAGAAAATCATTACTAACCGTTTGAAGGTGTACAACGGTGCCACCTACTGGATGAAGGATTATATTGTCTAGATCAGAATTTCTCAATCTTGTTTTAGAGAGAACACAGTAGTGGCTAGGCCTCATCTTTGGCCATATTCCTATCTTGACGAACCCTACAAGTAAATGTATAATAGATGTGTTAGGTGTGAACACCCCTTTTATTCATCTTGGAATTTGTCTTCTGGATTTAGAAAAAAACATTTAAATAAGAACAAAAGGAGTCATTGCTGTTGCTGAACTATAGTTTGGTTCATCCACATACAGGCCTGAGCCTAATCAGTCAAAATTGACCAGCTGTGCCTTAACTTCGGGGGGGAGGTTACAGCATTAGAGTAAAACCAATATAGTACTGGGCAAAGCCAGTTGTGGAAAATGCTTTAAAAATTTAAGTGTTAATAGTTTATCCAATTAAAACAGGATCAGTTCTTCTAGGTACACTTGCACAGTTTCTTATGGAACTCAGAAAAGTCTTCACAAATCTTGAGGAACTAACCCCAAATCTTCTGTGGATGAAGATGTGCTTAAGTCTCATGTAATCGCAGACAAAGTCAATGAGGTTGAGATCCAGGCTCTGTAGCATCCATATCATCCCTTCCAGGACCCCTTATGGTTCTTTACACTTGACGTTTTAATGACATTGGCTGTATGTGTGGGGCCATGGTCCTGCTGCAGAATACTTTTGAAGCCAGGCACCTCTTTTCCACATCTATTTCCAACCTTTGCACAATATAGTACATGCCTGATGCTCAGACCACCAAGCCACTAAAGATATTAAAGGGGTTGTCCAGCTTTTTTCTATCCATCTGTCTGTCTGTTTGTCTGTCTATTTCATATCTATCTATCTATCTATCTATCTATCTATCTATCTATCTATCTATCTATCATGATGTATTATCTATCTATCTGTCTATCTATCTATCTTTTATGATGTATTATCTATCTATCATCTATCTATTATCTATCTATCTATCTATATCTGTTATCTATCTATCTATCTTCTATCTATCTATTATCTATCTATCTATTATCTATCTATCTATCTATCTTTTATGATGTATTATCTATCTATCTATCATCTATCTCCTATCTATCTATCTATCTATCTATCTATCTATCTATCTATCTATCTATCTATCTATCTATATCTGTTATCTATCTATCTATCTATCTATCTATCTATCTATCTATCCATCTATTATCTATCTATCTATCTATCTATGCAAAAAAGGGGTCCGTGGAGCCTCAGTTACGAGTCTCAAAACACGGGAATAGCCAGATATCCCTCTCTCCAGAGAAGGAAGCCCATTGCCAAGGGGTGCCTCCTAGTGGGGAGAGCACCAAACCACCCGGATACGTAGTCCCTCAGGTCCTCACTCTGTTACGAGCTTTGGGACCTAAATAGGGAAACACCAGGGTGGCCCCTGCAAGTCAAAGTCTAACTCTGTGGCGAGTATAACAAATTTTTCACTGTTCTCCATGAGTACAGTGATTGTTGTGTTTTGTTGGCCTATTTATCATTGCCCCAGTAGCCAGAATCCTGCTCCACACTGACGAGGGGCAAATACCCCGAAACTGCAGTCTGTGGATGGATGCCTAGCCTTGGTAACCCTTGTCTTATGTCGTTATACTCGCCACAGAGTTAGACTTTGACTTACAGGGGCCACCCTGGTGTTTCCCTATTTAGGTCCCAAAGCTCGTAACAGAGTGAGGACCTGAGGGACTACGTATCAGGGTGGTTTGGCTTAAGCGATCGCATAACGATTTTTCTGTACGATATATCGTTCCATCTAAACGCTGATCGTTATAAAAAAAACATTGTTCATTCAAAATCGTTAATCATGCGATCGGGAGGAAGTACCATAAGGCTCCCGGCTCCCCTCGTTCCCCATCAGCCAATCAGTGCTGCTGTGCACTGATAAGCTGATGGGAACCGACGGGAGTCATGAGCCTCACATGCAACTGCGGCGTTGAGCAAGTAATGTATGCTCTGCGGGTGGCGGGCTGCGGGGGGTTAAAGGGGCCGGGTCACACACTGGCAGTGGAATAAAAATTCTGCTGCAGGTATGTGACCCATTCAACTTCACACTATCAGGATCTGCAGCGGATTTCACTGCAAACTCCTGTACTTGTGAAGCTACCCTAAAAAAAATGTGTCACTCAAATTTTCTTTTACTGATTAGAGTCAGATACAAAAAATCCTGACAAATAACACATAATGTAGCCACACTCACTTTTTGCTTTAAATGAGAAAGCTGGGAATCATACCATCATATAGCGGTAATAGCGCAACAATACAGTTCACTGAATTACAATGTAAAGTGGCTTCCGTATTCACACTTTCAATGTACTCTGGGATATTTGCATAATCTGCTTTGCAGATGAATAGGCCAGCAGTCATTTTTCTGTACCCCCCCCCTGCCAAGCATTAGGAGTATTTAAATCTGTCAATTAGTGCGGTTGTTTGTCAGTGCCAGTGTGAGTGCCAAGCCTTTCTATACTCCTAATTATTATTTTGGAGTGTTGTGGTTTAAGCATCTTGGTTTAAGGACAGGAACAGCAACAGATTTGTCTTTCTGGTGTGAAATGATTTGTTTATTTCAATGTAGCGACAGTGTTATTTCATTGGCGCTTGTTGCGTGCGTTGTCTGCAGGGCACAGTAATGATAGCAGTGAGTACAGAGAGAGCAAAGTGGGATATTTATTATAGTGAACCCAGCCTGGTTACCATTCATATTGCAAAGATGTTTGTCTTGGTATATTTATTACTTAAAGGGGTTATCCAGCGCTATAAAAACATGGCCACTTTCCCCCTACTGTTGTCTCCAGTTTGGGTGGGGTTTTGAAACTCAGTTCCATTGAAGTAAATGGAGCCTAATTGCAAACCGCACCTGAACTGGAGACAACAGTAGGGGGAAAAGTGGCCATGTTTTTGTAGCGCTGGATAACCCCTTTAATACTATGTACCTTATAAGCAGTCATTTTATAGGAGAAGTCAACTTCTCGCAGGCAGCAAGGGCAGGGGAGAGAGTTAGGGCCCTCGTATTACATGGGGCCATTATCATTCCAAAAATTGTTAAATCATTTAGATTTAAACGATAATTGTTTTGTGGAATGGTGCGTTTACACAGACAGATTTATCTGACAGATTTTTGAAGCCAACACCAGGAACAGACTATAAACAGGGAACAGGTCATAAAGGAAACACTGAGATTTCTCCTCTTTTCTAATCCATTCCTGGCTTTGGCTTTAAAAATCTGTCAGATAAATCTGTCGGTGTTAACGCACCATTATGCTACGCTTACACGGAGAGATAATTCGCCCAATTGATCGTTTAACAATTTTGAAGCAACAATTTGGTTTTTATAATGATCAGCGTTTAGACGAATAAATTGTTAGAAAAATCGTTAGAATGATCGTTAGAAAAATCGTTATTGCGATTGTTTATAAGATCGCTTAAGCCCATCTTACAGGGTGAATCTGTGAAAGACTGTTTACACGAAGCAATCTATGAATTTTTAGCGAACGACCAACGACAATTTGACAACATGTTGAAAGATCACAATGAACTATTTCTCGCTCAGCGCATAATCGTTCGCTGTGTTTACATGAGCTAAATACTGCTCAAATGCGATCGTTATTGCGAAAATTTGAACGATAATCGTTCCGTTTAATCGCAGCAAAATAGCAGGCAACAGTTAACCAATGAGAAATCGCTGATCGTTTGATAAAGTCTGGACCTATTTTCATCGTTGATTGGTCACAAATCGTTTAAACATCGTTCGGTGTAATAACGCATCGTTTGGTCATTCCCTGGTCCATCAGCCAGGAAAGAACAAGAACGAACGTAAGTAACAATCATCGTCCTATGTAATAGGGTGAATGATTTAAGATGTGTCATCGTGTTTGTCATCGAGAGATCGTGTATCGTTAATCACAGTAAAATACCACCCTAACAATTAAGTATTGCTTACCTCTGCTTGTGCCCCCGATGAGCAGTGGGCCCGGTCTCGAGACCCCCACCGGCAGGCATTTTCTGTCGTAACTGATGAAAAGCCTGCTCAGCCAATCAGTGACTGGAGCAGCACCCCGCCCCATTCACTGCTCGGCTGACCGGCCAGTCCATCGGCCGGTCAGTGATGTGTGCTGCGCCAGAGATCCCGGGTCCTGGAGCAGCGATCTAGGGCTGAAGGGCTATGGAGAGAGGTGAGTTAATACCCTTTGTTACTCTCCCCCGTGCCCCTTAACCTGGAGGTTGAACTTCTCCTTTAGGGTGCGTTCACACCTACAGGATCCGCAACAGATCTGCAGCAGATCCGCAGCAGATTTGATACTGTATTCAGTTATTTAAACGAAATCTGCTGCGGATCTGTGAACGTACCCTTAAAGCAAACCAGCGACCCACACACTGTATGTTCTCATAGACAACTCCAACCATAACATCATGCCTAGAAATGTAAATTTTGTTGTGTATTATGTATTATGTCTGTCATTTGTGATCATTAAAGTGGCTGTACCACCAGGCCCAGGCTGAAGCACTGGAGGCGGGCCGACCCACCCTTAGTGGGAAGAAACCCCAGCCCCTCCATGACGTGACTCCATTAGAATCATTGGAACCCTATCATAGAGGGGCTGGGGTTTCCTCCCACTAAGGGTGGATCGGCCCGCCTCCAGTGCTTCAGCCTGGGCCTGGTGGTACAGTCACTTTAAGATAGCTGAAATGTTTCTGTAAAATTCCTATAAAAATTAAATGGTCATTATGACAATAGAAATATATATATATATATATATATATATATATATATATATATATATATATATATATAGGGGATGTTTTCCCAAGCTCCTGATTTTCTGAGGGCTGTAATGGTGTGTCCACACATACAGATTTTTGGAGGATGTTGGTGGAAAAACAAGCCAGGAATGGATTTGTAAAGTGGAGAAATCTCAGTCTTTCTCTTATGACTAGTGATGAGCGAATACTGTTTCGATAGATATTCGATCGAATAGTGAGATATTCGAATATTCGTACGAATATCCCGCAAATATTCGATAAGCGTTTAAGTCCCCCAGCTTCCGGTTTCACCCTCCAAACGGTCAAATAGATGTTTTTCACTAATCGAATACTTGGTCCCATAGACTTTAATGGGATCGAATATTCGCGGGATATTCGTACGAATATCGAATATTCGAAAATCTCACTATTCACTTATTACTACTTATGACATGTTCTCTGTTTATAGTCTGTTCCTGGCTTTGGCTTCAGTAATTGCATTGGAAAATCTGTCCGTATAAACACCCCCTAATACCTCCACATCTCCTGACCCTGCTTGGAGCTCAGCTTGCAGCTGACTGACAGTCAGGAGCTTGGGAAAGCCTCTATGAAACTGTATAAATATATATATATATATATATATATATATATATATATATATATATATACGGGTGCTGCTGATCTCACACAATATACCCTCTATAGACGTATGCCTTCATGCTTATCGCTGTGCCAGTGTCCAAAGGCTTTACCATGGGACTTGTCTGTCTCCCTCAGCTTTCTATTAGGACCTTTCTCTTGATTAAAAAGCTAATCGCATTTATCCCAGACCCAACTGTGAAAACAAGTCGAAAGCAGCTTAGACTATTGCTGAGAAAAACCTATAGTAATCCTATTTGCATTTGTTTAATAATAATAATATGCAGTAATGATTCAAAGACGTGATACAGAAGCAGCAATGTGCATTTTCCTCAATTTTAAGGTGACTTCACACATACTTCATGCTGCGATTTCCGTAGCAAAATTCACTTCTATACTGTGTACTGTTACGGCCTGTGGCCTTACATTCTCACGGTGGATTTTCATTCTGCTGCGAAATTGTAGCCATGGCCTACTTATATCTGCCCGGTGCATACATTACCTGTCAGTTGCTTTCCCGGCCCTCGGGTCAATGCCGTCCGAGCCAGGAAAGCAGGCAGGAGTGCGGAAAGGTAATGTATTCGCTTGTTAGCCTGGCAGATGCTACAAAAACCTGGCCACTTTTCTCCCTCTCTTGTCTCCAGTTCAGGTGTGGTTTGAAATTTAAGGGGTTGTCCAGGGAAAAAAAATTCTTTCAAATGACCTGGTGTCAGAAAGTTATATAGATTTGTAATTTACTTCTATTTAAATATCTCAAGTCTTCTCATACATACAGTATAAGCTACTATATATCCTGCAGGAATTGTTGTTTATTTACATTCAGAAACAGTGCTCTCTGCTGCCACCTCTGTCCATGTCAGGAACTGTCCTGAGCAGGAGAGGTTTTCTATGGGGATTTGCTGCTGCTCTGGACAGTTCCTGACTTGGCCAGAGATGTCAGCAGAGAGCACTGTTTCTGAATGTAAATAAACAACACTTCCTGCAGGACATATAGTAGCTTATATGTATGGGAAGACTTGAGATATTTAAATAGAAGTAAATTACAAATCTATATAACTTTCTGACACCAGTTGATTTGAAAGAAATAAATTTTCCCTGGACAACCCCTTTAAGCTCCATTTACTTTAATGGAACTGAGTTTGAAACCCCACCCAGTCTGGAGACAAGACAGGGGGGAAAAGTGTCCATGTTTTTGTAGCACTGGATAACCCTTTTAGGGTGCCTTCACACATACCGACTCGCAGTAGAAAACTCGCTGCAAGTTTCTGCTACGAGCCGAGGTCCTGGAAGGCCCCTATCACTACATACAAGCAGTGGTCTGAAAGACCGCTGCGTGTATGTAATGCAGCCGCCCCCTTAACCCCTTCGGCTCCTGCACTGGTCCCGCACCGCTGTCTCCATACATTACCTGGCTCTGGCTGCACGGGGTCCCGGGGTCCTGCTCTGCTGCCCAGCTAATCAGTGGCTGCGGCTGGGCAACACACTGATTGGCTGGGCGGCAGAGCAAGACGCCGGGACCCTGTGCAGCCAGAGCCAGGTAATGTATGGAGACAGCGGTGTGGGAGGTTAAGGGGGCGGCTGCATTACATACACGCAGCGGTCTTTCAGACCACTGCTTGTATGTAGTGATAGGGGTTTTCCAGGACCTCGGCTCTTAGCAGAAACTCGCAGCGAGTTTGTGTATGTGTGAAGGCACCCTTAAAGGGGTTCTCCAGCGCTACAAAAACATGGCCACTTTCTTCCAGAGACAGCATAACTCTTGTCTCCAGTTCAGGGGTAGTTTGCAATTAAAGAGCACCTGTCACCCCCCGTGCCGGGGTGACAGGCTTCCGACCCCCGCTAAAGCACCTTATACTTACCTAATTGCGCGGGGTCCCGCTTCTTGAGCCGGTCCGGTGACGGAGATTTCAGCGCCCGAAGCCCGGCACACGCGCTCCTGAGATGAGTCCAACTCTCATAGAGAATGACTGGTGAGTCTGACGCTCCGTCATTCTCTATGAGCGTCTCAGGAGAGCGCGCGCCCGGCTTCGGGCGCTGACATGTCCGTCACCGGACCGTCTAAAGAAGCGGGACCCGGCGCGATCAGGTACGTATAAGGTGCTCTAGCGGGGGGTCGGGAGCCTGTCACCCCGGAACCAGGGGTGACAGGTTCCCTTTAAGCTACATTCACTTCAATAGAACCAAATAGTGGCGCGTTTACACAGAGAGATTTATCTGACAGATTTTTGAAGCCAAAGCCAGGAATAGATTTGAGATGAGGAGAAATCTCTTTCCTTTATGATCTGTTCCCTGTTTATAGTCTGTTCCTGGCTTTGGCTTCAAAGATCTGTCAGATAAATCTCTCTGTGTAAACGCACCATTATAAAACCTGCACCCAAACTGGAGACAGGAATACTGTACGTGTGAAGGCATCCTTAGGTCTCCTTCACATGACCATAAGTGCTTTATGGATTAAAAAATGTGAGTCTGTAGTCTACATTTTTACTATTGCAAAGCAATATCCATATTGAATCTGTATTGCATCTGTATTTGCAGATCTGCAAAACAAAATGTGCTTCAATGAAAATGTAATGCTTGGAAGGATGTTACAAGTCTGTCCTGGAACCCCTTCCAGATCTTCTGTGCTCAGTGTCGGACTGGTCCACCAGAGGACCGATGGGCCCCCAGCTTTAGAACCTGCACAAACACTGACTGACGTGTTGTTTCTCCATGGTTCTTTACTGGTGGCCCCCCAGGATCATTTCCTTTGGTGGGCCCCAGACAGACACCCCAGTCCGACACTGTCTGTTCATTCAACCCACTCCTGGTTTTGATTGAAAAAAGACTGATGGAAATACTATGGGGGATATTTATCAAACTGGTGTAAAGTAGAATTGTCTCAGTTGCCCCTAGCAACCAATCAGATTCCACCTTTCATTTTCCAAAGAGTCTGTGAGGAATGAGAGGTGGAATCTGATTGGTTGCTAGGGGCAACAGAGCCAGTTTCACTTTACACCATGTTTGATAAATCTCCCCCTATGTGTGATCGTATCCTTATATTGATCTATGACTGTGCAGAAAGCGTATATTGAGACTGTTCAGCATAACCTATGTGCGCCATGTGTGCAGTTTGATAAGGAGGATGCATCTATTATACTTCCATGAATACTTCCTTTTAGACTCTTGCAGGGCTCTCACACTTGTATAATTGCTCACAGATGCTGTTTTCCATTACATTTCCACCACTCCACCAGCTAAGGCAAATGCACACTATAATCCAAGATGAGTGTACATGTATGCAGTGACCCAGAAGATGAGAGCTGGCACATCATAACCCTTGATGAATTATTCACTGTTAAGTGCTGAATTTTCAGGCCTGCGCTGGGAATTACAGCTGCGACGGTAGAAAAGACTGGCACACCTGCTGCCGGAGATGCCGAAAATTAACAATACTAATTCCCGGTATTTCAGAAGGTGAAATTAAATCTTTTTTTTTTTAGACGTTTCCTAATATAAATCTCATGCCATCCTGTTGAATACAATATATTGCTGATGGTGATTTATCTTAGTAATTGGGTATGCTGTACATTGGATTGCTATCTGGCATGTGATCATCTCTGTATACTCATGTTCACAGCTAGTGAATAACTAAGGGTCTGTTCACATCACGCTTGGAGCGGAGCCACACCTGTCATGAGGCCAGATGGGCATATAGACTGAGGCGGTAGCCAGCAGTAACTCTGCAATAGTAATATCATCTGCTCTTGTGTATGCTGCTGTCATAGGGTGGAGGGTGGTTTCACACACAGCATTTGTAAGAAACAAATGCTGCAGTTTTGTTTTTTTTCCTTAAAGGAGAAGTCTGACGGATTTTAAATCTAGCAGCCTGCGGGGGGGGGGGGGGGGGGGGGGGGAATTGATTACAAGTACTAACTTACCTCTCTCTGTGCCCACGGTGAGCAGAGGGAACCCCAACGGGCTCTGGGATCTCCGGAGCTGACATGTCACAACCCGGCTGATGGACTGGCCGCTTAGCCAGTCAGTGAGTGGGGTGGGACTCCAGCCACTGATTGGCTGAGCGGCCAGTTCATCAGCTGAGTCATGGCATCATCATAACTTGGGGGAAAATGCCTTCCGACTAATCATTGTCTTTCAGCATGTCCAAAAATCATTGGAATTGGAATAGGAGGTGTGGAGGTCGGCGGCTGGTGAAAGTACAGAGAAAACGATAAAACTGTACTTAAAGCGTAATTGTCATTTCTTTCTTTTTTTTGGCAGAAATCAGTAGTATAAGCGATTCTAAGATACTCTATAATAGGTTTTCTTAGGCAAAAAAGCCTCTTTCTGTACTCAAAAAGCAATTTCCCAGCCCCCCCCCCCCCCCTGACTTCTTATCTGTGCATTATCAGGCAAATCCGTCTTCATTACAGAGAAGCCAGTGAAGACTGGTTCTGCTGTGTCCATTATATTGTATGGAGGGGGGAGGGGCCGAGGGAAATGAGTGAGCATGAAGAGGAGACATGAAGGTCAGCTGTTTGTAGACTGTCTGGGCACCTAAAATTCTGGATTCAGGGGTCAGTGCTTATCTAGGAACTTACTGAGAGAAGATTGCAGGGTGTTGTGCTGTGCAGGACTGCTCCGTGCTCACTCACTCCTCTCAGCCCCTCCCTCCTCCATAGACACATAATGGACACAGAAATCCTGCTTCTTCTGAAGTGAGGGGGGAGCTAGGAAAACAGTTTTTTCATTACAGAAGGAAACTCTTTTGGTAAATAAAACCTTTTACAGAGTTTTTACTGTGTAGTGCAGTGTATTGCCTACGTCAGGCCTACCTTTCGTATGGCTGCGTAGAGGCTTCACCTCTGAAGGCCCCCGGGATTGCCATGACGGCGATCGGGGGCCGGGACTTCCGATCAGGTCATTATAGTATCGCACCTGACCGGAATCCGTTACATGCCGCTGTCATGACTTGACAGCGGCATATAACGAGTTAAAACTACCCAGAGCAGTAAATTACCGCTCCGGGTAGTTGCAGCAGGAGATCAGCTGTCATGCTGCACTGGTACCATTTATTCTGTCCCCGCCGTAAAAAGCTGACGGAGACAGAATAAAGCCCAGTAGTGACCGCCGTAAAAATCCGATATGGTGTTCACTAAGGGGTTAACATGTTTTGGTGGCCATCATTGCATTGACGGCCGCTGGTACGTTTTTCAAGTTTAGGTTCTTGTGTGTTATTCGTCTGATTCAAAGTCCCATTCAATATAGTGGAAATATACAGTGAAAGGTGGAAATATATGGTGAAACCAATTGTCTGCATTTCAATGATTTCTTATGGGAAAATCTGCTTTGCTTTAAGAGTGGTTTTGGATTACAAGCACAGTCCCAGAACTAATTATGCTCGTAATCCAAGTCACCACTGTATTTGCTTATGAAATCCTCCGGGGCTCCATATAGTGTTACAGATGGATAGCGGTATTAATAGACAGTCTGATTTATTATGAAGCCTAGATCAAAATCACTAAAGCAAGATCACTCAGACAGAATGTTCTCCCACATAACAGGAGTAACCCCTCGACAATTTCAATTAAAGAAAATAATGTAAAACGTATTGAAACCAGAAAAGCCGGCAATATTTTACCGTTCATGGTGAGAATTTGTTTATACATCAAAAAGCTCGGCCTTGTACTTACATGTGTGGGGATTTGCTGCCCTCTTCTGTTAGTAAATGAAAATGACTAGACATTACTACACATGCTTAAAGGGATTTTCCAGCGCTGCAAAAACATGGTCACTTTTGCATCACTCTCTTCTCCAGGTCAGGTGTGATTTGCAACTAAACTCCATGTACTTCAATGGAAATGAGTTTCAAAACCTGCACCCAAACTGGAGACAAGAGTGATGCAAAAGTGGCCATGTTGTTGTAGCCCTGGATAACCCCTTTCAAGGGACTCTATCAGCACCTGGATCTAACCCGAGGTGCTGACAGTGTGCAGTGGGTGGTATTACATTAGCTAGCATGTTACCTTTGGCTAATGTGTCAGTGTAGATGATGCTGCACAATATCATTTCTCCTACTCTAATGAAGAGTCAAAGAGGAGTTGTGGTGCAGTGCTCATGTTGCACTCTGGTGCGCCTCACCACTCCGTCCTTCTCCCTCTTCTGCTCCCCAGCCTCCTGCATGCTCGCACCACCTTCTTGGTATGTGCATGTGCAGCTCATGTCAGAGGCCATGCAGCTCCTGCATTTGCCGTCATCGTTGACATCTGCAGACTGGGAAGATGGTGCAGGTGTGCAAAACGCTGTCCTCCTGCTGCAAGTATGTAAAAGCAGCCCCCTTAATCCCCCCCACCCTCGTGGCCCGGTGCGTACATTACCAAGTTCACCCTCCGACTTGCTTCAGGGGCTCCCGGTGTCTATACGTCCCTTTAAGCCAATCAGTGTGCTGCTCCTCCGTAGCCACTGATTGGCCGCGCGGGAGGTCCAGAGCGTTTACTTTTACATACTTGCAGCGGGATGACAATTCCGCTGCAAGTATGTAATCATATTAAAAGTTACAGTGAAGGGATCCGCAGTGGATTTTGCTGAGAACTGTTATGTGTGCAGCAAGCCGGAGCGAGGATGGGTAATGTATGTGCCGGCAGCGTGTGTGTGTTTACATACTTGGAGTGGTCTGAAAGATCCACTGCAAGTATGTATTCAGATAGGAACCAACAGGACCTTGGATTGCAGTGGTTTTGGATTGCGAGTTTTGCAGTGAGAAATCTGCTAGTGGATCACTACTCGCCCTAAATAATATCTAGTTAGTGACAGATCTTGAAACCTTAAAATTTTGTATGAATAATATGTGTGTATAAATCTGTTAGAAAACCTGTAGCCAGCTGTCTGGCTGTAAAATAATCCAGAAGTATTTAGTTCACAATAAGCAAAAACGGCGCAATTCCGCGGCGGAGAATCCTGCTGTGCTCAGTGTCCTGCTTCAAGTGAATGGGAGAGCGCGCGCTCGTCCGCTCCCTCTCCTCTCCGCTCAAAGAAGGAACATGTTAGTTCCTTGAGCGGAGAGCAGCGGCAGCGGACGAGCGCGCGCCCTCTTCACTCACTTACCACAGCACACTGAGCACGGCGGAAATCTCCGCCGCGGAATTCCGACGATCTTGCTCAGTGTGAGCTGGCCCTTTAGACTGACTTCAAAGTGTCATTGTCATTAAAACATTTTTTGCAGAAATCAATAGTACAGACAATTTAAAGAAATTTTTTAATTGGGTTTATTAGGCGAAAAATGAATTTTTATCATGAAAAGCAGCTTGAAGCTCTCCCCCCTGTCTTCATTGTTCTCCTATGGAAAAATGGAAATGTGACACCAAAACAGGACAACAAAGAGTTAATTTACAACTACATGACCCAGCTATCTCCTCAGCACTGATCTCTCTGACCTCTGATTACAGCCGTTCACCCAGCTCTGTGCCTGTAATCCTTTGTTCTCCGCTCTCCCTGCCGACTCATGTCCCTCCTCCCCCCTCCCCTCTCTATAGAACAGACAGGGTTGTGTCTGATGCAGCAAGTCACAATTTCCTGATATTTTGCAGTGAATGGAAAAGAGGAGGGGGGGGGGGACCTGGGAAAAGGCTTTTTAAATGCAGATATTGGCATATTTCCCTAATAAACCCAATTACAAAGTTTCTTAAAATCGTCTGGACTATTGATTTCTGCAAAAAAAAAAATACGACAGTGACTCTTTAAGAAAAACATACAGACCTGCTGATGTGTACCTGTAGCGGCAGAGCTTCAAGTTCTGGGGCCGGGCTTATTTTATTCCTATTGGCACCGTTTTAGGCCATGTTCACACAATGTAAGTAATGTATTAACCATGGCCGTTGTCGATTTGCAACAACGGCCGTGATTAACACACAACTTATGTGCACTGCAGTTTGAGGGAATCCTGGCTGGAGTCAATACACAGCATTTATCAAATGGTGTAAAGTACAATTTGTCTTAGTTGCCCCTAGCAACCATTCAGATTCCACCTTTCATTTTCCAAAGAATCTGTTAGGAATGAAAGGTGGAATCTGATTGGTTGCTAGGGGCAAGTAAGACAATTCTACTTTACACCAGTTTGATAAATCTCCCCCAAAGTATACACTCCGGCCGGGGTTGCTAGAGGCCGTACAAAAAACTGACATGTCAGTTTTGTGCAGCCGCTATTCGTTGTATAGCGGCCGCACAACCCTGACAGTTTATACAATGGAAAGTGCGGCTCTGGCCGCACTCTCCATTGTCAGCTATGGTGAATTGGGATGCCGGCGCACACGGATGCGCCCACATCACAATTCAGCACAAATGAAGATCATTAATGATCTTCACTGACACCGCTGACACAGCCGGTGTCTTACTACGAGTGAACATGGCCTTACAGTATTTAGATCTGAAACAGATTATTTTAGATACAGTACTGGCTTCCACTCGTACTCGCCCTTTTAATTATGCATATTCATCTATGTATGCCAATGGGCAGGCTGGACAGTGCACTGATGGGTAGAAAGAACCCCCCCCCCCAAACAGACTGATCGGTATATTTGTTCTGGATTTAAATACTCTAAAACGATGGCACATAGGAAAATAAAAAGAGCTGCACTGGAATCCGAAGCTCTGCCGCAACAGCTGCATCCGAACCTGCTGATGGTTTCCCTTTAATCTGCCTTGTATGTTTGTAGTTTAGGCTTGAGAAAGAGTATGTAATGAAGGGCTGTATGTCATGGCCTGTATACGTCAATCCCTTTCAGGTCAGTATGTTCATAATTCGATATACTATTCTTGAACAAACCCTGCACAGTGTCTCCATCAGCTTCAGGATTTTATAGCGTTTGCTATTTCAGTTATATTTTATTATCACCCTGATGTACCTGGCCCGGCTGCTTTTATAGTTGGAGGGAACTGATTCTATTATTACAAAAATGTGACCTGTAGGCTGAATGCAGTCGCCAATTATGAGGCTCATTTTGAGCCTTAAAAATTTTTTAATTTTACAGGCTGGCTAAAATGAATTTTTTCTTAATTGTGGTTGTTTTTTTTGTTGTTTTTTTTTAGCTTTTTTTTTTAGTTTTTTTTTTTTTTTGCCCTTCTATAAAAGTTATTTGCAACTTTTGTTGTTATATTTACAGACTTTACTGAGCTTCAACAATTAAATACAACCCCCAAAAGATAGTGTATTTAGTTGTTATTTTTAGGGCCCAAGAAACATCCCAAAAACATGCTCATAGCCTGATGCGTGCATTTACACGGAGCGATGATCCGCCCGATTGAACAATTAACGATTTGGAAATAACAATGTGTTTTTTATAACGATCAGCGTTTAGGGTCCATTTACACAGAAAGATTATCTGACAGATTATCTGCCAAAGATTTGAAGCCAAAGCCTTTGGCTTTAAATCTTTGGCAGATAATCTTTCTGTGTAAATGGACCCTAAAGAAGGTGTGTTTACACAGAGAGATTTATCTGACAGATTTTGAAAGCCAAAGTCAGGAACGGATTTGAAAAGAGGATAGATCCCAGTCTTTCCTTTATGACCTGATCCCTGTTTATAGTCTGTTCCTGGCTTTGGCTTCTAAGATCTGTCAGATAAATCTGTCTGTGTAAATGCACCATTAGAGGGAACTATATATCGTTTGGAAAAATCGTTATTGCGATCTTTTTAAGATCGTTTAAGCCCATCTTATACATAGGGTGAATCGGTGAAAGACTGTTTACGAGAATCGATCTGTGAATTTTTAGCGAACGTCCAACGACAATTTGAGAACATGTTGAAAGATCGCTTGAACTTTTGCTGTGTGTTCACGAGCCGATTATCGCTCAAATGTGATCGTTATCGAGAAAATTCGAACGAAATTCGTTCCGTGTAAACGCACCATGACTTGTGCACGTTTCTGACTGTAAATATCAGCTGGTCATCGTAAATATAGAGCTGAAATGTAATCCACCACTAGATGGCAGGCGTGCAGCAGTTTAGACTTTGGATTTGTGTAAGCTCAAGCTGCTCTGCTTCCAAATAAAATACAAATGATTTGTGTATATCAGAGAATATTAGCTCCTGAATTCTGTTTACAGGATCTGTGATGCTGCTGGTTTGTGTCATTGACTGCAGCTTATTGTGTATCTGTAATTATAATAATAAAACACAACAACATCACCAATATATTTCAATGTATACCAATCAGCCTTAGCATTACAACAGGTGTCATGAATACTAGTAATAGCACTATTGTAGTATATATTGATGGGGAAATAAGCTTTTATCTTAAACATACTTTTTCAAGAATTTGATTAATTTTCCATCTTACTATCTTAAAGTGACTCTGTACCCACCATTTGCCCTCCCCAAACTACTTGTACCTTCTGATAGCGGCTTTTAATCCAAGATCTGTCCTGGGGTCCGTTCGGCAGGTGATGCAGTTATTGTCCTAAAAAAACAACCTTTAAACTTGCTGCCATGTGCCAAATTGGCGTGGCCTAGAGTATCTATGCTTTTATCTTGCACCATCACTCCTCCCCGCCCTCTTTGTCATTAGGAATGGCCCTGGCAGGATTTCTCTTATTCCTCACTTGTCTGAACACTGCACAGGTGCCTTAATAATCCACCACATGTGAATAGGAGAAAACCTGCCTGGAGCATTCCTAATGATGAAGAGGGTGGGGAGGAGGGATGGAGGGCTGGTGCAAGCCTAGGGCACAGATACTCTAGCCCACACCAATTTGACACAGGGCTGCAACTTTAAAAGTTGTTTTTATGGCGATAACTGCATCACTTGCCGAACAGACCCCAGGACAGATCTTGGATTAAAAGCAGCTATCCGAAGGTACAAGTGGTTTGGGGAGGGCAGATTGTGGGCACAGAGTTGCTTTAAATCCTCTCAAACTCTTATAGTCTTCATTCTCAACACTAAGACTAAATCTAAGCTGATGGTAAGGAGGAGAATGGTGGAAATGGATCGGAACATGATTGTGTAAATAAAACAATAGCATATTAGCCTTTCACTTCCCAAGAAATGACCTCTGCAAAGGTCACAGAGCGCGCCCAGATACCTTTCCTGTTCATGTTAATGAATCAGCTCCTGTCTATTGTTGGGTATGTCCATAAAGCAAGTATGAAACATATCGCTAAATGTGGTCAAAAACAGGTCAGGCAAGATGATTGCCCCATAACATACAATGAACACGTTTCAGTTCTGGCTTTAATTCTATACCATAGAAGTCCATGCTTCAATCGTTCAGACTTGCCTTGGCACAACTACATGCAGTCTGACAAGCTACGTACAGTCAGAAAGATAACAATCCCATGTGACATGAATCACTATTAAAATTGTATATAAACTGGTGCCTGAAGCTTATTAATTTAAAGAAGTACTTCCGGCTGGGGTTATTTTCAGTGAATGGCCGGGGAGGGGGCGGATATAAAAGCCGCCGGTCACTTACCCCTCCGGTTCCAGCGCCGGGTCCCAAATCGCGCCGACCCGTTCTCCCGTCCCGCTGCCGCTTCCTGGTCTGAGCAGTGGCTTCAGACGTCACGTCTCAAGGCAGCTCAGCCATCCAGCGGCCGTAGCGGAGTCTCGCCTCAGCCGCTGAATGGCTAAGCTGCCTTGAGACATCACGTCTCAAGGCGCAGCTCAGACCAGGAAATGGCAGCGGGACGGGAGAATGGGGCGGCGCGATTTGGGACCCGGCGCTGGAACTGGGGAGGTAATTGATCGGCGGCTCCTATATCCACCCCTCCCCGGCCATACACAGAAAATAACCCCAGCCCGGAGTACCTCTTTAGGGTAGCTTCACACGTACCATATCGCAGCGGATTTTCTGCTGCGGATCTGCAGCAGATCCAAAGCAGGTCCGCAGCAGATTTGACTAAATGAAAGAACACAGTATCAAAGAAAATCCGATGCGGCGTGTGTGTAGCTACCCTAAGGCTGCAAACCCACTTGCCGGATCCGCAGCGAGTCCCCTTGCTGCGTATTTTCAGCGAGACTCGCTGCAGATATGGCCCCTATTCTTTCAATGGAAGACAAAATCGCAGCAGGGATGTACATCCCTGCTGCGATTTTGTCTGCAGCCCTCCCCATTAACCCCCCGGCCGCCGGACATTATACATTACCGAGTCCCCGTTCCTGCTTGCTTCGTGGCTCCCGGTGTCTCCCGGAGGGGCAGCGCACTGATTGGCCGGGCTTAACGTGCCGGGAGCCGCCGAAGCAAGCAGCAACGGGGATCAGGTAATGTATATCCTGCCCGCCCCCCTGCAGCCCCGAACGCCCCCAGCCCCGCAGCCCCGCGGCCGGGGGCTGCGGGGCTGGGGGCGATCGTGCGGCCGGGGGTTAATGGGGCGGGCTGCAGACATTACATCCCTGCTGCGATTTTGTCTTCCATTGAAAGAATAGGGTCCGGATCTGCAGCGAGTCTCGCTGCAAATACGCAGCAAGGGGGCTCGCTGCGGATCCGGCAAGTGGGTTTGTAGCCTAAAGGTTCAGTATACATACAAATAGCAAAACTTGCTTTGTCAATAAGAGTGCCCCCAGACATAGTGTTTTTGTGGCATTTTTCCGGCCTCAAAAAAATGCCAGCATTTTTTACTTTAGGTGTAACCGGTGTGATTCTTTTTCCCTTTTTTATTTTATATTTTTTTCGTCTGGGGCATTTTTGAGACGAACAAAATAAGAAACTCTGGGAGAGAAATGCCACAGTTTGTCGGAAAAAACCCCCAACAAACTCTTAGCCTGCTACCTTTTGGAAAAACTCCCACAAAGCCAAAAAAAAGGAGAGGAGAGAAAATGCACAAAAAAAAAAACCGCCAAATAAGTATAATATTTCATAAAATTTCATTAACTCACAGCACATCTGGCCTGAGCATTTAAAAAAAATTGCTAAAAAAAAACCACACCATGATTTTTTGGGCATTTCTTTGCAAAAGATTTAGCCAGTGTGAAAGCAGCCTTATACAGACAGATGATTCTGCCATCAGTGTTGTCGGGATGAAGTTGTAAGATTTATGCTGAGATAGCAGAAAATGCTATTGACTGTGTTCAGTTTGGTTATCACATTCTGAATGTGTTTGATTCTCAAAGACGTTGGTGTTTTACTCATTGGGTGTACTACACTCCTCCACATCGAGATTCCAACACCAAGAAGGAAATGTGTTCCAATTATGGAAATCGCAGGATCTACAGACATGTTAATGAGATGCAAATGATAAAAAGACCTGTTCGTGTAACATAATGTACAGTAGCCAAACCCCTCTAATCTCCATTCCAAGTACACTAACAGCTCCAGCTACATTGATATGGTCATGGAATTGGTGGTCCATTTTTCCAAAGTGTCTCTGGAAACATTTTTTAACACGATAATATCCGACCCCGTGTTGCTCTGGCTACCGTGAGCAGCCTGCATGGCCTAAAAGTGCTACCATGGCCTGCAGCTTCACTGGGCTTGTCTCCCATTGGGCACATGGGATGTCATTGGTCGCCAATTGCAAAGGAAACTGCCAGCAGCAAATCTTGATGTTTTTATTGCCCAAGTGCATTCAGGATGGCAGAACGTTTCTCAGACAACCATTAGTAACCTCACTGCTTGTATTTCTGCATGTGGCACCCATACTTGATAGTGAATAAGTTGAGCTATTTTTATTACATTTGTATATATTATTTATAATTGTATATGTCTACCAATACTGGGCTGTTCCAATGTTGAGTGCTTAAAGCGAATGTACCATTAGGTACATTCTCTTTAACATGACCCATGGATTGATCGGCGCCGGAGCTGCGGTCCATTTTTTGAACCATTGTCCGGTTCCCGTGTACAGCGCCGTTCTACCCACGGGCCGGGGCTGAAGCACTGGAGGTGGGCCAGCCCGCCCCCAGTGGGAGGAATCCCCCGTTCCTCTATGCCGCGGCTCCGTTAGAATCAACCTCTCGGATCCCCAGATATCAAGAAAACAGGGTTTCAGCACTCAAGGGGTGAAACCAGGGGTCTAGCTAGTTTTTTATCTCCCAATGATTAGGGCTCATCATCACACCATATTCTTTTACATGTGTTTCCCCATTACTTACCATGGCTCTAGGTATGTTTATTCTGTGTCTCCATTGTCATACATGGTAGGGCTTTCCCTCTTTAGCAGCCTGGGATGACAGTGATGTATCATACATTTCTATGTGATTAGTGCTGGGGGTGACTGATGTGGAGGATCCATGCCCAAGTCTACTTTTATATAGATTTTTTCCTATGCGGATTTCAGATTCTTTTATTTGTGAAAACATACATGGAATCTACCATTACAATGGATGGAATCTCCTCTACAGTACTGAACGAGCCAGTTGTCATAGAAACGCACCTCCATGTTAGCTCAATGGAGACGTACGGAAACTTGTCTGTACAATGATCTCTTTTTATAGAAAACCCACAGGTTTATTCGATATTCTGCTAAACCTCTATATGTGGCTGTCTGTATATCTATAGGTGTGTTGGAGCGCTTTTGGCCTTTAGAACCGCAGTAGTTTATCTTGGCATAGATTCAATAGGGGAGGAACGTCAGGTATATTGGCCATGTTCTAGGCTTGGAGCGGGCTTGTCCTGATTTGTTTTGTCACCCTAATATCCTGAACTTTGGAGATGTGGATCCACACTGATCCATGAAAACTTTGTCTTATGCTGTACGCCAGGGACACATGTAATTTTTGGCAGGGGTGTCTGATAACGTGGCCATTCATATTTCAAGCTCTTATGTGGGACTCAGCCGTAATAACTCTCTTAGGACAGATTTAATCTGTTTACATAATGCTACGTTTACACGTAACGATAATTGGCCCGATCGTACGATTAACCATGTCGGAGTAACGTTTTCTTTTTCATAACGAGCAGCGTTTAGACGGTACGATATATCGTACGGAAAATTCGTTGTGCGATCGTTTTGCGAACGCTTCAGCCTATCTCACACATTGGTTAAATCGGCGAACGACTGTTCACACGGAACGATTTGCGAATTTTTTGCGAACGACGAATGACGATTTGATAACATGTTGAAAGATCAAAATGCGCGATGTATCGTTCGTCGTATGATCTTTCGCTGCGTTTACACGTACGATTATCGTTCAAATTCGATCGTTATCGCGCAAATTTGTACGATAATCGTTACGTGTAAACGCACCATAAGGGTCTTAAAGGGTTATTCCACTTAAACAGACCTTTTCATATGTTGCTGCCTATGGTAAGACTAACAATTCCTTCCATACTTCAGTCCTGTCTCCTTCCCCCAGTTCTGAGCTTCTGCTTTCTGCTGAAGACACAAAAAAACTGTGTGTGAGCCTCTCTCTCCGTCTCCCCCTCCCTTCTGATAAGGCTGATGTAATCAAGTCTCTATCTGTACTTTTGTAGCTTCTTTGTAATGCTGGGAGGATTAATCAGCAACTTGACCTCAGATTAACCTTCTCGGCATTACAAAGAACTTACAAAGTTGCAGATCAGCTGTCCCGGAAGGGAGGGGGAGGAGGGGGAGATGGAGGGAAAAGCTCACACACAGATTTTTGTGTCTTCAGCAGAAAGCAGCAGCTCAGAACTGGGAGATAGATAGTGACTAGATAATAAGTATGGAATGAATTGTTAGTCTCACCATGGGCAGCAGCATCATATGGAAAGTTATGTTTGAGTGGAATACCCCTTTAAGGTCCTATTATACGTAGCGATTATTGGGTAAAAATTTGCTATGCCAACTGAATATGAGCAATTATCTGCCTGTGTAATAACACCTAGCAATCAAACAACGAACAAAAAGTCGTTCATCATTGCCCTTCAATTATACACTAATCAGCTATACCATTAGAACCTAACATCTTGCAGGTAACCCTCACTCTGCCAAAGCGGGTTTGATCCATTAAGACAATGACTTCTCTGAAGTTGCCCTGTGCTATATCCTATATACAAACTATAGAAATTGATCAGCCATCAATATTGAAAAACCACTTTAAAGTGTCACTGTCGTTTTATTTTTTTTGGCAGAAACAATAGTCCAGGTGATTTTAGGCAAATATGATATTATCTGCATTGAAAAAGACTTTCCCCTGGTCCCCCTCCTCTTCTCTCTCATCCACTGCTCATTATCAGGAAATCGCGACTCTTTTACATCAGTCGGGCCCTGTCTGTTCTATGGAGAGGGGAGAGGGGAGGAGAGAGATTAGTCGGCAGAAGAGAACAGAGAACAAAGGATTACACAGTGGGAGCTGTGTGAAAACCAGAATTCAGAGGTCAGAGAGGTCAGTGCTGTCAGAGGAGATAGCCAGTGATGTAGCTGTAAATTAACTCTTTGTTGTCCTGTTTTGGTGCCTCAACTGCCTCCACCCCTCCCCTCTCCATAGACAAACTGCTTTTTCATGATAAAAATTACAAAGTTTCATAAAATCGCCTGTACTATTGATGTCTGCAAAAAAAACATTTAAACAACAGTGACACTTTAAGTGCTATAAGTTGTAAAGTGGGGCTTCCATAGATCAGACATGATTTTCTAGAACATATGATTGGATTGATAGCTGGTAGAGATGAGTGAGCTGGGCCGAAGTTCGAGTTCATATGAACCTGAACCATCAGCATTTGAATCCTGCTGTTGTTCCGTGGGGAAGGTGGAGATAGCCCAAGTCCCTCCTGGAAAGCAGGAATACAGCCTAGGTCATAGGCTGTATCCCTGTTTTCCAGTCGGGACTTGGGCTGTCTCTACTTTCTACACGGAACGGGAGATGGTTAATCACAAGGCCAAGTTATCACCTTTTTCATATAGTACTGTATATCCTGGTGCATCTCCTCCTAAGATACGTTACACAGTCGGCCATAATGGAAAAGAAAACACGATTCATCATATTAGGCCACCTTTTTCCATTGGTCCACAGTCCAATTCTGATGTTCACGGTAGTAGTGGGCACAGATCAGCATTGGCCCTATTATCAGTCTGCACCTCCACAGCCCCATATGCATTAAGCTGCAACACCCTGTGTGTTTTGAAGCTTTTTTTTTTTTTAACATAAACTGCATTATCTTCATCAGCACTTTGTGTTACATTTGCTCGTCTAGTTCCAAGCATTTAACAGATGGCCAAAATAGCTATAAGTACATTAAGTGGTAATGCAGTATGACAGTGTACATGACGAGAATAAAACACTAAGGATAAACATAAATGACTTACACAACTCATGTAATACATTGCAGATACCATATCAGACACAAACTGCAGTTATTGGGGGAGGCAGGTAACAGGTTTAGGAAAGGGAACCAGGATCCCACTGCTGGATGAGGAAGATTCCACCATAGAGAATTAAATCAGCGTAAAATACATGATTATACGCTAAGAAAGAAGAAGTCCGCGTCGTCAGTATTTACTCCTCTTTACCATCAATGAGCATTGGGCACCCATGGTCCTTCCTTGAAACAATAAAGGCCCTATTACACGAAGCGATTATCGGCTGTATTTGGCCGATTATCGGCCAATATGGCTGATAATCGCTTCTTGTAATAAAAGGGAATAATCAGCTGGCATGCACGATGTCGGCTGATAGTTGTCTTTCAACATGTTGAAAGAGCAATGATGCAGATAGCAATGATCTGGTATCACTCTGGATAATAAGAGCGGCTGCAGCAGACCTCCATTATCTTCTATGGGCTGCCCGGATGATCTAACGATCGCCCGGGCAGCCTCCCCACAGCTCCCCACTCTTACCCGCTTGCTGTTGGCAAGGGAACGAAGAGCAAGCGAGAGCTGACCTGACAGATCAGCACTTGCTTGCTTCTTTGGCCTAATAGGGCCTTAAAGGGGTTATCCAGCGCTACAAAAACATGGCCACTTTTCCCCTCTCTTGTCTCCAGTTCAGGTGTGGTTTGCAATTAAGCTCCATTTACTTCAATAGAACTGAGTCCCAAACCCCACCCAATCTGGAGACAAGAGGGGGGAAAAAGTGGCCATGTTTTTGTAGCGCTGGATAACCCCTTTAACAGCTGCATACTAAAAACACCTACAAGACCTTCCACGTTGGTGATGATCTAACCCAGTCATCTGGCGCTGATCACAGCTATCACAATGTGGCCCTTGTCAAAGTTGTGCAGATTCTTTCTTGTCCTTTTTTCCCTGCTTTTAGTGCATTAACCATAATCTCTTTTAGGGTGCGTTCACACCTACAGGATCTGCAGCAGATCCGCAGCAGATTTGATGCTGTGTTCAGTTATTTAAATGAAATCTGCTGCAGAAAATCAGCTGCAGATGCTGTAGGTGTGAACGCACCATTACAAGGTGTCCTTGTTACCTGATCAGTGTGTGTTCAGCTCACTTGTATTTAGCAATGCATATATATATTTTGTAGTTATTTTATGGTTCATATTGTTTCAATGGGTATATGGAGTTATAATGGAACAGTGGTGCCCTACTGAGCCTTTTTTTTTTTTTAAATAGAGAAGTGTGCTTATGAATATAGTTTCTTGCCCTTTTATGTTACCAACAGATCACGTCTTTTACCACTGACACGTGTTTTTCAATGCAGTTGAGACTGCGGGTTCCCTATATACAGTATATTGACCATATATGTGCCAGTACCCTTTTAGCATAAGTAGGGGAAGGGAAAGCCTTTCCTGTTGTTTGCAGTCTGTTGTAGTGAAATATAGTCAAAAACAGACGACCTCCCTTCTGTGATAACTATATGGCTTAAAGCGAATGTTCCATAAGGTACATTCGCTTTAAGTGGTGCCCATGAATAGAATGGCGCAGGGAAGTCGGTGCCGCAGACCTTTTTTTGAACCATGGCCTGGTTCCCATGCACAGCACCGGTCTACTCCCGAGCTCCGTCCAGGACTGAAACACTGAAGGCCTGTGGGAGGAAAACCCCGCCCCTCTACGATTAGAATCAATGGAGTCGCATCATGGAGGGGTGGGGTTTTCCTCCTGTTCTATTCATGTACAACACAGCCCTTCCCCCTGTCTTCATGGTTTTCTATGGCAAGGGGAGGGGTGGAGAGAAATGAGGCACCAACGCGGGACAACAAAGAGTTAATTTACAGCTACATCACAGGGCTATCTCCTCTTAAGTCAGCACTGACCTCTCTGACCTCTGAATACCGGCTTTCACACAGGTCCCGCTGTGTAATCCTTTGTTCTCTGCTCTCTGCTGGTGACTAATCTCCCTCCTTCCTCCTCCCCCCTCCCCTCTCCATAGAACAGACAGGGCTGACTGATGTAAGCTAGTCGAGATTTCCTGATAAAGAGCAGTGAAGGAGGGAGAGGAGGGAGGTGGGGGGGAGGGGACCTGGGGAAAGTCTTTGTGAATGCAGATAATGGCATATTTGCCTAATAAACCCAATAACAAAGTTTCTTAAAATCGTCTGTACTATTAATTTCTGCAAAAAAAAAGAAAAAAGAAGAAGAAACAACAGTGACACTTTAATGTATTCATTGTATAGGGTATATTATTTATTATTTAACATCTATCTGCACATCTTGGTCACTGCAGATTTCAATAGAACGGTATATGTTTTACCGTACAGAAATTTCTAGAGCTGGACTGTTTTGTGTTTTTTGCTTCTTCCACCTTTGTCAACAGGTTTTTTATATTTAGCTTTGTTGCAGAAATTGCCAATATGTTAATACAGTTCTATCCAGATTGCTTCATCCACGTTATCTTCCCACATTCTCTACACTTCGCCCACAGACCACTGAGTCTCTGTTACACAAAGTGCTTGTTCTGCATTAAAAGGAATGATTTGTCAAATATCAGATTGGTACATGTCCCTGAAAAATAAGCTTTCCTGGCAGCCAAGGCAGAACTCCTTCTTTAGGGCCAACCCTCCTTGTCCTATTTCATCCATTACTCAGACATATGCTAAGAAGGATCATGTCCATTAAACGGGTACACTGGTAAATTACTACTCTTTGTAATTTATTTCTATTTAAAAATCTCCATTCTTCCAGTGCTTATCAGCTGCTGTATGTCCTGCAGGAAGTGGTGTATTCTTTCCAGTCTGGCACAGTTCCTGACATGGACAGAGGTGGCAGCAGAGAGCACTGTGTCAGATTGGAAAGAATACACCACTTCCTGATAAGTACTGGAATGCTTGAAATTTTATAATACAAGTAAAATACAAATCTCTCACACTTTCTGTCACCAGTTCATTTAAAGCGACTCTGTACCCACAATCTGCCCCCCCCCCCCCAAACCACTTGTACCTTCAGATAGCTGCTTTTAATCCAAGATCTGTCCTGGGGTCCGTTCGGCAGGGGATGCAGTTATTGTCCTAAAAATAACTTTTAATCCAGCAGCGCTGTGTCTAACGGCCGGGGCTTACATTTGTATACGCATTAGGCTGGCACCACCTCTCTGCCCTTTCTTTCCACCCTCCTCAACATTTACTGCTGTTTGAGCTTCGCACTGGTGTATTAACGATCCAGCCCATGTGCCGGGCTGACACAGGTGGGGAATAGGGAGCAATCAGCCTGGAGCATTCCTATTGATGAGGAGGATGGGGAGGAGGGACAGAGAGGTTGTGCCAGCCTAATGCATACAAAATCTAAGCCCCGGCCGTTGGGCACGGGTCTGCCAGTTTAAAAGTTGTTTTTTAGGACAATAACTGCATCAGCTGCCGAAAGGACCCCAGGACAGATCTTGGATTAAAAGCGGCTATCCGAAGGTACAAGTGGTTTGGGGGGGGGGGGGCAGATTGTGGGTACAGAGTCACTTTAAAGGAGAAGTCTGGCCACTTTTAAATGCAGCAGCCGGCAAGGGCAGAGGGGAATTTGATCAGGAGTGCGAACTTACTTCTCCCTGTGCCTGCAGTGAGTGGCAGGACCAGCCTCGTGACCCCCTCCGGGCGCTTGGATCTCTGGTGCTAACACGTCACGACCCGGATGATGGACTGGCTTCTCAGCTAGTCAGTGACTGAGGTGGGAGGCCGCTCCTATTACATGCACCAACAGAGGGTAAGAGCAGGTGGGCCACGAGGAGCTGCGGGAAGGGCTCTCCATTTGATCTTTAGATCGTCCAGGGAGCCCATAGGAGATAGCGATGGTCTGCTGCCACCTCTCCTATTACATGGAGCGATGGCCAGACTATCTTTATCATTCACAATTTTTTCAACATGTTGAAAGACAAGGATCAGACGATCGTTGCCTTTTAACAGCTGCTATTACACCAAGCAATTATCGGCTACAACAGCCGATAATCGGCCAAATACGGCTGATAAGCGCTTGGTGTAATAGGTCCTTTACACTGCGGGGTCGGGCTATGTAATACTGTGGCCATTGATAGCAATGAGTGTCTTTGGGAACACTTGTTTGTCTGATCGTTGCCTGATTCTCTTTTTACAGCTATCACTTTATTGTTTTTAATCAAAGGAGCCTCACAAGAGGATATATCATCTCAGTCCTGTGAGAGTCCTGATTGTAGTAGAAAGCCAAGGCTAGTTAATCAGAACTTTTGGATTATTGGATCCGATACCAGGTTAATGGTCTAAAGTAGGTGGACAGTATATGTAATAGAGTTATGAATCTCATAACCCTATTACACATACTGTCCACCTACTTTTGGACAACCCTGTGTGTGTGTGTGTGTGTGTGTGTGTGTGTGTGTATATATATATATATATATATATATATATATATATATATATATGTATATATTAGTTTAATGTTCTAATTTTTCATTCATGTCCTCTGCTGGTACTCTTTCCTCGCAGGCAATAACCTGCTGGGGGCAGCACTATTACTCCTCTCTCTCCGTAGACGTGGCCTGCTGACATAGAGGTGCCCTCCTGTAAGGTTCTGCCAGCTGGCCAACTCCGTTCATATGCAGCCAAATCACACCGCGCTAAGTATGAAATAAGTGTAACCAGGCTTCAGGAAGACATTTTTTATCATTTTATTCTATTAATTATATAAACATTTTAAAAAACACCTTTATATACTTATCAATGTGCATTGAGTTTACATATTCATGCACCTACTATATGTAAGCAGTAATTATGTTGCTATACAAAACATAGGTATCCTCTTACAAAATAAGAAACTTCCCAGCAATAAGGCTACGTTCACACGTAGCAAAAGTGGCGGAATTCTCCGTCTCGGAATGCCGCCAGCCTCCCTGTCATAATTCCGCGGCAGAGAATTCGGCTGCGGAATTCTGCCACTTTTGCTATGTGTGAACGTGGCCTAAGTCAGAGTATTCCTGTTTCCTCTCCATTATGTGCATGAGACCAGTAGTCCTGGATATTCATGAGAAGCAGAAAACTCTGCCCACCATCTGCTGATTGTCATTTATCTATCCATGCCGTGTATAGTCAGTCAGTTGTCAATCAGCAGCTGGAGGGCGGGGGTAGGGGTGTGGCAAGAATCCTATTCTCCTGCATATTAGGAGAACAGCTGAACAGAATGATGTAAGTAATACACCGATAAGTTCAGCATTTCTGTCACAAGTTTATGCTGCCCTAATTTAAGGCATCACAAACCGAGTGACAGATTCCCTTTACAAATATGATCCATGATCTGTTGTGTGTGGGAACAGCCAAGTGTGCCCTGACATCTCTGTAATGAAATAAAAGTACAGCCTATCCAGACGTAATACTTATGGGGGTATAGCTGTATCATAAGTATAGCCGGCTTCAGTTTTTAAGACTCAGCTCTTACCTTGTGAAAAGTTATTTATGAAGTGGTCAAGAGTAGTTCTCTATACAGAAAGCGTTTGTGCCTAACTGTGGATAATTATAGAATAATAGTCTACTTTATAGACTCATTTATTCCACAATGAGGTTTGTGGGTGTGTACTCACTTAACTTTTGTGAACATGCATAGACATTATGTTTGGATCAATGCCAAGATGGAGAAGGACTACAGTAGCTTCAGTGTAATAATTCCAGCACATCTATACTTCCAAACATTTCTAGTTTTTCTAATGTTTATTGTTCATTTTCTAATAATTCTGCATTAAAGGGGTACTCCGGTCAAAATCTTTTGCTTTCAAATCAATCTAGTTATGTAGATTTGTAATTTACTTCTAATTAAAAATCTCAAGCCTTCCCATACTTATCAGCTGCTGTATGTCCTGCAGGAAGTGGTGTTTTCTTTCCAGTTTGACACAGTGCTCTCTGCTGCCACCTCTGTCAGAGACAGGAACTGTCCAGAGCAATAGCAAATGCCCATAGAAAACCTCTCCTGCTCTGGACAGTTCCTATCTGGGACAGGGGTGGCAGCAGAGAGCACTGTGTGTGACTGAAAAGAAAACACCTTTTCTTGCAGGACACACAGCAGCTGATAAGTACTAAAAGACTAAATAGTTTATGATCTGCCTTACATATTGGTGTTTGTTTGGGTGGCATTCTTCTCTCCTCCCTGACGTTTTTAAGGCTCTGTGGCAGTTCTTCCAAGATGCAGAATGCTGTGGGTGTGGTGTTTTCTTTCGGCAAACTATGCTGTTTTTTTCTCCATAGATTTCAATGGGATTGTTCTGGTTGTCTCAAAAACGCTATTGGTGTGCGTATGGCTTTTTTCTGGTGTTTTTGTCACCTTTTATGGTCCACCAGCTAGGTCATGTGATGGCAGAGGAAAAAAGAAGTTCAGCACACAAAAGCGCCTAAACCGCATTAAAGATCATTTACACATAAAATCAAAACCGCTAGAAAAAATTGCAGAAAAAAATGCAAATGCATGGAAAAAAAAAAAACGCATTGGCATTTTTTCTGGCATCCTTTTTAGGGGAGAGGGTCCAGAAAAACGCTAGCCAAAAAGTGTGCGGGTCATACCAGATTCTTACCCCTCACACGTGTGATATTTGATACTCTTTCTCAATAAATTGATGACCAGTTCTACTATGAGTCTTAAATTGTATTTTAAATGGGGACCGGGGCTTCAGTTTATGGCACAAACTTGGGTGGCAACAGAGGAGCCTGTGATACCCCTTACTGCTGCCATTTACTCACATAGAAATAAAAAAAAAATTATACATTTATTTTAAAGAAGTTTTATTATAAAGGCAATGTTTATTTTTTTCTCTTTTGAGTACCCTATTATTATGTAATCTTTACAGATGAATATCAAAGCTTCGCTTTGGCTGTCCAAGCATGATGGGAATTGTAGTTGTGCGACAGCTGGAGGGCCGAAGGTTCCCCCATCCCTGCTATACACAGACAAGAAGCATCTTCCCTGTTGTTTCCTGGTCTCCCATTGACTCCCATAAAACACACACTCTGTTGCACTATATATATATATATATATATATAACAATACAAAAAAAACCAAAATGTACTTATGGTAATTAAAAAAAATTATATATATATATATATATATATATATATATATATATATCTATATCTCTTCAACAATAAAAAAAAAAACACAAAATGTATTCTCTACACATTATACTCAGTTATCAAATAGTTTCCGTGACCGTACGGAAAATCCTTTACTGTGGTAGATGAAAGCATCAACATAATCCAAGGCTCTGTCCTGATACTTCTGAGGGTGGGGGAGTATGTATTGTACCCTCTAAATCTATTACCATATACTGTAAGATTTTTTTTATTGATTCCCTTCTCTAGATCGGTCTGTGCTAGTGACACCTTGAGCCTTAATGTATTCAAGTATTGCATCGTGTATCGGCTTGTTAAAGGGGGGGGGGGGGAGGGATTAAAACAGGTGATCATCTGGTGGGTTCCGGAATGTAGAATGTATATTTCCAGCAGGAATTTCCAGTCTGTGCTCTCTCTCTTCTTGCTGTATGCACCGTCACGTTTGTTGTCAGCCACTTGCTACAATCGCAGCCGTGTAATTATTCACGGAGCTGTTATTGCTTGTTCACCCTTGCATTTGAATAGAGCGAGGTCAGAAGCAGGTGGACCGGACGCGGCCAGTGCGGCTTCGGCTTCAAGCTGCAATAATGTAATTAAACAGAAACCAGAAGCATAAGAAGAGAGGGAAGGAAACATGTCATGTGTTCAATGCGAGGCAGTCCTAGCAGCGGCAGCAGCACCAGCAGCAAGTCATTAAGTCAGACTGCACCATTTTTATTCGTACTCTGCTATGAGGTGCTGGTGGAATTTAAAGGAGATTTTCCTCCCCTGCTGACGTCTCCAAGGTGGCCTCTTCCTGGCTGTAGTCAGAGGACGCAGGCTGGATTGAAAGGTCCCAGAAGACCTCTCTGGTTTGGTGAGGAGTTAAAGGATGGACTGTCAGCTGGTCTGAAGCTCGCATTTATATACAGTCAATGAACATCTGGGACCTTGCCAATGTGAACCATCTCTAATTTTAAATTTTTTTCTATCCCCAATCTTGTCATTGACACCTGCTCCGTGCTAGGTGTCACTGTTTCTATGCACGGCGGGCTTTGAAACGCTCTCTGGTCTGATGGGTCCTGCAGCATATGGACACAAGCTGTAATTTATCTGTGGATTGGAGGATTACAGTGGAAAGTTCTGGCTGACGGCCACAGAATTAGTGGGAGAGAGAGAGAAAAAACAAACCCTGGATTTTTTATTCCTGTGGTAGGAGCTGAGTCCTTGAAGCTGGTTCTTGCCTCCTCAAAATGGCTCATGCCGCTGCTTCTATTAAAAAAGTCCGGGAGCTGGAGGTGCCGTCCATTGACGAGAAAGAGAAAGAGAGAGAGAGGGAAAAGGAGAGGAGAAGGCGTAAGATCCCTAGGGATCGCTTAGATCGAAAACGCAAGGTATGAAGACCGTACTTCCTCTATTCAGTCCCAGCGTAGCTCACGATGACAGATGTGCTCATAATAACCCCATAGTGCCTGTGCCATCCTCATCCTCCCTGCTATGTCTGTCTGCTGCCATAGTAAAGGCTGGCTCTCCTATCTGCAGTCACGTAATTGAGACTCGTCACTCTTCATCTATTAAGCTGCCCAGTCTGTTTGATTCCAAGGGTCGTAAATACATGAATATTCATGGGTTATGCCAATCTGTTGCTGAACGTGGATTTATCCAGTGCACCTCCCTTATAGAGATGCAGAGTTTCCCTGCATCGGTGAATCCTCGGTGCAGACCCCACCTTCCTCATGTTTGATCACATCAGCCGGGCACCATGCTAGTGCAGACCATCTGTAGGGAGACACCATGGAATGCAGATACAGGTGTGGCTTTGGGTTTGCAAGAAGATTTATGTAGGTTATTATAGCGTATCATGCAGGGGAGGTTCTGCTTCGTCTATTGCAGGGAGGGTCCGGTGAAAGCAAATATCAGCAACCTGTAACACGATGGGATTCCTAGAGGTGTCTGGTAGGGAAGGTATTTGTGGCTTGGGAGGTGTACAATGGTTGAGCTGTGGTTTTGGGGTCATCCAGCTGTGCATAATGATCAGCTGCGAGACGGATGGTGCACCAGCAGTCAATTATTGATGTTCCCTTCCCTGCAGTACAGAACTTTACTATTACTGGGATTATTGCAGTCTCGGCTGGGATTTAATATCAGTAGGAAAAATGGTACATCTTTTGCAATACAGTCACACACACTCCTAGTATTTGGGATCAGCCTGGCGTATTGCAGGATTGCAGCATCTTACAGATGTAGCATATTATTTATGTGTTGTGTTTTTTTTTTATATATTTTACTTTACTATAATCAACATATCAAAATAAAATAGTTTGATTTCATATGTATAACTATAAAGGCTTCATTACATGTAACATATAAATGGACGTTCCTTGAGTTCAGCATTCAGTCAGTATCAAAAGGGAGAGGCCAAGGTTAAGTCTTTCAAAAATTGTAAGATTGCTTAGAAATTTCCATCCCTAGATTTCAGTGACACCCTATTGCCACTGTATGTCAGAGGTGGGGAACCTTGGCTCTCCAGCTGTTGCAAAACTACAACTCCCATCGTGCCTGGACAGCCAAAGCTTTGGCTGTCCAGGCATGATGGAAGTTGTAGTTTTGCAACAGCTGGAGAGCCAAGGTTCCCTACCCCTGATGTAAGTGTTATGTCATTCTTTCCAGTTGTATACATTTCCGTGCCAATTTATAAATCTCTGTCCAGGTGGTTAGTGAGTTGGTAAACGTCCCAAGATCATAATGCCCTACTGACAAATGTATGTGGAATTGCCTTTTGAAAAGGTATTCTGACTTTAAACATTAAGTCACAATAAAGAAAAAAAAACATACTTACCCAGCCCTGGTCCCCCATATTCCTTAGCAGTTCTCGTGCAGTTCTATCTAATTTCCTGGTCATCTCTTTTCTTCCTGCTTCCAAGATGAGTGTCAGGAGCAGAACCTACCCACTTAGCCAAACAGTGGCCGAGACGGGACACCTCTGCTTCCAATCATTAGTTCGGCTGGCATATCCTTCTCCAGAAGCAGGAAAAAGAGACATACTTATCCTTAAAGGGGTTATCCAGCGTGGGGGCACTTTTTTGGGGGATCGGGGAGGAGGTGGCTGAAATAAAAGACGTCAATTTACCTCCCCGGTTCCAGCGGCGGGTCCCGCATCACGGCGCTTCGGTGCCCGGTTCCCGGCCGCTTCCGGGTGCCTGACGCCGCCCGAGACGCTACGTCTCAGAGCCGCTCAGCCACTCAGTGAGGGAGGCGGGATCCGTTTGAAGTCCGCTCGGATCCCGCCTTCTTCAATGAGTGGCTGAGCGGCCCTGAGACGTAGCGTCTTGGGCCACGTCAGACACCCGGAAGCGGCCAGGAACCGGGCACCAGAGCGCTGTGATGCGGAACCCGCCGCTGGAACTGGGGAGGTAAGTGGACGTCTTTTATTTCAGCCACCTCCTCCCCGATCCCCCAAAAAAGTGCCCCCACGCTGGAGCACCCCTTTAAAGGGATTGGCGCATGGAGATAACCTCTTTATAAATAGAATCCTTCTGAGGTAAATGAGAGAAGGGTTAGCGGATCAGATAGGTGTGGCTTAATGGAGTATTCTGGGATTTAAAAAAATTCATATGTTACTGGGATGCTAATTTGGCAGATTATCGCTCTGTGGTGATGTGGTGTGCTGTACTTACCTATTCTCCACAGTCATTTTGCAGTCTTCCTTGTGTTCCTTGCTCACCATTGATGGGTCCGGTCTCTTCAGTGACAGGCTGCTGAGCCAATCACTGGCACTGGCTCTGTCCCGTCTTGGCCAGTGATTGGCTGAGCTATCCTATCTGTCACTGAAGAGACCTGGACAGAAACATCAGTGGTGAGCAGGGAACACGGGCGAAAGGTAGCAGGACAGCAGATAAGGTAAGTGTAAACGATACTATTTTTCATGTACAAAGACAGACATCACTATAGATATATATACAGCCCTTGCGGCACGATAAGCGAGATGTGTGTAGGCTCTGTAAGCAACCGCTGATCTAGCAGATCTTCATTTGCTTACACTGCGGGGTTGGGCCTTGTAACACAGACCTTACTATGGGCAATGATAGGCAGTGAGACTTTATGGGAGCACTTGTTTGTCTGATCATTGTCTGTTGTTTGTTTTGTTTTTTTACAGCTATCACTTTGTTGTTTTTAATCAGCGGAGCCTCACCAGAGGAAATGTGACCTCAGTCCTGTCAGAGTCCTGATTGTAGTAGAAAGCCAAGGCTAGTTAATCAGAACTTTTGGATGAACTTGCTGTACGATAATCGAGCCGTGTGTAGGCTCGGTAAAGGCCCTATTACACGATACGATTATCAGCCGTATTATCGGCTAGTGTAATAGAAGGTAACGTTCAGCCAACATGAACAATGTCGGCTGATCGTTGCTGTTGTTTATCTTTCAATATGTTGAAAGACAAACGACTAATATAGCAGCGATCTGCTGGCGTCGGTCTGTGGAACAGTGGCAGCAAACCACTGCTATTTCCTATGGGCCTGGACCATCTAGCAATCACCCGGGCAGCCCCTCCATAGCTCCCCGTGGCCCCACCTGTACTAACCTGCTTAGTGGCAGTGAGCGGGGAACGAGGAGCAAGCGAGCGCTGACAGCGCTCATTTGCTCCTCTTTGTCGCCCCGTGTAATAGGGGCTTAAGAGACCGCAAATTTAGCAAATCGCTTACACTGGGTTCTGGCCATGTAATTCGTCCTTTAGTCACTGGCTGCAGAAGGTAACTGAAGAAGATAACACCAGTGGGTCTTTCAACTAGGGCCTATACTGATTCTTGGAAGTCAGCTATGTTGGAAATTTTTGTACGATAGTTGGACAAAGATCGTTTGTTCACAAACAATCTTTTGGAAAAGAATATTCTCAGAAAGATCATTTGTCCTTCGCCCAATGTCATTGGTACTCCAGCGGGGGGGGGGGGGGGGGGGGCACTTTTTCGCTGGGACCGGGGACGAGGTGGCTGAGGGAAAAGAAGTTCACTCACCTCCCCGATTCCCTGCATCGCGGCGCTCTGGTGCCCGGTTCCTGGACACTTCCGGGTGTCTGACGTGAGCCCGAGACGTGATGTCTCAGGTCCGCTCAGCCAGTCAGTGAAGGAGGCGGGATCCGTTTCAAGTCCGCTCAGATCCCACCTCCTCCCCGGTCCCAGCGAAAAAGTGCCCCCCCCGCTGGAGTACCCCTTTAATGTGGACTAAAATTTGTATGGCTGTATCTATGAAAATATCAGATGATTGTTTATTAAATTACCAGCCTTCTTTTATCTAATGTGTATGGCCAGCTTTAGGCTGACGTCAAACACAACAGTTTTCTTGGAACATTACCATTCCAAAATTATTGTTCAGGTTTGTTTTAACCAATTTTTAAGTGATAATCATTCCATGTAATAGGGGCTTTCATGTTTAGCCAATGAGCAATGGTTTCAAAACCTGCTTAAAAGATGTGATCAGCCGACAGGTGAACCTTTGTTTATCATCATTTATCGCAAATATTTAACTTTAGTTTTGTTATTTTGAGAATATCTGACATTTTGACTGCCATGTATGTAATGGCGCTGTGTAAGCATGTATATGAGATCCTGCCGATGAGTGCATTGCCATGGAAATATCAGATGGAATTACATTTCAGTACAGGATCATCAAAATCAGCCCTCTCCATTGTCAACTACTAAATAGAACCTGGAGAAAAAACAATAATACCAAGTTTTAACATGTTCTGGGTGGCGGACTGTCTGACCAGAGGTCAGAGGATACTCCATGGAGGTGGACTTACTGTAGTGTTTGTGCAGTTATGTTTATATAGATGGTCGTAACCTTCCACGGACAGCCATATACTTATTTTACTCATTTTCCAGTCCATATGTGTAATAGTCCCCCCCCTTGGCCAGCCACGCACAGTATCACTGGAATGTTCTCAATATCATTTGGCCGTGAGAGTCACGTGATGCCGGCCATCATAGGCCTATGACCCAGATCTGGCTCCGTCAGGGGCAGCTGGTCACCAGTCTATAGCAGAGCTGGCAGGTTTAGCTCTTGTAAAGCCCTTTAGTGAGCGGTGTAACCTATTAAACTGGGTGCACATTGTTACATTTGTCATATATATTGTGTTATGTCGAACTTTTGCACGTTGATTTTGCGCCTTTATGGTGATTTGCTATTAATACATTACCAGAAATTTTCAGCTCGATCAAATACAGCTCCTAATCCTGACATCTTTCCTCTCATAATAATCTCCAGGATTGCTGTCATGCGTGATAGACGGCTTTCCGGGTCACATCCCGGCTAATGTCACCGGTAAGAATTACACCTGGCTGTGATGTCATAGCTGATTTACTAAGATTATCTTTGCTTATGAATGTCATGAGCCAGCAAACCACTAGTGACTGAATGAAGACAGGAATCTGAGAGTGACTATCACTGCCATGTACACAACAGCACTACTACTAGTCTACTATATATATGTATGGTACATAGGGTGGGGCTAGGCAGTGGCAATATTATTGCATTTATGTCTTCACAATGTAGCATAGACTAATATTGCCACAGGAAATGAAGTGGTCTGCAGATTGATCCATGACCCCCAATCTATGTCTGCAAATAGGAAGAGCCATTATATGCAGGTGGTATTGGTGCGGGGGAATAGGCTTTGTCTCCAGTCTTTCTAAATGAAATTTTCATGTTCCTGTAATTACGGTTTGGGCACACAGGCTCTCCCAGGGGTAATTCTGCGCTGCCTGTCATCATGTGGCCTGGTTACAGGAGACACGGAGGGGGGGCTCTGATTAATGCAACACTCCTCCGCTTTTTCTTTTGTCCTGCTTTAGGTTTAAGCTTATTAAATCCATAGATGTAATATGTGAGGTTTGTAATATCTACATCCTCGGAAGATACGATTGATTATTAGGTGGTGGGGATTGTTGTTGTATTTTGCCTTTAGTTGTATCAATATTACCAGCATATAAAATAACAGGAGTGTACATGACCCAACAAGCCACAGCAGATAATGCACTCACAGGGAATACATACAGACACAGAAATAACATACTATAAGTTACACAGATCTAAGGATAACCAAATGCTTTAAGGAGACAGAGACTTGTCTGCAACATGTTATAATCTACAGCTAACAAGGAATAGAAAGTTTCAAAGTATCTATATCACTTTATGTGACGCTCTAACATTGTATCTTTTTATTGTAAATATAAATCTATCTATCATTCATCTATCTATCTATCTATCATTCATCTATCTTCTATCTATCATTCATCTATCTATCTTCTATCTATCTATCTCCTATCTATCTATCTATCTCCTATCTATCTCTATCTATCTATCTATCTATCTATCTATCTATCATCTATCATTTATCTATCTATCTTCTATCTATATCTATCTATCTATCTATCTATCTATCTATCTATCTATCTATCTTCTATCTATATCTATCTATCTCTATCTATCTATCTATCTATCTATCTATCTATCTCCTATCTATCTCTATCTATCTATCTATCTATCATCTATCTATCTATCTATCTATCTATCTATCTATCTATCTATCTATCTATCATTCATCTATCTATCTTCTATCTATATCTATCTATCTATCTATCTATCTATCTATCTATCTATCTATCTTCTATCTATCTATCTATCTATCTCCTATCTATCTATCTATCTATCTATCTATCTATCTATCTATCTATCATTCATCTATCTATCTATCTATCTATCTATCTATCTATCTATCTATCATTCATTCATCTATCTATCTTCTATCTCTATCTATCTATCTATCTATCTATCTATCTATCTATCTATCTATCTATCTATCTTCTATCTATATCTATCTATCTATCTATCTATCTATCTATCTATCTCCTATCTATCTATCTATCTATCTATCTATCTATCTATCTATCTCCATCTATCTATCTATCTATCTATCTATCTATCTATCTATCTATCTATCATCTATCATTTATCTATCTATCTATCTATCTATCATTCATCTATCTATCTTCTATCTATATCTATCTATCTATCTATCTATCTCCTATCTATCTCCTATCTATCTATCTATCTATCTATCTATCTATCTATCTATCTATCTATCTCCTATCTATCTATCTATCTATCTATCTATCATCTATCATTTATCTATCTATCTATCTATCTATCTATCATTCATCTATCTATCTTCTATCTATATCTATCTATCTATCTATCTCCTATCTATCTCCTATCTATCTATCTATCTATCTATCTCCTATCTATCTATCTATCTATCTATCGTTTTTATAACGATCAGCGTTTAGACGAATAAATCATTAGAAAAATCGTTAGAAAATCTGTTCGGAAAATCGTTATTGTGATCGTTTTTAAGATCGCTTAAGCCCATCTTTCACATAGGGTGAATCGGTGAAAGACTGTTTACACAAAGCGATCTGCAAATTTTTAACGAACAACGGTTTGAGAACATGTTGAGAGATCAAAATGAACGATTTCTGGCTCATCGCTTGATCGTTTGCTGTGTTTACACAGAACAATTATCGCTCAAGTGCTATCGTTATTGGGAGAATTCGAACGATAATTGTTCCATGTAAACACAGCATAGCTATTACCTATCTATTATCTATCTCCTATCTATCTATCTATCTATCTAGAAAAAACAAAATTCACGCAGCACTCTATAGCTTGGGTTCTGCTGGGTGCCTGCTGCCACACCTTGGTCCACAGGTGTATAATCCAGACAAACAAAAAATCGACCTGCAGCACATCCAGACTTGGAAGGTGAAAATGGTGAGAATTTATTCCATCAGAACACAGGAAAAAACAGCGACGTTTCGCTCCTTCAATCGGAGCTTTTTCAAGCTAGTCTTGAAAAAGCTCCGATTGAAGGAGCGAAACGTCGCTGTTTTTTCCTGTGTTCTGATGGAATAAATTCTCACCATTTTCACCTTCCAAGTCTGGATGTGCTGCAGGTCGATTTTTTGTTTATCTATCTATCTATCTATCTATCTATCTATCTATCTATCTATCTATCTATATTATCTCTATCTATCTCCTATCTATCTATCTATCTATCTATCTATCTATCTATCTATCTATCTATCTATCTATATTATCTCTATCTATCTAGAAGGATTGCAGTTGTATATGGTCTCATTATTAATAGAATTTCTTCTAGAAGCATTGGGGGTCTGACAGTAGCATGGAGCGGGGTAACAGATGAAGCTGCACATCTTCGTGAAACTCTTGAGTATATACAGTTGTTAGTGGAAAAATAAAAACGTCCTTACACCCATGGAAAAACACTTATGCTACTGCATGTACCGTATAATAGACCCATACGATTTGCATACAGATGTCAGTAAGGAAAAACACTAGAGAAAACACATACCTTACATTCTGTATAGTGGATAAAAATATATTCTGTAAAGTAGATAATATGTAAACCATATCCAGGACTAGATAAAAATAGAGGCCAAATACGTTTGATAAAAAGAAGAACATAAAAGTAAAAGAAAAAAACAAAACACAACAATTGTTGACAATGCTTTGATTATGTTTGCTGTGTACAGTGCATATCGACATGTGAGAGGAAATCATTGTCTATGGTAGACAGAAGAAATCGAGAATCCCTGGAAAGCAAATCCTTTAACCTTTGCCCGTGGAGCCGTCTGCTCCTGGTAGGAAATCATTTCTGCCCATTTCATCCCCAAATGTCTGTGCACTTGCCCATGGCTTCCTCTGAGATTGCCTGTCTGTGTTTTTACCGAGCCAGACAATATAATTATTGAAGGCGTCCTGTCTGATTTCCGAATTGATAGGTGAACAGCTTGCTCTGTAATAGTCCAAATCCTTACTAACATATTCATCTGAAAAGCCAGTTCACCAAATGTTCAGACACTTTTTTTTGCATTTTCTTCCATGTTGTCTTGTCAGATGTGATGTGGCGCTGCCAGACATTTGGCTGGGAGTCTGGGCACATTTCACTTACATTGTAATCTGTGCTGCTCTCCTTAGCACTGACTGCAATGCAGAGGGCAATGTCTTAGGGTACTATTACTGGGGCGAGGGGGCCAGATAATAACTGTAAATGAGCGCCGATGTGCTAGATCGGCGCTCGTTTACTGGGCCTATTACACAGCACGATTATCGTTTAACAAGGGCTGCATGGACATCGTTACCAATGTCCTCGCAGCCCTTGCTTAACTTTATTCGTTTGCTGTCCAGTATGCAGGGCTCCTCTTGCGGTCTTCTTCTCCCCGAATCCCGCGCTCAAGCTTCAGAGGGGCCTGTCTCAGCTGACAGGCCGCTCAGCCAATTACTGGCCGCGGCGGTCTCGGCCAGTGATTGGCTGAGCAGCCTGTCAGTTCAGACAGGCTGCTCTGAAGCTAAAGCGCACTGGACCCAGGGAAAAGAAGACCGCAAGAGGAGCCCTGCAGCCTTGATAGGTAATGTATATTGTCAGTCGCCGGCCGCGCTATTACACGTAGCGATGTGCGGTCGGCGCCCGACAATTATAGGTTCAAGCCTATATGAACGATCAGCCGATGATCATTGTCATTGGCTGATCGTTGTATTTATTACACAGAGCGATAATCAGCTGAATCGGGCCGATTCGCCGATTATCGTTTTGTGTTATAGTACCCTTACTCTGGACAAATAATGATTACTTCACTACCTTGGCATATACAGTAATACCTCGGTTTTCGAACACTTTGGAACTCGAACTGCTTGGTATTCGAACGAAAATTTACCCAGAAGTAGTGTTTAGAATTGGAACTTTGCTCGGTTTTCGAATGTTTTTGCGAGCGTGGATGGTGGGTTGTACCTGGCGAGTTAAGCAGTGGTGAGGCTTCACATACAGTACAGTGCTGTATAAGACTGCTGGAGTGCATATACAGTGCAGTAGTAGTACAGGCAGTGCACCACCATCTCCCATACATTACAGTGCTTGGATGGGGGGCACGCTATACAGTAAAGGATGGGTGAGGAGTTGGTGACTACTGTACTATAATTGCCGGTTCTGATGAACATTTCTTATGTTTAATGTCCTGTACAGTATAGTGCTGCTCTGTACTGTACTGTAGTGATTATACTGAGCACTTATCAATGTAATAAATGAGTATTGTAGGTAATTATTGGTGGCTGCTGAAACCAATTAATCACATTTACATTATTTCCTATGGGAAGACACTGCTCGGTTTTCAAACTGCCTTCCGGAACCAATTAAGTTCGAGAACCGAGGTACCACTGTAGTAGATATGTAGATACGTTAGAGTGCTGTTTATTCTAGTTCTATTATGAAATGCTATGAGGTGGTGTTACCATACCTCCCAACTTTTGCAAAAAGCAAAGAGGGACATGTGCGCCGTGGTCCCCATAGCCACGCCCCCATAGCAACCCTCCATAGCCACGCCCCCATAGCAACCCTCCATAGCCACTCCCCTACAGTCACCACATGCTGCTGACTGAATAGTGCCCTATACAGTATCCAATCCTCCCAAAAATGCCCTATATAGTATCCAATCCCCCATTATAGTGCCCCACATAGTAGCCTATGCCCCCATATATGCCCCACATAGTAGCCTATGCCCCCATATAGTGCCCCACATAGTAGCCAATCCCCATATAGTGCCCCACATAGTAGCCAATGCCCCCATATAGTGCCCCACATAGTAGCCAATCCCCCCCATATATGCCCCACATAGTAGCCTATGCCCCCATATAGTGCCCCACATAGTAGCCAATCCCCATATAGTGCCCCACATAGTAGCCAATCCCCATATAATACCCCACATAGTAGCCAATCCCCCCATACAGTGCCCCACATAGTAGCCAATCCCCATATAGTGCCCCACATAGTAGCCAATCCCCATATAGTACCCCACATAGTAGCCAATCCCCCCATATAGTGCCCCACATAGTAGCCAATCCCCATATAGTGCCCCACATAGTAGCCAATCCCCATATAGTGCCCCACATAGTAGCCAATCCCCATATAGTACCCCACATAGTAGCCAATCCCCCCATATAGTGCCCCACATAGTAGCCAATCCCCATATAGTGCCCCACATAGTAGCCAATGCCCCCATAGAGTGCCCCACATAGTAGTCAATGCCCCCATATATGCCCCACAAAGTAGCCAATCCCCCATATAGTTCCCACATAGTAGCCAATCCCCCCATATAGTGCCCCACATAGTATCCAATGTCCCCATAGAGTGCCCCACATAGTAGTCAATGCCCCCATATATGCCCCACAAAGTAGCCAATCCCCCATATAGTTCCCACATAGTAGCCAATCCCCCCATATAGCGCCCCACATAGTAGCCAATGCCCCCATATATGCCCCACAAAGTAGCCAATCCCCCATATAGTTCCCACATAGTAGCCAATGCCCCACATAGTAGCCAATGCCCCCATATAGTGACCCACATAGTAGCCAATGCCCCCAAATATGCCCCACATAGTAGCCAATGCCCCTCATAGTAGCCAATCCCCCATATAGTGCCCCACATAGTAGCCAATGCCCCCATATAGCGTCCCACAGAGTAGCCAATCCCCCATATAGTGGCCCACATAGTAGCCAATCCCCCATATATGCCCCACAGAGTAGCCAATCCCCCATATATGCCCCACAGAGTAGCCAATGCCCCCATATAGCGCCCCACAGAGTAGCCAATGCCCCCATATAGTGCCCCACAGAGTAGCCAATCCCCCATATATGCCCCACATAGTAGCCAATCCCCCATATAGTGTGGCCCCAGCTAAAAAAAACAATAAACCAGAAACTCACCTGTCCTCCGGTCCCAGCAGCTCCTCTCCCGGCAGAGCGCGCACTCCCGTCATCCTCCGGGGTGGGCAGCGGGGTACAGAGTCACTGACTGTGCCGGAAGTGAATCATGATGGAGGCTGCAGGTCACTTCCGGCACAGTCAGTGTCTCTGTACCCCGCTGCCCGCCCCGGAGGATGACGGGAGTGCGCGCTCTGCCGGGAGAGGAGCTGATAGGGCCGGCGGACAGGTGAGTTACTGGTTTATTGTTTTGTATTGTATTGCGGGACAAGGGGGGGCGTTCCGGGACAGCGGGACAGCACCCCGAAAACGGGACTGTCCCGCGGAATCCGGGACAGTTGGGAGGTATGGTTACTGTGTCACTGTTGCTGAGGCCTGTGCCTGAGATGCTGGATATCTGGAGGGGAGTCTGCAGTAAAGCATTATGCCTTGGCCAGTCGCTATAGATACAGGACTGGAACTTAAAACTATGGGGGAGATTTATGAAACTGGTGTAAAGTAGAATTGTCTTAGTTGCCCCTAGCAACCAATCAGATTCCACCTTTCACTTTTCAAAGAGTCTCTGAGGAATGAAAGGTGGAATCTGATTGGTTGCTAGGGGCAACTAAGATAGTAATACTTTACACCAGTTTGATAAATCTCCCCCTGTGATTTTCACCTAAGCAGTGGTGTAGCTACCATATAGGCAGACCACACCACTGCTGTGGGGTCACAATTAAATGCTGCACATTGTATATATACTTGTATAACACTTGTCTGTCTCTTCTTTCTGCTCTAAAATTGCTTCATTTTATTGGTGGGCAGTGTCACCTAGGCGGGGCTTCACAGCAGTTGGGTACTCGTCCCACCCAGGAGATCGGAGCCCCGCCTAGATGACACTGTTCACCAATAAAATGAAGTGATTTTAGAGCAAAAAGAAAAGACAGGCAAATGTTATACAAGTATATATAGAATGTGCAGCATTTATCTGTGAGCATTCATTGGGCCCCACAGCAGTGGTGTGGTCTGCCTATACGGTAGCTACACCACTGCTTAGGTGAAAAACATAGAAGACACAGACAAGTGTTTTACATATTGAGGCTATGTTCACACTCCATAAGTTCCGCAGAAATCACGATGATTGTTACAACAGCCGTGATTTCTGCAGTACTTACGTAGTGCTGCAAGCTGTGGGAATCCCGTCCGGAGTGTATTCACATAGTATAGCGGCGCCATAGAAAACTGACATGCACCGATGCGCCCGCATCAGAACTCAGCAGCGCTAAAGATCATCCAGCCACTACTGCAGTACCGGCTGGGATGATCTTTTCTGAGACCAGCCATTCGTGAACGGAACGGCCGGTCTCATACTACATGTGCCCATAGCCTGAATGTGCGGCATCTAAGCTTGTGGATGGTGCAGGGAACTCCACATAGAGTAAGAGGGTGACAGTATCACTTTAAGGCTACTGTATGTTCACACCATCAAAATAACAGCCGTTTTTTTTGGACGGACTTCATTTAACGGCAGATAACGGATGTTACGTTAAAACAACGGCCATTATTATAAGAACAGTGGACTTTATTTGAATAAGAACTGTTAAATAGTACATTTTGCACATACAGTATTAGTTCAGGCCAACAACACAAGTAAAGGCGGTCATACCCCAGTGGTGTCTGGCAGCTGCTGCTTCTCCTCTCCCCATGGAGGACACATGCACACTTGGCTGAGCCAGAGAGTGATAAGTGTCAGCCCAATGAGGGTTTGCCTGACGGACACCTTTTGTTGGTGTCTTTCCTTTTGAGAGAACAAAGGATCAAACATGTTGAAATCCAACACCCCCCACCCTTCTCATGCCCAACATCTTCCGCCTCACCCCCCATACAGGTTAGATGCTCAGCTGGTCTCTCCTGTATTGATTACAGATTGAATCAGTTAAAACCATTGATTAAATCTACATAAATAATGTAAATGATCATTTTTATTATGTTCTTATATATATTGTTTGTATTGAGTCAGGTTTTCACAGACCTCCCATATTAGCATATATACATTGGATATAGCTTGTAAGTGGAGAATTGAGGTCCCAGACATGTCCTCGCTTTCTGGCCGGTTACTTGTCCGTGTCTCGGCTGTGATGCTGGACACAGCGAAGGATTCAGCTACTTCAGCATTTCCCATTAGTGCCTGAAGCCGTTCTCCTCGAGCTCCAGTCCAGTGATTATGTCTGAACAGCTGAGGTTCTTCTGGTTTTCCTTTTATTCCTTAATCCTTCTGTCCATCAAGTATTGCTGAATGTTTCACATTTCTCTTCGTGTCGCAGCTTGTGGCTCCTCTTTCATTTATACCAACATAATGCTGTATATATGAGTCACACAATGTAATGGACGTAATGGCGGAGTTGACGTTTAAGTGCGTCTTTTATCGATTTATATAAATTAAATTAATTACCATTGTTATTATTACTTGTCTTTTTTTAGCACCCAACAGTCTTTCCTACCTCCTTGCACTGTTATGGCTGCTGATGTAGTACATGGCTTTGATACTTGTATATTTGTGCTGTATACTGTAGCCATACTTAAAGGGGTTATCCAGCGCTACAAAAACATGGCGACAGTGAGCAAGGAGCGGGTATGAGCCAGGGGTGTGTGTGTGGGGGGAGCTGCGGGGGGGGGGGGGGGCTGCATCATCACAGGAGTCAGCAGCGGACTGCTGCCGCTGCTCTTATTGCACGGGGCGACGGCAGCCAATCGTTGCTGTTTCAGCCTGTTGATAGACAACGATCAGCCAACATCGTGCACGTCGGCTGATCATTGTCTTCCATCACATGAAACGGTTATCAGCCGTAACGGGTGGTATCGACTGATAATCACTTTGTGAAATAGGGCCTTTACCTTCCTCCTTGACGATTATCCTGCACTGTTAGTCAGGGTAAACTCCGCTCCAGAGCACCGTTAGGAGCACTACCACGTCATCTGCCCCTTCTAATATTAATCAATGGAGGGGGCAAGCCAGGATGATGTGGCAGTGCTCCTAAGGGTGCTCCGGAGTGGAGTTTTCTCCGACTAACCAGCACCGAGAAGGAAGCTAAGTCACGTACCTTCCTCCTTAGTGCTCCTTACGCTATATGAGGCTATCAGCAGGTTAGATTCGTCTAACTTGCTGATAGTTGTCTTTAGGCTATGTTCATACATCGTTAAATGAAAGCAAGATGCAGTTGTAATTTCGAGATTTAAAAAAAAAATTCCATTGAGGTAAAAAAATTTCCATTTAAGGCAATGAAAAATTGGGCGTCAGTGCACACACCGTAAAGAACAGGGGTAGGGAACCTTGGCTCTCCAGCAGTTGCAAAACTACAACTCCCATCATGCCTGGACAGCCAAAGCTAAAGCTTTGGCTGTCCAGGCCTGATGGGAGTTGTAGTTTTGCAACTGCTGGAGAGCCAAGGTTCCCAACCCCTGGTATAGAATTTCCTTTTCGCCTCCGGCTTGTGTATGTGCATTGGATTAATTTGCCATTCCATTTTTTTTTTCTTACACTCTGCCTTTCCCTGTAGGATTAGCTCACAATGCAGGGACCACTAATCCCAGCCAAATGCCAGATGGAAGTGTATGTCAGTGTTCCCTTTCTTATCCTCCCGCTGAGAGCGTGCCCAGTCATATGCTTCCACCATGCCCAACCTGATCAAAATAGTCAGAAATGACGTATTCCCCAAACTCTTTGTTTCTTTGTAGTTTTCAGAGCCTACTCTAGCGTCTTGTTTACTGTGATTTTTTTTTTACCCATTTTAATGTTTATGAACAGTGACTGTCCGTTTGATGTACACTTTGCACTGCTTTTAACTTTTTAACAAAATTATCCGAAAAAATCTGAATAAACATCTAAAAAAAAAACCTGGGGGAGATTTATCAAACATGGTGTAAAGTGAAACTGGCTCAGTTGCCCCTAGCAACCAATCAGATTCCACCTTTCATTCCTCACAGACTCTTTGGAAAATGAAAGGTGGAATCTGATTGGTTGCTAGGGGCAACTGAGCCAGGTTCACTTTACACCATGTTTGATAAATCTCCCCCCCTAATTCTATTGTAATATGAATTTACTATGAGGGACATTTTGCATTCTCTCTCCGCTGCCAAGCCAAATAATTCCACAGATGATGGCGGTGTATAACGTTTCGTTTAAACATAATCACCGTCACGAATCAATCATGGAGGAGAGAACTCATGGGGCCCCGAAGAGCCTCTTAATTCACATTGTTCTCCATCCTCTGTACATTGAGTAAGCAATAGAATAAGCACAGAATTATGCTGTTTTAATTCAACTGAACTTAATCCAGTATGTATTCAGAGTTTGAAAGGGGTTGTTCACACATACACACAAAAAAAAATATTTAAAATCAACTGGTGTCAGAAAGTACTAGAGATTTGTAATTTAATTTTATGAAAAAAGAAAAGTTCCAGTACTTGTTAGCTACTGTATGTCCTACAGGAAGTGGTGTATTCTTTCCGGTCTGACACATTGCTCTCTGCCGCCACCTCTGTCCAAGACAGGAACTGTCCAGAGCAGCAGCAAATCCCCACAGAAAACCTCTCCTGCTCACCAGACTGGAAAGAATACCACTTCCTGTAGGACATACAGTAGCTAATAGGTACTGGAAAACATTTGTTTAATAGAGGTAAATTACAAATCTCTGGCACTTTCTGGCACCAGTTGATTTGATATTGGAAAAGCCATCTGCAACATGTAAATGTGCTGTAAGGTGAGAAGTTACTTTAGACACACTCTGTTTGCATACAGTTAAAAGGTAGCATCTGTGCGCCTGTATACATGTTAAGATTTTTTGGACCACAGTGACCTATGATTGTATTGTACAGTGGTACCTTGGTTTAAGAGTAACTTGGATTGAGAGCGTTTTGCAAGAAGAGCTCACAGTTTTTCACAATTTTGACTTGGTGTAAGAGCATTGCTTTAGTTTAAGAGCTCCCTGTACTGGGTGGGAGGAAAAGTCGGGGTCTGTAGCAAATCATAGCAGATCCAGTTCAGGCTGAGGCTTACATCAGAGGACAGGACTGTGGAGGTAATCTCTCCATAGCTGTAACCCCTCTCTCCCCAGACAGAGATTACTGCATTTATGTGCCCACATATGTCCTGCTCATTACTTCATGCTCCAGTCTCTGTCAGCCCTTGTGTTTCCCATCCTCTCCATTCCTGCTATAATGTGCCTGCACTCACACTCAGCTATACACACTGCTTCTATAATGTGCCTGCACTCACACTCAGCTATATACACTTCTTCTATAATGTGCCTGCACTTACACTCAGCTATAAACACTGCTGCTATACTGTGCCTGCACTTACACTCAGCCATTCCCACTGCTGTATAGAGACTTTTTTGTCACTGTCCTCCTGCACAGCTCTGTGATTCTCACTTCCTGATTGGTCCATGCTGAACACACCCCTTCCCCATTGCTGTCATGTGACCACACAGACCTCTGACAGCAGCCCTGCTTATCTGTTCTAGCCTGTTGTACTACGCTACTGCATTATGGGGATCTGCAGTTCCATCCTGTAACTACAAACTGCTGCTGTTTTTTTTCATTCTTATGCTCTTACTATACATTATACCCCACATACTGCTTAGCTATATTGTACAGTAACTTATAATATCCAGCTTTCTAAATGTATGTTTTACACGTTATTCAGAATTAAAAAAAAAAAACAAACATAAATTTTGGGGTGTGAAACCATTTTTCTGCATTTCAATAATTCCTTATGGGAAAATTTGCTTTGGTTTAAGAGTGATTTGGATTACAAGTGCGGTCCTGGAATGACTTATTTTGTAATGCAAAATTTGTATTTGAAAAGTTACAAGGTTTGCTAGATTGTCTAAAATAATCCAATACAGGGGTAGGGAACCTTGGCTCTCCAGCTGCTACAAAACTACAACTCCCATCATGCCTGGACAGCCAAAGCTTTAGCTTTGGCTCTCCAGGCATGATGGGAGTTGTGGTCTTGCAAGATCTAGAGGGCCGAGGGTTCCCCATCCCTGCTCTAATAGAAGGATGATGAGAAGCTTCTTCACAGTCAGAATATGAAGACGGATGTAAGTCGGGGGGGGCTGAGGCAGATATACAGTACGTATCAGTTACCTGTTCTTATGTAACGGCCTCTAGATGGAATCTTTAGTTGCTAGGTTACATTGTGCCCGCAGCTTGGGGCGTCACTCTGTATTAAATCATTTAATTATATTAGGAAAACTTTATAAGAAAATCTCCACACTGCGTAAAAGATGCATACCGTAACATTGCTGCCATACAGAAAATGTTATCTATCTATTCAGATCAAATGTGGATGACAGCTAAATTAGCACCCATGTCTTCACCTAAAAAGTTACCATTATTCCTAAGTAGAGCTTTGTGAAATTTTCAATTTCTATTTTTTTGGAAAGCTTCAACACATGCCATTAGAGAGTCAGTCCCTACACCCGCCTTTGCGCACAGCTCCCATGTTTCCTTTAGAGCAAGTTCTGCAAGTAACGTGCAAGTTATGGTGTGTTTACACAGACAGATTTATCTGACAGATTTTTGAAACCAAAGCCAGGAACAGACTATAAAGTGGGAACATGTCATAAAGAACTGAGATTTTCCCTTTTTTCAAATCCATTCCTGGCTTTGGCTTCCAAAACGCACCATTAGGGTCCATTTACACAGAAAGATTATTTGACAGATTATCTGCCAAAGATTTGAAGCCAAAGCCAGAAACAGACTATAAACAGAGATCAGGTCAAAAAGGAAAGACTGAATTTCTCCTCTTTTCAAATCCATTCCTGGCTTTGGCTTCAAATATTTAGCAGATAATCTTTCTGTGTAAATGGACCCTTGGTCTGGGTTCACCCTACGTTTTTGAAATCTGTTGCAAAAAAACGGATGGAAAAACGGATGCATTTGTGTGATCCGTTTTTTCATTGACTTCCATTATAAAAAAAAAAAAATTGGATCCAAAGGCATCTGTTTTTTTTTTAACATACACAAAAATTAGGTCAAGTACGTTTTTTGTGCACGTAAAAAAAGGATATGTTTTGATCTGTTTTTTAAAAAAAATAATGGAAGTTAATGGAAAAACGGATCCAAACGGATGCACACAAATGCATCCATATGTTCATCCATTTTTTCAAACAACTGATGAAAAAAACGATTGCAAAAAATGTAGTGTGAACACAGCCTAAAGACCCTATTCCACGGGGCGACTATGAGGCGCTATCAGCTCCTCGTTCCTTGCTCGCTGCCGCCGATATTACACGTGGCAGTAGCGAGCAGGTGAGTCTGGGAAGGGCTGATTGCTAGATCATCCGGGCAGCCCATAGCATATAGCAGCGGTCTGCTGCCGCCGCTCCTATTCCACAGAACGACGGCAGCAGATCGTTGCTGTTTGAGTCGTTTGTTTTTCAACATGTTCAGCACGATCAGCCGACATGAACGATGTCGGACGATTATTGTCTCCTATTCCACGGGACGATTATCGGCTGTAACGGACGATAATCGTTCCGTGGAATAGGGCCTTAACATGTTGAGACGTGCTACGTTGGTTTTTAATGGACACTGTCAATTAAAAAAATCGCATATCAAATGTTTTGGTCAGTTGGGATCTGGGTGTATAGATTACCCCCTATTGCTAGAACCAGCACCAGCAAAGTGATTTCTCTCCCCAGAAATCACTGCAGTCAGCATCCGTTCTTTTCTTAAAACAAACATAGTGTAGACTTAGCCTTAGGCTAACATATTTCATTTGTTTTTTGGCTGACTGTATGGTCCTATTCCAGGGATGGGGAACCTTCGGCCCTCCAGCTGTTGCAAAACTACAGTTCCCATCATGCCTGGACAGCCAAAGCTTTAGCTTTGGCTGTCCAGGCATGATGGGAACTGTAGTTTTGCAACAGCTGGAGGGCCGACCGTTTCCCATTCCTGATATATTCACTTTTATTTTAAAATATGACATGCGCTTCTTTTGTCCATTTTGTGGATGGAAAACACCCATTGACGTCTATGGTGAGATCCCCCTGTACGTGTTTAGTATTTGATCTCAGTGTTAGTCTATTGCACTCGATGCTGCTATGGACATCCCACGATGAGTGCATTCATGCATGTACCTAGCTATTTCCAGAGTAGTGCAGGGATGTTATATAAGGCTTGGAGAGAACGCTATTCTCCCCGCCCAATACAATGGAAACCTACCCTAAGCCATTTGCCATCCAAATAATTCTGTGAAAGTCAGGTTTTGATAGTGTTATTTATTCTTTTTAAATGTTTCTAAATTTTTTCCATAAAATGTTAGAGGAGACCAAAGACGTAATAAGAGCAAATTAATATTTATAAAGACGCCATGCGGCGGACTCTGCTTGAAGTTCCGCCTGTCCCATCGACTCAATGATATTCTGAAGCTCAATCCGCCATCCGCCCACAGAATTGACGTGTCAGTTCTTTGGGTGGATTCAGCTTCAGAATATCATTGAGTCAATGGGACAGGTGGAACTTCAAGCAGAGTCCGCCGCATGGCCACCGTTTGAAAATTCCATGCAAATTCCAGAGTAGAAACATATGGAAAACGGCCATTTTTACAGGAAGGAGAAATCTACATCCTTCTGTTATATTTCCCATTCCCTTTTAAATCCTCTTGTGACTATGACCAAAATTTTGGTATTTTCCACCAAAAAAAAAATTCTGTGTTTTGCTGGGTAAAAAGGTATTGTAGCAATATCCAGAAGATTTTCTCTATCTGGCCCTGTCTTACGTGAGTGCACGAGACCTGAACAGCGCAGTCCAGGAGCGTTGCGAATGTCAATCACTGTTTCATTAAATTCAGCTGTTCTAATCCGGAGTGCAGAAGCATGAAGGAAAAATTCCGAGGTCATTCATTATGCCAAAAATAACTCCAGTAATCGCTATCATGTCAGAATCGCATTTGGAGAATATGTCAATTGTTTCCAATACTCATACTGAGATGTAGTCATACGCTGGAAGTGCTTCATTGTGAGCCATAAAACCACTGTCCTCCTGACTGCCGGTGATTTACAGACATTGCCACCACTTAGAGGCTTCTTGTATATCAGTCGCTTCAGGTACATACTCTGCCCTATATTCCCTAGATTCCCATAGAAAACCTCTCCTGCTGTAGACAGTTCCTGTCTCGGCCAGAGATGTCAGCAGAGAGGACTGTGTCAGACTGAAAATAAAACACTTCCTGCATGACATACAGCAGCTAATAAGTAATGGAAAACTTGAGATTTTTTAAATAGAAGTGAATAACAAATCTCTGGCACTTTTTGGCACCAGTTGATTTGTTAGAAAAACATTTTTGGTGAACAAACCCTTTAAGTTGTGAGGTGGGACCTCCATATTTTACAGCTGCTTGATCAGATTGAGATCTAAGGAATGTGGAATCCTTGGAGGTTCTCAATCCCTTAAATTCTTTGTCATGTTCCTCAGACCATTCCTGAACAGTGTTTGCAGAGTGGCAGGGTATATTATTCTGCGGAACAAAGCCATTGGGAGAGACCATTGCCATGAAGAAGGTTTCTTGGTCTGCAGCAATGTTTAGACAGATGGTACGCACCAAAATAACATCCAAATGATTGGCAGGTTCAAAGATTTCCTAGTAGAACATTGCCCAGCACATCACACTGCCATTGGAGACAAACACTATTACACATCCGTGTGATGTAAGAGACAATAGAATTCATTGGGTCAAGCCATCTCCCTTCATTGCTCCATGATTCAGTTATGATTCTCACATGCCCATTGTCCTGTAGGTTCTTTGTACTGTAGGTGGTGGACAAGGATCAACAAGAGTACTCTAACCATTCTGCATGTATACATCCCTTACATTGCCCTGTATCCTGATGCTTTTGTATGATAGCCAGCAATACCTTTTTCAGCAACTTGTGCCACATAAGGCCATGTTCACATGCTGTAAGACAGCCATGTCAGAGAACGGCCGCTGTCTGTAAAGTTCAACCCAGCCAGTAATGCAGTACCGGCTGGATGAACTTCATTTCTTTTTAATTGGAATAGGGGTACATTCAGGTGTGCCCGCATTTCAGTTATCTTTAGCAGTCAATGTAAAGCGCGGCCTGAGCTGCACTTTACATTGTATGCACTGTCAATTTTGTGCGATGAATAGCGGCCGCACAAAATTGACATGTCAGTTTTGAGTGCAGCTGCATGAAATCCTATTCGGAGTCCATACAAAGTGTATACTCTCCGGCCGGGATTTCATAGAAAACAATGTTATTTAATTTTTTTACTAAATAGCAGCCGGTGTTGCAATCCTGCAACAACGGCCGTTGGTTAGTGAAAAAATACATTGTGTGAATGTGGCCTATGGCTGTGTTCAGACGGTATTTTGACCAGTATGCTTTCAACCAAAACCAGGAGTAGGTCAAGAGCACAGGAAAGGTGCCAATCTTTTTAAACATGTTTTTTTTTTTCTCTTTTTATTCCACTCCTGGTTTAAGCTAAAAATACTGACCAGAATACTAATATGTATGAACATTGGCCGTTGTCACAAGATAATCAGTGTTATTTATCTTACCTGTCAGTTGTTTTGTGTTATGGACATGGTGTATATTGTACTTTATGTTACTTTATACATTGTACAGTCCAGAGCCGAGCAGTCCGCATCATACAGACTGCAATCCATCCTCCTATAAAATGTAATGACATTGATCTGTGGCTGGGATTTAGGAGCGTGCGATCTATCAGGGCCATTTGTTACATAATCAGAAAGACAGCGAGGAGAAAAAAAAATCAAAACAAGGCCCAGAGTGAGTAATTCAATAGGGCTCCCATGCACAGAGAGGCATTCACTGGCAGCCGTCACTCCATGTGCTGGGAGGCTGCCCCCTCCTCACTCCATTTACATGCATAACTGGCCTAGTAGGTGTAAAAATAGACAGACAGTGCCCGAATTGGAAATGGTCACTCTGGGATGACCGCAGTTGTTGGAGATGAATCCCCAGAGAGATTCCAGTCAGCAAAGGGATAAACCGAAAGGAGTAGTGAACGTCGGCTGTCCAACCTGCACATGGATGTGTAATGCTGCCCACCAGTCCATAGCTTAGGGGTTAACTAGTAATGGGCAATGCACCACTCTGCCATGCATGTCACACCGGGAAATCTATTGGCCACGTTGGGAATATCAGTGATTTGGAGAAAATTTTGGACTACTATGGGTACAGTATTGAAGAAATCTCAGAGCAGGAATCTATGGTGAGTAAGGGTCAGGGACAGGAAATATGTGTCATCATGATAAAGAGGAGAGTAATAGATAGATAGATAGATAGATAGATAGATAGATAGATAGATAGATAGATAGGAGATAGATAGATGATAGGAGAGAGATAGATAGATAGATAGATAGATAGATAGATAGATAGATAGATAGATAGGAGATAGATAGGAGATAGATAGATAGGAGATAGATAGATAGGAGATAGATAGATAGATGATAGGAGATAGATAGATAGATAGATAGATAGATAGATAGATAGGAGATAGATAGATAGATAGATAGATAGATAGATAGATAGATAGATAGATAGATAGATAGGAGATAGATAGATAGGAGATAGATAGATAGGAGATAGACAGATAGATGATAGGAGATAGATAGATAGATGATAGGAGATAGATAGATAGATAGGATATAGATAGATAGGAGATAGATAGATAGATAGATAGATAGATAGATAGATAGGAGATAGATAGATAGGAGATAGATAGATAGATAGATAGGAGATAGATAGATAGATAGATAGATAGATAGATAGGAGATAGATAGATAGATAGATAGATAGGAGATAGATAGATAGATAGATAGATAGATAGATAGATAGATAGATAGGACATAGATAGATAGGAGATAGATAGATAGATAGATAGATAGATAGGAGATAGATAGATAGATGATAGGAGATAGATAGATAGATAGATAGATAGATAGATAGATAGATAGATAGGAGATAGATAGATAGATAGATAATTACAATAGATCAAGTAAAATAAATAGATATTTTCCATTTTCATTCATATGATTGCTAGGAAAACTACGGTCTATAGTAACTGTATAAAATATGCATGATCTGCTTATGGGTTTATGTGTTTAAAATTTAAAAACAACATCATTTATTTAATCGCAGAGCAGAATAAAATGTTTTTTTTATTGAAAATTGCTAATTTTACAAAGGAAAAGAAAAATGCAAAAGTTCTAGTAACAAAAAAGCATGTGTAATTTTACTACTAAAGAAGTCATACAGTAAGGCCATAAAATGTTTTTGTAAGGTATAATTTTCTGCATTTGTGGGGCAAAATATATCTGTGCCCTTTAGAATGTAATTTCCCCCAACTTTTAATTGGGGGAATCAGTTGAAATCAGCTGGTGTCAGAAAGTTACACAGATTTGTAAATTACTTCTTTTTATACATTTCAAGTCTTCCAGTACTTATCAGTTGCTGTATGTCCTGCAGGAAGTGGTGTATTCTCACCAGTCTGACACAGTGCTCCCTGCTGCCACCTCTGTCCATGTCAGGAACTTTCCAGAGCAGGAGAGGTTTTCTATGGGGATTTGCTACTACTCTGGACAGTTTCTGTCACGGACAGAGGTGGCAGCAGAGAGCACACAGACTGGAAAGAATACAACATTTCCTGCAGGACATACAGCAGCTGATAAGTACTAGAATGGTTGAGATTTTTAAACAGAAGTAAGATATAAATTTGTATAATGATCTGACGCCAGTTGATTTGAACACAAAGCCGGATTCCTCAATGGAGACAACAGGAAGAAAATATGTCATGTATGCTTACATCTTCATAATGATATTTTCTTAGTTAATTTAATGAGGCTTTAGGTTGGAGTTACTTTAGTGATTGTATTAGGGAATTGGGTAATGCTCACTTCCCTAATATAATTTTATTTTCCATTTTACTCTTTACAAACAGGAACTTTCTCATATGAACCTTGTGGAGCTGCGGAAAGTTCTTTGCTGATGTCCAGCTTGAGCCATCAACAAAATACAATGGTGGTAGCTGGCTTAGATTGGACTTTAGTATCACCACAAGGTTCTGACAATAATATATAATATACCTACTTAAAGGGAACGTGTCATCAGAAAACAACCTACTGTTTTAATATTTTTATGTTAAACATATTTTTAAAAAATTTATAGTGACTTTATTTTCCCTAATTTTCTGTTTTCTATCTATATTATATTATCTATCTATATTATATTAGGAAACTTCCTGTTGTGTCTGTAGTGATAAGAGGAGGCTGCTGTAAAGTGATCTGTACAGCATTGCAGCGTCATGTGACACCAGTAGATAGAGGAAACAATAGCATCTCCCTGTGAATTTACCTCTTTAGGCTGCGTTCACACAAAATGTATCCGCAGCAGGTTTCACGCTGCGAATTCGCAGCGAGCCCCTCTGCGGACCTGGGCCCTGTACACCCTATGGGCAACCAAACTCGCAGCAGGATGGACATCCCGCTGCATGTATGTCCGCAGCCTGCCCCGTCCCCCACCGCCGGAGCGTATACTTCACCTGGTCCACGATCCGGCTTGCTTCGGGGTTCCCGACACATCCCGCTTGGCCAATAAGTGCCCTGCTGAGCGGGACAGGAAGACACTGGGAGCCATGAAGCAAGCTGGAGCGGGAGCAGGTGAAATATACGCTCGGCGGGGTGGGGTTAATGGGGCGGGCCGCTGACAAACTCGCAGCGGGATGTCCATCCTGCTGCGGGTTTGTCTGTCCATAGCGTGTACAGGGCACACGTGTGAACGCAGCCTAACAAGTCAAAGAACGCTCTCAGTTATGTTTCACATTCATCTCAATGGGGCAGTCTGTCTATTGCAGTCTATGTCCATGAGCCTTGCTGTAAAGCATGTCACTAAATGCTGTTAAAAACAGCTCAGGAAAGATGGCAGCCTCCATATCATTGTACAAAATATGAAATAACAAAAAATTACAGTCAGAAATTAAAATTAGAAACAGATTAGAATACAAGAACAACTTTTAGTATCTGACTCTAATCAGTAAAAGAAAATCTAGGTGACACATTCCCTTTAAGCATACAGTAAATGTGGAGACTGTGCCATGGCTGCCAATTTCTTCCTATCTATATCTATCTACAATACGGTACTTACTGTAGTCATTAGAATTGTCGTATGGTACTGCTAGTTATGCAGGTGTCTACTATTCTGATATCCAGAGTTGCTAAACCAAGTTAGGACCCAAACCTAGGACCCATGCACAGGGCTTGTGAATCTGCATTGTACAGATATGTAATACTAGACTTGTAGTCTACTATCAGAATATTCTCTAGCGAGTTTTTTTCCCCTAAAGATTCGTACTGAATTGTAATGTTCTATTGCATGGTATCTTACAGCTTATGATGGTACTGTATGGCAGCACAGGTAATGAAGCCCCACAGTATGTATCACTGTGCTTAGTAGTGTGCAGTCACCCTTACACTTATCAAATGCTTGTGTCACTGCCATTAGTTATTCCATGTGCTGTTCCCGGTGTGACCATCAGCAGTCTTATCCCAGCAATCAGTCTGCTCATGTGATTTCCTGCCCATGCTTACTGCAATGTGAAGTGTTCGCTACACCAGGTGACCCCCAGGTGACTTTCACCGTACTGGACTCTCATCTCTATAATGTCACCTTCATGATTTAAGTATCTAAAACACTATACGTAGAGTGTAACCATCATTTTTTTTTAAAGAAATTAATAGTACAAGCGATTTTAAGAAACTCTGTAATATGTTTTATTAGGCAAAAAAAAGCCTTTGTATGTACTCAAAAAGCTGTTTTTTGAGCCTCCCCCCCCCCCCCCCCCCCACACACACACTTATTATCATTCATTACACCTTCATTACTGAGAAGCAAAGTGAAGACTTATTTGCTGAGTCCATTATAACCTATGGAGGGGGGGGGGTCAAGGAGGATGAGTGAGCAGGGAGAGCAGACAAGCAGCTGTACAGTTTGGAGACTGAGCACATAAAACACTGGATTCACAGGTCAGAAAGGTCACTGCTTATCTGGAAGCTTGGTGACAGAAGATTGCAGGATGATGTTTTGTACAGTGCTGATTTTCTGCTGATCTCCTTTCCGTGCCCACTCACTCCCTCTGCCCCTCCCCATAGAGCCTAATGGACACAGAAATCTGAAGTGAGGGGGAGGTAGGAAAACAGCTTTTTGAGTACAGAAGGAAACTCTTTTGCTTAAAGCCTTAAGTTTGTGTTTGGATGCTATATGCCGGTTATACCAGGTTCTATTTTAGACCAATTTTTAATATGATCTCTCCTTATTTACTATGTGACGATCTCCCCTCCCCTTTATGGCGCGGCTCCATTGACTCTAATGGAGTGGCGTCACAGAGGAGAGGGGGTTTTGTCTCATTGGGGTCGGCGGGCCCACCCCCAGTGCTTCATGCCGGACCGGTGCTCGGGAATAGACCGATGCCACGTGCGGGAACTGTCTGGCAGTTCAAAAAAAGACTGTGGCACTGGCATACCCGCACCGGTCTATTCAAGTAAAAAACACGAAGCGAAGCAATGTACCTAGTGCTACATTTGCTTTAAGGTAACAATTTAATGTAACGTACAAGAGTTCTGCTTTGCCAGAAATATCCAGAGCCGGCTGGCATGAATGGCTCGTGCTTGTTGGTGCTAGTTTAGAATCCTGTAGGAGTAGCAATGCAGTGACTCACATCTTTTCCAACTTTCATTTGACTTTTATCTGTTTTTCAGCTTAGACTCTGGTTGTTATATTGTTATAGCGTTCCCCTCTACAGATCTGTTTCTATTGAAAGCCATTTGCACTTCTGCATAATGATAATCTATGATCATAAAGCAGATCTGGGTGTGATTTACCCGCTGAGTATATTTGTGTATATTACTTATATGGATACAGCACTGCCTGTATACTGTATATGTACCAGCTGTGCTCTTATGTTGCCTATGAATTACATCACTTTACAGGAGGAACAAGCCACATAAAAAGTTGAGTGACTTTAAAAAAACATTTTATTACTTGGATTATACTAGTAATGATTTAGGGGGGAATTGTTTGGTGAGTAATTGGATTTTTCACCCATTTTTGGTCTACGTTCTATTTATGAACCAGTATTCGACGTTTGAATATTTTTTAAATGCAACTTTTTTTTTTTAATCTGCCTGTTTTGAGTATTCATCCAACAGTTGCCGTAATCTGGGATTATCGCCCAATTTATCATTTGCGACTTTTTAAAAAGTTGCACAAACAGGTGTGTCTGGTCAGTACCAGGTGAATATGCTTGCACAATTTTGCGACTTTTTTTCTTAGATACAGTCACTATGACAGTGCTACATTTTAATGAATCAGTCACAAGATATTGGAACAAAATACACACCAATCCCCATTAGAATAGTTGCACAGATTAGACTCCTTAGTGAATGCCCCTCTTAGGGTACTATTTCACGGAACGATAATCGGCCTGATTCGGCCGATTATCGTTCTGTGTAATAAAGACAACGATCAGCCGATGATTGTTGTCATCGACTGATCGTTGATATAGGTTCTGACCTATAATTGTTGGGCGCCTGTCTTAGCTGACACGCCACTCAGCCAATCACAGGCTGGGACCGCCGCGGCCAGTGATTGGCTGAGTGGCTGTCAGCTGAGACAGGCCGCTCTGAAGCTGGAGCGCACAGACCCGGGGAGAAGCACAGAGGAAGAGGAGCCCTGCAGCCTGGACAGGTAATATATAACGTTTAAACAAGGGCTGCAAGGACATCGGTAAGGATGTCCCTGCAGCCCTTGTTAAAAGATTATCGGGCCGTGTAATAGGCCCAGTAAACGAGCGCCGATCTAGCAAATCGATTCTCGTTTACATTTATTATCGGGCCCCCATCGGCCTGTCCAATAGTACCATTAGAGTCTCTATTATGATCTAACACTAATAGTCGTGGTTGTCTATGAAAACAGTCATGAAACTTGTAATCACACAGATGTCTAGTAGCCTAGCAGAGCTCCTATAATGTAGAAGGGGAGGTATTTTTTTCACAGCATTGTTTAATATGAAGATTTCCCAGAATGCAGATGATCAGATCCTGCCGGGTGCAGACAGTTATAAATCTGGGAGATTTCAGCTCTGAAGCCAGCTTTCTGTCGGTGAATGAAAACACTTGTGATATGTATGTGTGGTTTAAAACCATAACCTGACAGCGAGACATGATTTGGTACAGAGCTATCTTTTGCAACAATTTGATTATTCATCTAAATAATAAACTATATTTCATATTGTACATTCATGGTTTTAGCAGCTTTAAGATGTTGTCCCGCTGTTAAATGTCAGCTTCATTGTATAGAGCATACATAAAGAACATTTCTTGCCATTTGTATGCTGTAAAAAATTATCTAATTAAGAGTTATGACCTTTACTTACATGGTATGGCGCCGCCTGGTGTTAAAAGTGTGTAGCAATGTGCATGTCCACCTAATGAGCTGAGCACTCATGGACACACATGCTCAGAGACTATGGTTCTACATGAAATCTAAAGGGCAGTTTACTATGTTGTTAGCTTCCAGAGGGAGAACGCCTGCTCCCTAGCCGCATCACCAAAGAGAAAAAAAGAAGGCAAAATTATTATTTTTTTTCTTTTTTTGTAAAATTATTTAAAGCCTCTTTGTAATATCAAAAAGACTTCCAAATGTACAGTGTGTTCCAAACCTGCATCTCTTCAATACAAGGGATCAGGAGCTGAAGGTAAGCAATGGGATGTGGTATCCATGGGGGGTGACAGCTGTACACTGGCTGTACAATAGATCTTTTTCATTGTCTGCTGACACTGTTATTATGATGGCCGATGGATTTTTCCAACCTTGACCTTTCCGTGCTCTGCAATAGACTCGGCCGGGCCTCCCTTCTGTCTGTTGCCCCTTCTAGTATCTCCCATGTCTCATTACTATGTCCATTCATTATGATGATGCAGACAGGTCTATCAACACAACCTAAAGCTTTTCAGTTTTTATATAATACATATATATATACTTATTATTATTATTATTATTACATACCAGTATGTGGTCTTGTACTGTATGTCTTCTTCTTTTTTAAAGGGGTTATCCAGCACTACAAAAACATGGCTACTTTGTCCCCTACTGTTGTCTCCAGTTCAGGTGCGGTTTGCAATTAAGCTCCATTTACTTCAATGGAACTGAGTTTCAAAACCTGCACCCAAACTGGAGACAAGAGAGGAGGAAAGTGGCCATTTTTTTGTAGTGCTGGAAAACCCCTTTAAAATACCGTTGAAGGGTATGCATAGATTATTATATATATATATATATTTTTTTTTTGGAGTCATGTATGTACCTGACCATTTTTGTAGTTGTTTTGGACATTATGTTGCAATTCCTGCTATACTCCTACTTTGCAATGTTAGGGGCCGTTCACACTATGGAATCAATGCCGAAATTCCACTCGAAACCCTGCTCCCCTGTGCGGAATCCCGCCTGCTATCTTTTTTAATGGGAGGTCTCGCGCCTCTCCCGTCCTCTCCGTTTAAAGGGTATGTGCCTACTACGGAATCCGGACAGATGACCCACCATGGATTCCGAACCTCGCCCCCCCCCTCGTGCATCTCTGCCCATTCTATGCACAGACGGTCTTCACCATTCTGCCCAAAGATTGAGTCCGTGGGCAGGGGTTCCGATTTCGGTGCCAGTTCCAAAGTACGAACGGGCCCTTATAGTGTTGTATCTCTTTTGTTTATTTTCAATAAACAGATGTTCTAAAAAATAAATAAATAACATTTTTGCAGTCCATGGTGCTGCAGCATACAAAGGGTTAACTGCAGAAATTGGAGTCTTTGTGATCGATGCCATTAGAATTCAGCCATATTCAGGAACTCAGATTCACAGATATAGCAGAGCTGAGCTTTTGGCACAGTTCATCATAATGTCAAATTGAGCAATATTCCAAAAGTAACAAAGGTTTTTTTTGACATGTACAAGGACTGCACAGATCTTGCACATTATTGTGGTCCAGGAGTAGGGAACCTTGGCTCTCCAGCTGTTGCAAAACTACAACTCCCATCATGCCTGGACAGCCAAAGCTAAAGCTGTAGCCTGTCTGACATGGTCGGATCTCCAGTCGTGCAGTGGTTAAGCTGCAGTCTGTACTACTGTGGGCGTGATGCAGCATTTGTCCTCTCTGCAGTTCCTGCTCAGCTGAGCTGTGCTTTATCTGCTTACACGATTGGCTAAGCATCAGGGGGGACTGGTGACACATCAATGCGGATTACTGGTTTGCTGCTCACAGGACGTGCTGCTTCCCGTGACCTTTACTTAATGTGCCAAAGAGATAACATTTGCCTATACCCAGACCAGCCCAGTGCTCACATCCATAGGCGCTGGAGAGATAAAACACGGAATACACACTCTCCCCTCTGTGTGTGTGCAGACTCCATTACCAATCTCTGCCCATCGTTTGTTAGTTACCCATGTAGTACAGGTCACTCATAAAAGATATTTAGCTAAATTATTAATATTTTATTTTCATATATTATTATAGCTTGCAGTTGCAAAAAATCTGTTATGTTAGGTGTTGTCACTGCCTATATTATTTATTATCATTATTGTTATTATCATCATCACCATTATAGTCTGGTTTAGCTGTATATGTTAAATGTGGCTTCAGATACAGATTTGTCATGGACTTGCTGTAGTTTTCACAACAACGGCCGTACTTTTAGCGGGTCGTAACAATGCCTTATTTTCAATGGGATCCCTGCCGGAGCGTATACACATCGTATACGCTCCAGCCGGAATCCCGTGCGGGGCCGCAAATAACTGACATGTCAGTTTTCTGCGGCCGCAATTCAATTCAATGTCAGTTCACACAGTGAAGGAGGGGCTCCGGCCGCTTGCTTCACTGTGTGCTATGGGAAGCTCTGATGCGGCTGGAAAGATCATCCGGCGGTACTTAAGTACCGACCGGAATGATCCGAGCAGAGACTGGCCATTCCGTGACCCGGCCGGAGTCACGGAACGGCCGGTCTCATACGTTGTGTGAACATAGCCTAACTGTGCTGCTGTTTCCATGGCCGCATTAACTATATAAGGAATGTTCGTGCGGCTTGGATGATTTCTTTAGGGGTTCCTTTTTATCTGGCGTTTTTGAGACCTCTAAAAAAAACTGCAAAAAAACTACCAATCCTTTGGTTTTTTTTTTGGTCCGGTATTTTCTCCCGGCGTTTTTGACTTTTTGAATGATATTTTTTGTGGTTCAGGTGTTTTTGTGTGCTGAAGTATTTTTTTTTCCCTCTGCAATCATGTGACCTAGTTGATCCACCACAAATGGCGACAAAAAGCCAATGGCGTTTTTGAGACAACCAGAACAATCCCATTGAAGTCTATGGTAGAAAAAAAACTCCCTGGCTGGCTTCACACTGCCTTAAAATCTTGAATCTTGGATTGCGGACTTGAGAAATCCCATTGTATCAATGGGGCAGGCAGATTTTCAGATTCCGCTTAAAATTCCACGCTCATTCTTTAGTATGAAATACCCTAAGGGTGCCCTCACACACGGCTGTTTTTGTGTCTGTTTTATGGACAGAAGTCCCGGCCTTACTGCGTTTTTGATGACCCAACGTGACATCTGTCAGTTCCGGTCCTCTTGCGCTTGCATGCACAAAACTTGCCTGAGGCGGAAAGAGCATTGGGGATTTGGCAGAAGTTGGATCATTTTTTAAAGGTTTTACTGCGGTTATAAGAACAGGAATCACAAGGCTAAAGAATCTGCCCACTTTAGTAAAACTTTGCCATTTAGCGACCCAGGATTGCCATTGAACAACTACTTTCGGAACTGTAGGGGCATTGGGTTATCACCCATCTATAGCACATGATGGAATTATAAAACCTGTGTTGTACAGTATATGTACCTGATATAATACCTATAGAAATCTATGGCTTGATACTGTAGCTCCAATAGAATCCATGAAAAAAAAAATTATGGTCCTTTTAAATGCTGTTTTAGGGTGCGTTCACACATACAGGATCCGCAGATTTGATGGCCCAGATTTGCTTTGAATCAGCAACTTCAGATCTGCTGCAGATCCTGTACGTGTGAATGCACCCTTAGGCTGGGTTCACAATAGGTATAACACCGGCCGTTCTGTGACCTGGCTGTGTCACAGAACGGCCCGTGTCAGTGAAGTTTATTTGGGCCGATACTGCAGTACCAGATAAATTTAAATTCTGTTGGATTGGCATGCAGGCGCATCCATGTGCGCCTGCAACCCAAAAAATGGAGAGTGCTTACGGAGCCGCACTCTCCACTGTGTGAACTTTCAGCCTTGTGCGGCCACTATTCAATGAATAGCGGCCGCACAAAACTGACATGTCCACTCGAGATTCCAACCGAAGCATATGCTATGTGCATACACTCCGTCCGGGATCCCATAAACTGTAGTACAACGTAAATTTTGTATTAATCACGGCCCTTGTTGCAAATCGACAACAACGGGCGTGTTTAATACACAACTTACGTTGTGAACATGGCCTTAAAGTTATTTCTTCTTAAAACATTGCATCTAGGGGATGTCGGCCTAAGAAAGGCGTACGGCTCTGTAATAATGAACTATATGGGGTAAATTGTAATGTTTTTGAAGACATTTCTATCTGAAAAAAAATGGATGGCACATTGCTAGGATATACTGGAACTTTTTAATTGGTGGGGGTCTGAACGACCAATCTGATCCTGAGAATGAAGGGGCTGCAGCCTTGATTTCGCTCTGTTTCTGACTGGGGGGCATTGGGCAGATGAGTTCCATGTGTTTTTAGAATTTTACAAGTTGGGTCAGCTCACGTGCTCTGTATCTGAATGTCGGATCGTAGCATACTTGTTTTACTGTATAGAAGCCACTTACATGCCAGGGATTATAATAGACTATTGCTTTGTTAGTTCTTACATTGATCTTTTGATCGTATAGTTGGTTTAAAATGCTTCAGATATGTGACCGATGTACTTTTTGTTTTACAGTCGGACAGCAATACCAGCTTCCTCAAAGCTGCACGATCGGGCAATTTGGACAAGGTACTGGAATACCTTAAAGGAGGAGTAGACATCAACACGTGTAACCAGGTACAAAAAATTACCAATTATACTTATTTCTCTATATACACTATGATACAGTATTTGTCATATTCTAGTAATTCTTAGGACCCTGTTTCTCGTATACCGTCACAATATGCAACATTTTTGCTGTTATTGCTTGTACCTTGCGGCTATGTTCACACAGTTTTTTTCATATACGCTGAAACCACAGAGTTTTGGGCCATTTTTTTAAATCCTTTTTTTTAACCCCTTAACTCCCCCATAGGCTATCTTTTCTACGGGTCTGTAGAGAATTTATAGAGCAATGACACACATGTGTAGCCTGCAGCTCCTTTAAGTCATGATTTAGGAATCCCCCTACTCCAGAATGCCAAGGGGGGCATTGGTCAGACCCACCGTGATCTTACTATTATACCGATAGGATAGATAGGAATACCCCTTTAAGGAGTATGCCAGCCCAACCTCTGGGTCCAACCTCTGAGAACACTTATATATCTAGATCAAGGCCCTGACTCCCAGATATTGGAACCGCTACCCTTGAACCCGTTGCCAGGTGCCTACTATAGAGAATGGAAACCACTTTGTAAGGCTGGGTTTACACTATGTTTTTTTTCATCCATTTTTGCAGGAAATGGATGGAAAAAAGTTTTTTTCCATTGACTTCCATTACAAAAAAAAAAATAAAATCCATTTTATTATGCGTACAGAGGAATGTGGTTGACCCTTTTTTTTTTAATGGAAAGGAAACACAGATGCACACAAATGCATTTCTTGCAAAAAACAGATGAAAAAAACTTAGTGTGAACTCAGCTTTAAAAAGTGGTTTCCACTCTCTATAGAAGGCACCTGGCAACTGGGTCAAGGATAGCGAGCAGGATGCAGTGACAGCATTTAACGGGGTTATCCAGCGCTACAAAAACATGGCCACTTTCTTCCAGAGACAGCACCACTCTTGTCTCCAGCTTGGCGGGGCTTTGCTGCTCAGTTCCATTGAAGTTAATGGAGCTTAATTGCAAACTGCACCTGACCTGGAAACAAGAGTCATGTTGTCTCTGAAAGAAAGTGGCCATGTTTTTGTAGCACTGAATAACCCCTTAACCCCCCCCCCCCCAAACCATCCTGCACTATGCTTTAGAGAATACAAGATGATGGCGGCTTGGCACGATTGGAAAATGCAGTCTCTTGTACAGTAATACCTCGGTTTTCGAACGCTTTGGAACTCGAACTGCTTGGTATTCGAACAAAAATTTACCCAGAAGTAGTGTTTGGAATTCGAAGTTTGCTCAGTTTTCGAACGTTTTTCGAATGTTTTTGCGAGCGTGGATGGTGGGTTGTACCTGGCGAGTTAAGCAGTGGTGAGGCTTCACATACAGTACAGTACTGTATAAGACTGCTGGAGTGCATATACAGTGCAGTAGTAGTACAGGCAGTGCACCACCATCTCCCATACATTACAGTGCTTGGATAGGGGGGACGCTATACAGTAAAGGATGGGTGAGGAGTTGGTGACTACTGTACTATAATTGCCGGTTCTGATGAACATTTCTTATGTTTAATGTCCTGTACAGTATAGTGCTGCTCTGTACTGTACTGTAGTGATTATACTGAGCACTTATCAGAGTAATAAATGAGTATTGTAGGTAATTATTGGTGGCTGCTGAAACCAATTAATCACATTTACATTATTTCCTATGGGAAGACACTGCTCGGTTCTCAAACTGCCTTCCGGAACCAATTAAGTTCGAGAACCGAGGTACCACTGTACTTGCATTGAATTGCTGATGTCAGACTTCCTGAATTTGGGAGGTTTTTCCATCCATTTTTCCATCCGTCTGGAAAAAAAGTATGAAAAAAGTATGAAAAAAAACGTAAGAAATAAATTTATGAAAAAACGTAGTGTAAACCCAGCTTAAGGCCATGTTCACACAACGTCAAAAATAGAGAAAAGGCGGCCGATTTTGATATTAAACTGACTGCAATAGCAATGCATTGAAGTCAATAGAAAGAAGGACGTCCAATGCACACAATGTATTGAATAACAGATGTTTTTACCGCGGACGGCAAAATAATGAACATGTCTTTTGCAAACAGCGGCCGTTTTTTATTAGTTGTTCACACGCAGTTTTTCTTTTTTTTCACCGTTCTTTCTCCGTTTTTACTATTACATTCAATAGACTTTTCAATTAGGACACACCCAAAGAGAAATTAGTAACCACAAACTAGAATAATGTACCAACACCAGTCATTGCGGTAAGGGGAGGCCAGACAACTAAATAACGTCCGTTATTTTAGACTCAAAATGACGGAAGTCATTTTAAAAGGAGCTGAAAAAACGTTGTGTGAACATAGCCTAACACTCAAATGAACATGTACGTTGTGATGCAATACTGATATACAGAACCTTAGTACTACTCATACAGCCGCACACCTCCATTGTATGTGTCTAATAGACACCTCACACATAATATACAGCACACACTTCACACCTCTGCACATACTCGATACTTTCCACACACCAACATAACCTCCGTCCTAGCCGCACATCTCCGCTCACCCCGTGCATCCCCTATGCATCCCCTGCTTTTCTTATTATATCCTGCTCCCCTTATGTCTGCACTTACTGGAGGCATAGGGGACTTTTCCTTTGGTTGTTTTACACGTCTACTATTTTTACTCTGGGAGAATAATCCTGTGAAGTTTACTGCTGCTTCTAAATATATTCATTCATTATGTGCTATTTTGAGCCTGTGGGGCAGGAGGAAGATCACTGAGTAATGACATTAATAATACTTCTGTCTTCTTCAAAAATCTCTATTGCCTTTTACTTGCATTAATTAACTTCTTTCCGGCTTTTTTCTAATTGCTTGTTTAAGTATTTTTATGTTGGATTTTGCAAAGTTGGCAGAATAGTTTATCGTTTCATCAACAGATTCACAAGTATAGGATTTTTTTTTTTAATGTACTGAAGTCTTTATTTATCATAATATTAAAGTGTTAAATCATGTAAGTGGGTTTTTATGCTATGTAACATATCAAGTATGTCACAATAACATTTCGAGAACACTGACTAGTTCAACTAGATGAACATTTGTAATGTTACGAGTGATGAATTAATATCTTTTGTTGCGGCATCCCCTTTAAAACCTATATTTAGCCTTGATCACTGTTTAAGGGGGTTGGCCACTTTATAGTAAAATTGTTCGGGGCAAAGTATTAATAATTGTATTCACTGCGCTTACTGACAGCAGCTTCCTGTGTACCTTATAGAGCTAATATCAGACTCCCCTCCTCCAAGCTGTGCTGTCCTGTTCTGTGGTGATTCTGTCCAAAAAATGGCTGACATGGAGGAGCATGTGACCATGCTCCACCTTCAGTGTCCACTACTGAGCCTGTATATGCTATAGGGGACACTGAGGGTGGGGCATGGTCACATGCTCCTCCATGTCAGCCATTTTTTGGACAGAATCACCACAGAACAGGACAGCACAGCTTGGAGGAGGGGAGTCTGATTTTAGCTCTATGAGGTACACAGGAAGCTGCTGTCAGTATATACAGTGAGTACACTTACTAATAATGTACACAGAACAATTACTATAAAGTGGCCGACCCCTTCATAGAATGGAATACATAATATAAATGCTTTTGCTCTACATATTTAAGAGTGACTTAAAGGAAACCCGTCACCAAGACGATGCTATCTTATCTATCAACATTCTGTTATAGAACAGGAAGAACTAAGCAGATTTTTTGGAAAGGATTCAGTATAAGACTATAGAAACATAGAAACATAGAAGATTGTCGGCAGAAAAAGACCACTGGGTCCATCTAGTCCGCCCTTTTAGTATTTTCTTTCTTATCATCTTAGGATAGATGTATGTTTATCCCAGGCGTGTTTAAATTCTGTTATTGTGGATTTACCAACCACCTCTGCTGGAAGTTTGTTCCAGGAATCTACTACTCTTTCAGTAAAATAATATTTTCTCACATTGCTTCTGATCTTTCCCCCAACTAACCTCTCACTGTGTCCTCTTGTTCTTGAGCTTAGTTTTTTTACTAAAAACACTTCCCTCCTGAACCTTATTTAGTCCTTTAACATACTTAAAGGTTTCAATCATGATTATAGTGTATTATAGATCACAATCTCCCTCTTCCTACTGGTTATACCTCTAGCTATACACCCCAGCATACGATTTGCTTTCCCCACCGCCTGGTTGCACTGGTGAATCATTTTAAGGCTGTCAGATATCACTACCCCTAAATCCTTCTCTTCTGAAGTCTTTTCCAACACAGTACTGCCGATGTCATACTCGAATAGAGGATTCCTCCTCCCCAAGTGCATTATTTTACATTTGGAAACATTGAACTTCAATTTTCAATGTTTGGACCACATGTCTAGCAAAGCTAAATCATTTTCCATATTACTGACACCTCCAGGACTATGTTCCCACAGCGTTGTTTTTAAGCAAATAACGGACGCTGATTGTAATGAAATCAGCGTCCGTTCTTTTCTGCAAGGGAGGCATTGCATTGAAGTCAATGCAATGCCTCCTGCTGTGTTTTCACTTTATTTTAAATAATGAATATGCCTATTATTTCCAGACACTGTTCACCGATCAGCGTCCGGGAACAATAGCTGTTTACATAATGTAAAGTACGGCCACTGTCCGTACTTTACATTGAAGTGAACCGTTAATTGATTTGTGGGCACATACAGCGGTGCCCGCAAGTCAATTGTGAAAAAATAATGTTTTGGCTGCAGGAACGCGCAGAACGCAATTTAACACCAGCTGTTGCTGTGCAACGGACAGTGTTAAACGCTGTGGGAACATAGCCTAACTTGTAACCTGTTGTTTAAAATCCCTGATCATTCTGTGTTAAAGGGGAACTTCAGCAAAAAAAAAAATAAAAAAAAAATCTTTCAAATCAACTAGTATCAGAAAGTGCCAGAGATTTGTAATTTACCTCTATTAAAAAAATCTATATTCTTCCAGTACTTATCAGCTGCTGTATGTGATAGACATAGATTTGTAGGGCATACAGCAGCTAAAAAGTGCTAGAAGATTTTTTTTTTTTTTAATAGAAGTAAATGACAAATCTCTGGCACTTTCTGACACCAGTTTATTTAAAAGATTTTTTTTTTTTTATCGCTGGAGTTGCCCTTTAAAGAGTCCAGTAGGCGGTGTCACTCAATGGACTGGACTCCTTAACATAAAAAAAATTGAGATTTCAATCAATAAATTACAAGTTTTATAAATTCTTTTCCAATTAAGATATCAGCTCTTCCTGCTTTATAACATGATGACGATAGCTTAGGTAAAATAGTTGTGGTGACAGGTTCCCTTTAAATCCTGTAACATAGCTCACACCTACAGTCACAGTCCTGATTGAAGTTGGAAGTAGTTGAGAGACATAACACAACTGGCATCATGCACTGGATTCTAGGAGACATATTTATTTCCTACATCAAATTACCGTATAGCGTCTGGCTACAGAATCTGTACACTCATTAGACTGGCGGGGGTGGGTGGGAGGTTTGCACTGAGATGCCTTCAGCATTGTAATAGCAGGTGTAGGTGACAATGGCCAAAATCTCCTGGGAAATCTCCTACAGCTCACCTGCTCCGTGTTGTGCACTCCCCCCAGGGTTTGCTTGGCAGCTCTAATAATAACAGGACCATGAGATGTGATCTGCCAGGTATAAGAACCGCACTCACGCAGACTACATTTATTATAGCAGCAGCTAAAGAATGCATAGTATTGTTATGTATCGTACCTTCTTCATAGGGAGAACCCATGTAGACGATTGCACAGCAGTCACCATAATTTTTTTTTTTTTCCTTTAAAGGGGTTGCTCACAAAAATACAATAAAATAAGAAAAATCTTTCAAATCAACTGGTGCCAGAGATTTGTAATTTACTCCTATTAAAAAAAATCTCAAGTCTTCCAGTACTTATCAGCTGCTGTATGTCCTGCATGAAGTGGTGTATTCTTTCCAGTCTGACACACTGCTCATTGCTGCTACCTCTGTCCATGTCAGGAACACCCATAGAAAACCTCTCCTGCTCTCCAGGCTGGAAAGAAAACCACTTTCTGCAGGACATACAACAGCTGATAAGTACTGGATGACTTGAGATTTTTTAATAGCAGTAAATTGCACATCTCTGGCACTTTCTGGAACCAGTTGACTTGAAAGAAAAAATTTTTTGGGTGAACTACCCCTTGAATAAAATTAACACTGTTCCTGCAACTGAGTGCATTTGGCTGTCCAGGCATGATGGTAGTTGTAGTTTTGCAACAGCTGGAGTGCTGAGGGTTCCCCATCGCTGCAGTAGATGATCCTTTTAGCATGTGTTCTATAGTGACAGTATTCTTCCTAATGACTAAATCTTTACCATGCGATTTTAGAGACATTTCAGCTGTTGTAACGTGTCCCAGCATTTGTTGATATTATATCTATTATTATATTATTGTATAGTTATTAGCTTAATTTTGTTACAGAATGGACTCAATGCTTTACACCTTGCTGCCAAAGAGGGTCATCTCTATCTTGTGCAGGAACTGCTGGAAAGAGGGTCTTCAGTTGACTCTGCAACTAAGGTACGGTTTACTTATCAGGAACACTGTGTGGAATATGTATCCAGAGAAACGGATAACCCGCATCGGTAGCTATATACAATATCAAACCCCTTAATAGTCTCTAGGATCTTCAGAGTAGCGATTATATATCACTCAAGCGGTGATCAGATGGAAATAAACAGTATCAAATGTGTATATGAAGAAATAATCAGGCACTCACCCACTGTAGTAGCTTCAAGGTGATTTATTGCAGCATGTACAGTTCATATGCAGCTGGAGGTACAGTATGTCCATGCATGCCTCCCTCCCTGTGAACGCTACATACTGCAATAAATCACCTTGAAGCTACTACAGTGGGTGAGTGCCTGATTATTTATTCGCATACACATTGCAATAAATATACTGCTAAAAATATTATTTTTAAAATAGTATTTATGTAAATATAATTATAATAATAATAATAATTATTATTATTAGTTTTATGACATAAAGAATAGCGCTAGCTTGCAACTCTTTCTTCGAATAGTGAAGTTGCAATAATTCTGACATTGTGACACTACTCACATGTGATGCAATGGTGTCTTAATGGATTCAGTAAAGAGGCGATATACTGACAATAAATGATAAATGACCTAGAGATATGTTGTTATAATGATGTGTCATTTGTTTTGTGCTTCTTTTATGTTTTCAGAAAGGAAACACAGCGCTGCACATTGCTTCACTCGCTGGGCAGGTGGAAGTCGTAAAGACTCTTGTCAAGCAAGGAGCCAATATTAATGCCCAGTCTCAGGTATGTAAAGATTTGTTCGTGTGAGATTTCTACTTAATATCCCTGATATAATTCTGGAGATGGCTGGCAATGATGTAGAGATCACTCTTTCTCTCTCTATATATAGGGGGAGATTTATCAAACATGGTGTAAAGTGAAACTGGCTCAGTCGCCCCTAGCAACCAATCAGATTCCACCTTTCATTTTCCAAAGAGTCTGTGAGGAATGAAAGGTGGAATCTGATTGGTTGCTAGGGGCAACTGAGCCAGTTTCACTTTACACCATGTTTGATAAATCTCCCCCTTCATAAGCCTATTACACATCCTGTCCACCTACTTTTGGACCACCATGTATATTTGGTTTCTTTAAAGGAGAAGTCCAGGCATTTTGAAAATCCGGCAGCGGGCAAGGGAGGAATTTGATACCAAGTACTAGCTTACCTCTCCCTGTGGCTGCTGTGAGCGACTGGATTGGCCTCAGGACCCTCCACTAGCCTCCTGGGTTCTTCAGAGCTGAGACGCCGCTTCAGTCCCTAAGCGGCCAGTCCATCAGCTGTGTCTTGCCATTGACCATAGAATTTGATAAGACAGCTCAATATGTTTGGGTAGGTTTATTTGAGACCGATGGACAAGAGGTATATAATATTATGAAGAATGTTTTTAAATCTTCAAAAAATGAGCAGTTTTAGTCTCTAGAATATGATGGTAGATGTCTTATAATTATAAATGGCGGCCATTACTTGTGAGAGATCAAAGGGGTTATCCAGCAAAAATCTTTTTCTTTCAAATCAACTATTGTCAGAAAGTTATATAGATTTGTAATTTACTTCTATTTAATAATCTCAAGTCTTACCATACTTATTAGCTGCTGGATGTCATGCAGGAAATGTTGTTTTATTTTCAGTCTGACACACTGCTCTCTGCTGACATCTCTGGCTGAGACAGGAACTCTTTCTCGGTTTTATATGAATCCCCATAGAAAACCTCTCCTGCTCTGGACAGTTCCTGTCTCGGCCAGAGATGTCAGCAGAGAGCACTGTGTCTGACTGAAAATAAAGCAATATTTCCTGCATGACATACAGCAGCTAATAAGTCTGGGAAGACTTGAGATTTTTTAATAGAAGTAAATTACAAATCTATATAACTTTCTGACACCAGTTGATTTGAAAGAAAAAGATTTTTGCTGGACAACCCCTTTAAATTCTCTCAATTGCATGTTATAAGCTACTGAGAATGTTCTATGCATTCTGTTCTGGTTCAGCAGTTTTATTAGCTTGTGGATATAGATACTTTCTTAAAGGGGAACTATCAGCAGTTTTGATCCATCTCTATATGTCCCTACTGTACAGGAGACGCGAGGAGGAAAATATGTCCCTTACCTTCCACTTCGTCGCCACTCCGGTGCAGTTAGTAGTTTGCTCCACAGTCCAGTGAAAACGTTAGGAGCCCTGCCTGCCCCCATAGCACCGATCTGCCCCCGGCCGGCCCCTTTCTAATGATAATGAATGAAGCAGCCAGGGACAGGCCACTATGGGGACGGGCAATGCTCCCAACAACCCTCAGCCTAGTGCTCCTAACGGTCTAACCGGACCATGGAGCATATGGCTAACTGCACCGAAACGGTGCCAAGGATGAAGGTAAGAGACATACCGTCCTCCTAGGCATCTCCTGTGCAGTAGCGACATATCAGCAGGTTAGATTCGTCTAACCTGCTGATAGTTCCCCTTTAAAGGGGGTGATTGGTTTCTCTAATACTGAACAAAGAACTAGCAGGACTCATGTGAGGTTGACTGGACCGTTTTATTTTCTTCTCCCATTTAGGACCCTCATCTGTTAGGGTCCTATTAGACAAAGCGTTTTTTTTTTAACGATTACAAACAAGATCTGAAATTGTTCACCATATTAAACAGAACGATAGTCGCTATTGTTACTACGATGGTTTACTCCATCTGATTTCAGCAGAAGAAGGAACAATGTGCAATTACACTGAACGATTAGTGAACAAATACAGAATTACAGCAAACGATTAACAATGATTTTAAGGTCAGATCTAAAACAACGATCAACGACACACAAACAATTTTTTCATCGTTTCCTGCAATTACACAGGACGATTATCGTTTAAATTCAAACAATATAACGATTTTTTGCACAATAATCGTCCTGTGTAATATGAGTAGAGTGTCAAGTAGAGCAGCTTGATGACCTGGATTCCATGCATTCCAATATGATTTCAATGGGGACAGTGTAGTGCTTAGTTTTCCCTGTAGGGGTGCTGTAGGGAAACTGAACACTTGCTTAGTCTACCTAGATCACATCCGATCATCAGATTACCCAGAAACAGGAACAGCCTCTAACAAATCATTGACTAAAGTAGGCAACCCATTTGATAGTGAGAACATTTCTTTTACAGGGCTGCCAGGTGTAAAATGTCAGCTCTTTTATACTTGTTGTTAAGGATTTTGAGTATTATGGGAGAAGTCAGAAGTGAAAACATTACACTAAATGACCTTTTGCAGGTTTCTCCTCTTGTGGATATCTAAATGTAGAGTATATTAGCTCTCATAGTGGTGACATGTAACTATGAGACAGAATGTGCCTTTAGCAGGAGCTTTGTATTCTCAGTAAGCTCATAGCAGATGGCGGGTTTACTCTGTGGAAAGGTGTATATGTTACATTCACCCTACAGGAAGAATCCTAGTGGGCTTTCCGTCCATCTTTCTATCTCTAGGAATATGTTTTGTATGATATCATTGCTTGCTGTTAATTCATACAGTACACAGGCAGGGGCGTAGCTAGGACTCATGGGGCCCCATAGTCAGAAACTGTACAGGGTCCCATGAATCCTGTTGGCCCTCCCCACTTCCTTCCCTCTTGCAGTGTGGGGTGCTGAGGGGGTTAATGTATTGTAGTGTGTGGTGCTGAGGGTTTTAATGTTTTGGAGGGTATGTAGTGCTGAGGGGTTTAATACCTGGGCAGCTTGTAAAGCCACAGGACTAGGATGGAGCCGCTGATGCAGCAGCCATAGCCCGTCACACCTAGCATAGACCACACTGCCGTTGCCTCTTCCTGCTCTGCCCCGTACCACTGCTCCTCCTGCCTGTATACATGTGTATACTGTATGTATGGCTCTGTCCCGTGGTGTTCTGTTCTTCCGATCCCCAGCACACAATTGATGACAGTTGTGCGCAGGGGAGCTGCGAGAACAAACGCCGAGGGACTGCGCTGGCCCAGGCGATTATGGGGGCCTCTTGTGGCTGGAAGTGCAATGCTGCTTCCAGCCACAAGAGACACAGTGGTGGCGGATGTGGGTGCTGTGAGTCCTAGCTACCATGGAGTCAGACCATGCTTCTGCATGGGCCCTCTAGCAGTTGTGTGGTCTGCTTCTGTGGTAGCTACGCCTTTGTACACAGGTGACATTGTCCCCACAGTAGAAAATTAAAATTTTTCTTACAGGGAACATGGCCATGCCGATAAATAGAGCGTGCTGAGGAAATCAGACGACATGAAAATACTAGTGTGATTTACTCAGTGTTCACAGTATATAGAAACTTTTTTGTTATTACTTGCTATCAACCATTAAGTGTGTATTGGAATTAAAATGGACTACATGGAGACTGTGTGTAGCTATTGATTGAATATTGTGGCATACAATATAGTCCAGGCTTTATTAAAGGGGTTGTTCACCAAAAAATGTGCCAGAAAGTGCCACTTCTTTTGAGTGTACTTCTTTTAAAAATCTTTCAGTACAGTCTTCCAGTACTTATCAGCTGCTGTATGTCCTGCAGGAAGTAGTGTATTCTTTCCAGTCTGGAGAGCAGGAGAGGTTTTCTATGGGGATTTGCTGATGTTCTGGACAGTTCCTGACATGGACAGAGGTGGCAGCAGAGAGCATGGTGTCAGACTGGAAAGACTACACCACCTTTCTATATGACATAACACTACTACTCCCATCTAGCCCACAACATAAGACTTATCATCCTCTGTGGGTACCACAGTAACCTCAGCAGATATAATGGTGTATGGTCCAAAAGCAAGGCAGACAAACTCTGCTTGATCACTTAAAGGGGTATTCCCATCACAACTTGTTAACCCCCTATCCATACCATTGGGTAAAATTGGGGGTTCAACCAGCGGGACCCCCACTGATATCAAGAACAGGGATGCAATAAATGGAGCACTCAGCACCTGTGGGGCCACCACAGCTTGCACTCCATTCATTTTCTATTAGGCCGACAAACGATTCTGAGTTTAGATTTTTTTCAATGACGTCTGGTTAATGTAAAAATAAAAAACATCTGTTCATCTTAGGTCCTATATATAGTGTATAAGTGTATAGTGTATAGTTTATAGTGTACATGAAAGGTTGGTGCGTTAGACTATTGTATCTTTTAAATTCACAGAGCAGTACATTGATGGCGGCTGGGATGTTTGGCCAATGTAAAGCAGATGGGCTTAAGGGGATTTACATACAAATCTCCTTTATTCCTTTCGTAGTGACCTAAAATACTTGCATACCTACATCTATACATTGATACGACTGGTAGGTAGGTATGGTAGCAATTAGGGCTGGACAATTAATCGAATTGATTTGATTTATTCGCCCAGAATGTTAGAATCAATTAGATTTTTTGTGAAAATCGTAAATTTAATTTTCACAAAAAAATCATTGCGGGCGGAGCTCCCCTCCTGGCCACTCCTTAGTCACCCCCCCCAGTGCCCTAGTCCCTCTCAGTCACCCCTCAGTCACCTCCAGCTGCCCCACTCCCCCTCAGTCACCCCCAGGCCCCCTCAGTCACCCTCAGGCCCCCTCAGTCACCCCCTGCTGTCCCAGTCCCCCCCAGTCACCCCCAGTCCCCCTCAGCTGCCCCGTCCCCCCAGTCTGCCCCAGTCACCCCTCATCTATTCCTGTACTACTACTACACCCCTCATCTATACCTGTACTACTACTACACTCCTCATATTTACCTGTACTAATACACCCCTTATCCTCTATACCTCCACTACTACACCCTACCTAGATGGAGTCACAAAGAAGATCTCCTATACTATATGGGGGCACAGAGTGGCACATATTTGGGAAAACTACTTAGGGTGCGTTCACACGTACAGGTTCTGCAGCAGATCTGCAGCAGATTTGATGGCGCAGATTTGAATCTGCAGCAGATCCGCAGCAGATTTGATGGCCCAGAGTTACTTTGCATTGAATCTGCAACTTTAAATCTGCGCCATCAAATCTGCTGCAGATGTACGTGTGAACGCACCCTTAGATGGGGCACAGAGAGGGCTTGTCTACTACATGGGGGCACAAGGGGAGCACTGTTACACTGGGAAGCAATACAGTTGTTGTCTCAAACGTCATTAAAATAAGATCTGACGCTGCAAGGAGAAAAATGTTCTGTTAGTTTAGCAAAAAAAAAAATCGTTCAAAAATTTTAAAAAAATCGAGACTTAATTTTTTGCCCATATCGCCCAGCCCTAGTAGCAATGATCTTCAAGTGATAGGAACCTTCCGCTGAGTTAGAATATCCTGTTCTTCAGAGTTGTACATTTGTGTTTGATGTGAAAAAGGGCAGATTGTAAATTTCAAAATGTCATAAAATGACAGGGGAAGCGGGTCATCTGGCCAGACTCCAACCGCAGTCTTGTAAGGTTTATCGCAACTAAGCCAATGTCAGTCCAGATCCTGTTTAGATTGTGCTGTAAGGATTATTCTCTGCCTTGTTGGTTACTTCATAAAAAGTAGACATTTCCATGGAAATTCTAACAGAGATACAGTATTTCAATGGAATATAATGGCAAGTGCAGCACATGATAGAGAAGCTGAACAGAATGATGTATCACTTACATTGTTCTGTGCAGCTGATCCAGAGATATCCTCCTGAATAACATGGACAATAAGTTGTCCTCTCCATTATGTGCATGAGCCCAGTAGTCCTGGATATTCATGAGAAGCAGAAAACTCCGCCCACCAGCTCCTTCACAGTTATCTATTCATGCTGTGTATAGATAGACAGCTGTCAATCAGCAGCTGGAGGGTAGGGGTGTGGCAAGAACCCTATTCTCCTGCATATTAGGAGAGCTGCTGAGCAGAATGATGTAAGTAATACACTGATCTGTTCAGCATTTCTGTCACTAGTTGATGCTGCCCTCATTTAAGCAGGAATAAACCTAGTGACAGATTCCCTTTAAGTAAGCAGTATATTGCAACTACTTTCCATTTATTTTGAAGAATTAGTTTGACACTATCAATTCTCTGGCATTATATCTATATATAGCAGTAACATTTGAATTTTCTCCTAATTGAGGATATTTCTTTGGCCTCATTCACAATTCCGTAGTTCTGTCGGCAGTTGCGGTCAATGGTATGGACTCATTAAGTTCACACGTCTGTATGCGTCACAGGGCCGTAATCCCTATTCTTCAGTGCATAGGTCCTTGCATTGTGGACGACTAAGGAGGCACATATGTAGTATGGACTGCACTAGGGACGTGTGAATGTAGCCTTTGGGTGTTAATAGCATTCAGGAGAGAAAGGGGGAGATTTATCAAACATGGTGTAAAGTGAGACTGGCTCAGTCGCCCCTAACAACCAGTCAGATTCCACCTTTCATTCCTCACAGACTCTTTGGAAAATGAAAGGTGGAATCTGATTGGTTGCTAGGGGCAACTGAGCCAGTCTCACTTTACACCATGTTTGATGAATCACCCCCATAGTGTTTCCTTCTCCCTAGCCAGTGCCATTAGCAAGTTCCTTTTTCAGTGTCTTAAAAATAAGTTAGCTAAAATATATAATTGACGTTAAATGCAGACGTGCGTGAAAAACATGGCAGCGGGAGGCTGGTTTTAACATGAAATCTTTGCCATGGGATTCCTTCCCAGCTTTAGAGACACAGGGGTCCTTGCAGGCGGCCTCTATGGGGGACTTCTCTACCCCATTGTTCTGTTATCATTTGCAGAACAATCAAACTGAGATGAGAGTCTAGAATTTTTTTTCTTTTTCACCTAAATTGCTCTTGACATTATGTAAGCCACTAAAGCATGCATTGGCGCGGCTCCCTACATTTTTAGTTTGCAGCATGAGCGGGATTAAAATGATTGTCATGGCTGGATTTACAGTTTAAAATAAACAGGATCACGACCACCAGTTATTTAGCGATGGAGGATTCCTCATAATGTGATGGATAACTTAGCCCCGGGGGATTTGCATTGGATTAATGTGGAACACTGCCAGTGATGTTCCATAGTTTATCGGAGGACATTGCACAATCTTCTGCCAATGAGGTCAGAGGGAAAAACATGGACACGGATGATCTACTGTAGCGGGGCAGTAAAAGCCGAGAGTTGTATTGGAACAAATAACGCCTGCTTGCTATGTGGGTGTGCGAGGGTAAATGGCACATGGAGAGAGAGAGATATTTTGATAGATACACAAAAAAGAAATACGAGAGTGCACTCACCCAATATATCGGGTGAGTGCACTCTCGTATTTCTCTTTTGTGTATACAATGCATGGACTTACGTGTTTCTGAGAGTAGCACCCCTGTAAATTTCCCACGAGAGCAACCCCACCAGTTATACTCCGAGTACTGTCGTCGCCCAATGTTTGTTGTCTTAAGTAAAGACATTATGACGGTACAGTGAGTTATATTGATAGGCAGGGTCTGAAGGTGGCCATACGCCTTCAATAACGGACGTCAGTTATCTCTCCATTCCTCCTTATACACAGGAGCTACAGGAGGAGCTACAGCTGAGCATTCCTCTGTTCTCTATATGGAGGGGAGAAAACTTATTTCTCCCAGAACAAAGGGGTCTGCATGTTTCTATCACGCCCAACCCTTCTCTCCACCAACATCATCTGTTGATGGACAGTAGGGAGAGCCCCATACATCTTACACTGTATACAAAAAGGTAAAGGGACCTTTAGTTAGATAGAAGGTGTAGAGGTAGTAGTATCAGTCCTAGTGAGATCTATGAGAGAGATCTATGAGATCTATGAGATTTCAGTGCAGTTGTATTAGAAGTCACCCAGGGGGACTTTAAATTAATATATGTGTGGGAAAAAGAGTGTTTTTATTAAAAAAGAAAAATCCTTTCCCCTAATAAAAGTCTGAATCGCCCCCCTTTTCCCATTTTCTAAAGTATATATGTATATATTTGGTTTCGCCTAGTGCGTATTCACCCCAAACTATAAAATTATCACCCCCCCCCCCCCAAAAAAAAAAAAAAAAAAAAGCAAAACTGCATTTTTTGATGCATCAAATTCAGAAAAATTGTAATACAAAGTGATCAAAGAAGTCGCATGTATGCAAACAAGGTGGCGATAGAAATTACAGATCATTGTGCAAAAAAATGACGCCTCACAAAGCCCCATAGACCAAAAAATAAAAGCGTTATAAGGCTGGTAATAAAGCAATTTTAAGGAACTTTTTTTTTTTTTGTCTTTATAAGTTTCAACTTTTTAAAAGCCGTCAAATAAAACAAAAGTTATGCAAGTTGCCTAGCGTTGTATTTTCACTGGCTTGAGAAACATATTACATTTTAGTTTTACCATAGGGAGAATGGCGTAAACACAGACACCCCCCCCCCCCCCAAATAAAAAAAATTGTGTTTTATTTTCAATTTCAGCAGGCAAATAATTTTTTTTTCTGGTTTAGCAGCATATTTTGTGTAATACAAATACAATTAGTGGCGGCGCAGAAAATAAGGATTCATGTGGGTCTGTAGGTGAAAAAATGTAAACATCGAGAAGGAAAAATAAAACAAGGCGAAAACAAAAACTGGCTTAGTCCTTAAAGGGGTTAATGTTAATCAGTCATTGTTTACGATGTTCGTGCACCCCCCCCCTTAAGAAATCGCATTTTATTGTAAAAACTATTATATACTGTATATGTAAGTTTTTCCCATTAAATACACATTTGTTCCCGTCCATAGTAATAGCTGACATTATTCAGAGGGTATACACAATACTAGATCGGTAGGACACCTCATTTGATGCATATTCAGCTGCTCTATCATCTCTTTCATTAGATGTTACATTAGTATGAAACATTTTTAGCATTGTACCCGACTAGTCACAGGGATCGCTTGCATCCTGCTTTGTATATTGGTTACCAAGCACTTAGTGACTGGTAATTCCATCTCTGCATCTCTTCCCGTCTTTACGTGGGATCACAGCTGCACGCTCCTTGCATTCTCCGTCTAAGTAAACTTATTCCAAAGTTTGTGAGAGGCAAATAGCCGGAGTATTTGTCAGAATGACTAAACATGTATTATTGGTATTTTCCCTATGAAATATTCAGTGTTTTCTATCATTGGGACACATGCACCTATAACTCTGCTGTCTCCAGATTGCTTCTTGTTGGACGTCCATATGTACCTGGGGGGCAGGACCTATTTTAGGGGGTAAAAAGTGAGCAACTGATAGGAGCCGCTAAGGACAGTGAACCCTGGGACACAATAAATTTGCCCAATATTATTTTAGGTGACCCGACCGACGCGACCTAAAGTGCTGACAATGTACTTTAGGTGGCTGTCCGCTACTTGGCACGTTACCTTTGTCCACACAATATCATTTCTCCTACTGTAATAAAGAGTCAGAGCAGTCGCGGTGTAGCGCTCTCTGCTGCTCGGCCTCCTGCACGCTCGCCTTTTCTTCTCATTCCACACATTCACTACTGAAGTCAATAATGACAACAAATAATGGAGGTGCACGGCCTCTGTGAGATCAACAGTGAGTACGCATACCGTGAAGATGGCGCAAGCGTGCAGGAGGATAGACTGCACAGAATATTAATAGAGAAGAAGGAGCAGGAAGGGGTGGTGAGGCGTGCTGGAGCACAGTACGAACACTAAACCTCCACCCCTCTTTGACTCTTCATTACTTTAGTAGAAATGATATTGTGCAGCATTGCCGCCACTGACACATTAGCCAAAGGTAACATGCTTACTTGTGGACAGCCACTTTAAGGAGGAGTCCAGGGCCGGTGAGGAGGTGCCTGAACATAACAACAGGCACGTCACGACCAGGAAGCGGCCGGGGAACCAGTAGCTGGAGCAGGATACAGCGGACCCCAGTGATGGTGTAAATAAATGCTTGTTGTTATGTTCAGCTACCTCCTCCCCAGCTGTTAAAAAAATGAAAATAAAAAAAAGATGGACCCCAGACTTATCCTTTAAAGCACTCTGTCAGCAGCTAGGGAGGGGTCTATGTGCTGACAGATTCCCTTTAATTGAGATATGGTGGTTCTATTTAGGAATTGAATGATTGTATTACATAGGTAGTTTATAAGAGAAACACATCACTGATCTCAGGGAGACCAGCCAAACGACAACACTGCCGACTACCGGTTAAAGCGCTCAATGCAGTAAAATCCTAGGTGCATTGCTACCTGGGAAGCATGAATATGCAAAAGAAGAGGCCTTGGAGCCTCATTTAAGAGTCTGGAAACACAGGACTAGCCAGAGATCTCTCCGGGAAGGACTCAGCCAAGGGGTGGCTCCTGTACGGAAACCACCAAAACCACCATATTAAGTGGCCCTATAAGTCAATGTAATGACAAGGGAAAAACCAAGGGCAGGTATCCATCCACAGACAGCATTTTTGGGGTGTTGCCCCTCATCAGTGTGGAGCCCGGAGGGATATCTGGCTAGTCCTGTGTTTTCGAGACTCTTAAATGAGGCTCCACAGCTCAGAAATTTAGAGAAAATTATTTGCACACAGTCAGTTATTTGGGTGCTTTATTGTGGTATTATGCAGATTATATATGGCAGTATTATCATTGCATTGTATAGTTGTGTAATGGTTTAAAAATATCAAGCATGTAAAAGTTTCTGCCTGTCAATGTTATTCTGGAAAGATCTAAGTGATATGTCAGAAAGGCTACATGCAATAAGGCAATCCACAAGCTTATTTACCAATATGTTTTATTTTTGGGGGGAGAAGTTCTAATTTTGTATAGCTACGATGACTACATTAGTTCTCAGTAGTGAAAAGCCCACAAGTAACATGAGTCAGAGACGGCGCTAAGGACGGAATTTTTCTTAATGGATTGAAGCAAGATGAAACCACTTTTTATACTCTGTGCACGTGAACGATATTGATGACAAAGATTCTGATCCCGGAGACATCAAAATATTTCTGTTCTTGGATTGCAGCAAGATTATCTGTCTTACAGCGTTCAAACAGAATAGTGGCGGTATCATGTTTCAGGGCCTAGAGGCAGGTGCTTGATTGAAAAACCAAAGTTGGCAAGACTTGAATAAAGATTTTCGAGACTGTTTGCAGTGGGTCAAGTGTGTATTCCTGTATTTAAGAGATATTTGACACTGCAGCCTCCAATATTCCAGAATTGCTCAGTATGGTTGCAGAACAGAACAAAGAACAAATTGGAAAATGCTTCCTACAAATCTTTCCCTTGCGCGGTCACAGGGCAGGAATGGAGACAGCGTTAAATACTAATTTTTTATTTAAAGAGACTTTGTCAGTAGGTTTATGGTGTCCTATCTCAGGGTAACATAAAGTAGTGACAGAGAAGCTGAACAGAATGATGTATCACTTACATTGTTCTGTGCAGCTGATCCAGAGATTTCCTCCTGAATAAAATGGACAATAAGTAGTCCTCTCCATTACGTGCGTGAGCTCAGTAGTCCTGGATATTCATGAGAAGTTTAAAACTCCGCCCACCACCTGCTGATGTGTATAAGCATTCAACTGTCAATCGGCAGCTGGAGGATGGGGAGAGGGGGGTGGCAACAATCCTATTCTCCTGCATATTAGGAGAACAGCTGAACAAAATGATGTAAGTAATACACCAATCTGTTCAGCATTTCTATCACTAGTTTATGCTGCCCACATTTGAGGCGGAGTAAACCTAGTGACAGATTCCCTTTTAATATACAGAAGCTTAGTAAATCTGTACATTTTTATATATTTTAACCCTTAGACGACCCTGGACGTAGGGTTACGTCATGGAAGTCTGTCCCCAGACGACCCATGACGTAACCTTACGTCCTGGGTGTTTTTCCCGCTATGACGCGCGCTCCGCTCCGTCCGCTTCATAGCAGGTGGGGGCCGGCTGCAAAAAGCAGCCGGGACCTCACCGGTAATGACACGCTGCAGCGATCGTGCTGCCGCGTGTCATTAACCCCTTAAACGCCGCAATCACGGCGCGACCGCGGCGTTTAAGTGTAAGTGACAGGGGGAGTCCCCTGTCACTTACCGATCGGGACCCCCGCAGTGTGACTGCGGGGGTCCCGATCGGTAAAACGGACTGCAGAAGGTCTCTCACCTGCCTCCATGCGGTCCGATCGGCGATCTGCTACACTAAGCCTGCACAGGCAGGCTCAATGAGCAGAGCGCCGATAACACTGATCAATGCTATGCCTATGGCATAGCATTCATCAGTGTAGAAATCAAACTAATGAATGTACAAGTCCCCCAAAGGGACTTCAAAAGTGTAAAAAAAAAAAGTTCAAAACACTAACACACTACCCCAAAACCCCTCCCCCAATAAAAGTCTAAATCACCCCCCTTTCCCATTATATAAATAAAACATATAAAAATGAATAAATAGATAAACATATAATATACCGTAGCGTGCGTAATTGTCCGATCTATTAAAATATAACAAGCGTCATTGTGACCGGTAAACGGCGTACACGAAAAGAGGGGAAAAAGTGCGCAGATTACCGATTTTATGTTACATTATATATTAAAAAAAATCAATAAAAAGTGATCAAAACGTCCAATCTTCACAAATATGGTATTAATAAAAACTAGAGATCATGGCGGAAAAAATGACACCCCATACAGCCCCGTAGGTGAAAAAATAAAACCGTTATAAGCGTCACAATAGGCCCATTTTATTAATATTTAATTGCCAAAAAAAAGGATTTCATAAAAAAAAATATATATAACATTAGAGAATCTGTGTAACCTGCATATGATTGTGTTCGGACTGACCTATAGAATAATAGTATCATGTCGCTGTTACCATATAGTGCATTACGTAGACAAAGGAACCCCCCAAATGTTACCATATTGCATTCTTTTTTACGATTTCACCTATTTATATCTTCATAAATAATATATTTGGAATTCCATCATACATGTTATGGTAAAATGAATGACGCCATTACACAGTACAACTATTCCTGTAAAAAACAAGCACTTACATGGCTTGTAGATAGAAAACTGAAAGTGCTAGAGCTCTTAGAAGGGGAGGAGGGGAAAACGAAAACACTAAGATCAAAATTTGCGTGGTCCACTGGGTCATTTTGGGCCTGGTCCTCAAAGGGTTAAATATTGGCCATGTTGAATTATATGTAGCAGATTGTGATGTATTTTAACACTTTTCTTTGAGTATTCGCTCTATAAAATGAACCATGTTGAAAAAGAAATGTAAGAGAATATAAAATCTTCATACAGTTGTTTGTAGAACCAAATAATAGTTAGATTATTATGGGATTCTATCAAATAAAAACTAATAAAGTGGCTTCTGCTTTTACTTCCAGAATGGGTTTACCCCTCTGTACATGGCTGCTCAAGAGAACCACCTTGAAGTTGTGAAATATTTACTTGAAAATGGGGCCAACCAGAGCACTGCCACAGAGGTATGTGTAGTTACAATCAGCAGTTATTCCTATTGGCTAATTTTATCCATGATGATAAAGCTGACGTATGATGTTCACTGCACCCTTAAATGAGAAGTCTGGCATTTTTTTTTATTTAACTATTGTACTTCCCCCCAAAAGTTATACAAATCACCAATATACACTTATTATGGGAAATGCTTATAAAGTGCTTTTTTCCCTGCACTTACTACTGCATCAAGGCTTCACTTCCTGGATAACATGGTGATGTCACTTCCTGGATAACATGGTGATGTCACTTCCTGGATAACGTGATGTCACTTCCTGGATAACATGGTGATGTCACTTCCTGGATAACATGGTGATGTCACAACCCGACTCCCAGAGCTGTGTAGGCTGTGGCTGCTGGAGAGGATGATGGCAGGGGGACACTGAGGGACACAGGGCACTGGAGGGACACTGAGCATCCCCCTGCCATCATCCTCTCCAGCAGCCACAGCCAGCGCAGCTCTGGGAGTCGGGTTGTGACATCACCATGTTATCCAGGAAGTGACATCACCATGTTATCCAGGAAGTGACATCACCATGTTATCCAGGAAGTGACATCATCATTTTAACCAGGAAGTGACAGCTTGATGCAGTAGTAAGTGCAGGGAAAAAAACACTTTATCAGCATTTCCCATAATAAGTGTATATTGGTGATTTGTATAACTTTTGGGGGGCAATACAATACTTTAATAAAAATTTTTGCCGGACTTCTCCTTTAAGTAGAGATGAGTGAACCTGCCGAGGTTCAGGTTATGGCTATGGCTGTATCCCAGTTTTCCAGGCGGTCCTCCTGCTGTATCCACCCTCTCCACGGAGCAGGCAGACAGTGGCAGTCAGAAGCCGAGAGTTCAGGTTCATACGAACCCGAACCTCGGCAGGTTCGCTCAGCTCTACCTTTAACGTGTCACTGTCGGTTCACCACCAGGGACAAATCAAAACTATAGTGCATCATCAAATACCACCAAACGACCTGAACTAAAACAATTTTTTAGCTGTTTTAGTGCACTTTTGGTGCAATACTTACCTGTCTTCTGCACCTCTGGTTTCCTCTTCTGTATCTCCGGTGTTCCCTTCTGAGTCACCTCCAGCCCGCTCAGCCAATTACTGACCAAGGGCCCTATTACACAAACAGTTTATCTGACAGATTTTTTTAAGCCAAAGCCAGGAATGGATTTAAAAGGAGGAGAAATCTCAGTCTTTCCTTTTATTACATGTTCTCTGTTTATAGTCCATTCCTGGCTTTGACTCAAAAACAATCTCTCAGATAATCTGTTGGTTTCATAGGGCCCTAAGACAGGACAGCAACAGACAGTGACTGGCTGAGCAGGCTGCCACTCTTGTCTGGAGAGTGACAGCCTGCTTAGCCAATCACTGGCTGCTGCTGTCCCATCTCAGTCAGTAATTGGCTGAGTGGGCAGGAGGAGATATAGAAGACACTGGAGACACAGAAGAGGACACAAGGGGAGCGTGGACAGGTAAGTATATCATTAAAAAAAAATTTTGCGAATTTTAAAACGAATCTTCCCCGAATTTGGTCGGCTCATCACTAATTTTAACTTATCTGCCTTTTGTCTTCCTTCACAGGATGGCTTCACTCCGCTGGCTGTTGCCCTGCAGCAAGGACATAACATGGTGGTGGCCATTCTTTTGGAGAATGATACTAAAGGAAAGGTTAGACTTCCAGCTCTGCACATTGCAGCCAGGAAGGACGACACAAAGTCTGCTGCCCTCTTACTTCAAAATGACCATAATGCTGATGTGCAGTCAAAGGTAAGCTATGGCCGTCAAGAAAGCTGCTGCAGTTTTCTATCCATTGCATGGAACAAGTATTATTGAAGGGGTTATCCTGCGAAAATGTTTTTCTTTCAAATCAACTGGATTTTAGAAATGTATATACGTTTGTAATTTGCTTCTATTTAAAGATCTCAAATCTTCCCATACTTATCAGCTGCTGTATGTCCTGCAAGAAATGGTGTTTTCTTTCCAGTCTGGCACAGTGCTCTCTGCTGCCACCTCTGTCCCAGAGAGGAACTGTTCAGAGCAGGAAAGGTTTTCTATGGGAATCTACTGCTACTGTGGACAGTTCCTGTCTAGGACAGAAGTGGCAGCAGAGAGCACTGTGTCAGACTGAAAAGAAAACATTTCCTGCAGGACATACAGCAGCTGATAAGTATAGGAAGACTTGAGATTTTTAAATAGAAGTAAATTACATATCTATATAACTTTCTGAAAGCATTTGATTTGAAAGAAAAAGATTTTCGTTGGACAAACCCGTTAAATAATATCAATGAGTGGATATGGTAAGTCTTTCACTCGGAGCCCTGTTTATGAGTCAAGTGTGACTTTATTTTGACAGATTGGACGTGCAGGGGAAGCATTACCAGTGTGTCACCAGCATTTTTTAATCATCTACATCAGGGGTGTCAAACTCAGGCTCTCCAGCTGTTGCCAAACTACAATTCCCATCATGCTTTAGCTTTGGCTGTCCAGACATGATGGGAATTGTAGTTTTGCAACAGCTGGAGGGCCGCAGTTTGACACCTGTGATCTACATTGTCAGATTTTTGATTAATGTTATTTTTCCTTTGTATCTTCCATACAAGCCCGGAAACCTTTTGGTGACGATATTTTGATTTTACCAATCAAATGAGATCAGATCAGATGAGAGTCCCAGAGCATGCAGTGTAATATAGGATCAATGGGGGAGATTTATCAAACATGGTGTAAAGTGAGACTGGCTCAGTTGCCCCTAGCAACCAATCAGATTCCACCTTTCAGTCCTCACAGACTCTTTGGAAAATAAAAGGTGGAATCTGATTGGTTGCTAGGGGCGACTGAGTCAGTTTCACTTTACGCCAAATCTCCCCCAATGTTTGTGTAGTAGTGTATTAAAAAACAGACAATGAGAATAAGAATTAATGGCATTTCCTACATCCACTGGCAATAGTAATAATTCTGATTGTTATGGTTTATCAACTAATATATGCTCTTTTTCCCAAATCATGCTACTTCAGATGATGGTGAATAGGACGACAGAGGTATACATATGAAATATTCTTTCTTGCTGATATGTTGCATGCATCTTTTTATAAGTAAAGTGTTGTGTTGTCCTTAAATATGCTATTGTGTTTATTACCTCATTTATGTACATGTATTGAAATTTTTTTCTATGGTTGTCTTTGAATAAACTTGCAACAGCCTAAGGCCATGTTCATACTACGTATGAGACCGGCTGTTCCGTGACCGGCTGGGTCACGGAATGGCCGTTCTCTGAAAAGATCATCCCGTCCGTGCGCGCCTGCATCAGAACTACCCACTGCACACTATGGAGTGAGCGGCCGGAGCGTATACTATTTGTATAGCTCCGGACGGAATTCCATAGAAGGCAAAGCAACCTATATTTTCGTAAAAAGTATGGCCGTTGTTGCCAATTGCAATGTTAATAGGGTCAATGTAATAGGAGGCTTTAATAAGGAGATCTCTACTGCTTAGATAGTGAAGGGTTAGGTTTAGGGACTTATCTGTCAAAATGCTGTCCATTTCTAGGGAAAGAAAGATGCTATATGAGGCTGGGTTCACACTGCGTTATTGCAATCCGTTTTAGTGTGCATCCGTTTTAATCCGTTTTTCCATTGACTTCCATTGTAAAAAAAAGGGATCAAAACGGATTCGTTTTTTTAACGGACACAAAAGTAGTGTCAGCTACGTTTTTGTGCCCGTCCAAAAAAACTGATCCGTTTTTTTTAGAATGGAAGTCAATGGAAAAACAGATCAAAACGGATGCACACCAATGCATCCGTTTTTTTCATCTGTTGTTTTTTTGCAAAAAACGGATAAAAAAAACGGATTGCAAAAACGCAGTGTGAGCGCTCACTTCACCTCTTGAAAGGCACATGTTTCTATCACATTACAAAGCACGTAACCGTATCTGTATACTAAATTGAAATTTACATTCCAGACAGCACATGAAAATAAAGCTATATGTGTATGTGTACAAGCTGTATCCTCACAGTGCCCTATATATGACCTTGGGAATCAGTCGCAGCATATATCAATACAGAAACCCCCCATAGGTCTACATTGATTCTTTGTAAACTAATGACTTTATAATAGGTGGAATAGATAGAATCGTACGACATTTAGAAGCTTTTAAAATTTTTAACAGACTTAATATTGTATATCATATACTGCATAGACGATATTGTTTATGTGTTAATCCACTTATAATTGTCAGTGTAATAACTAAGGCTACAGCATTGATTGTAGATGCGTACAGTCCCCCTATAGGGCTGCTGTAATAGACGCCTCTTATTGCTGCATTGCAGGGACGTGAATAAGCAGAAGTTCTGCACACACAGTCATTCCCGTGCAGAGCTAGTCTTGCAGACAGACAAACTGCACATTAGAACAATTGCAACGCTGACAAAATAGGCAGTAACCACTGCACTACATTAATGTATAGCACCAATGATATGCCCTTATAGGTTTTCTAATATATATATATATATATATATATATATATATATATATATATATATATATATATATATATATATCTCTCTCTCTATATATATATATATATATATGTATATATATTCTGATGTTTATTGTATCTCTACCTATCATCTATCTATCTGTCTGTCTCACATCCACATCCATATATTATATGCAAGATTACAAACACTTGCCCACTTTCTTCCAGAAACAGCACAACTGTTGTCTCTAGGTCAGGTGTGGTTTGCAATTAAAGGGAACTATCTGCCGATTAGATGAATCCAAGCTGCTGATAGTGCCCAGAATGACGATCCTCAGGGTAAATTCTGCTCCAGAGCACCGTTAGGAGCAATGCCACATCATTTGGCTCGCCCCTTCTAATGATAATCAATGGAGGGGGTGGCCCAGATGAGGGTGCTCCAAAGCAGAGTTTACCCCGACTAACAATGCGGGAGCAGAGTCGAGGAGGAAGGTAAGACACATACCTTCTTCCTCGTGTCCCTGTCGCTATAGGGGCTATCTGCAGGTTAGATTTGTCTAACCTGCTGATAGTTCCCCTTTAAGCTCCTTACTTCAATGGAGCTGATTTGTAAATGACCATCCAAACTGGAGACAAGAGTTATGCTGTTTCTGGAAGAAAGAGGCCATGTTTTTCTAAGCCTGAATAACCCCTTAGTCAGCATTGCAATGTGATGCAGGTTTGATCAGGAACTATATATATCATGTGATGTTTAATATATACACATTTATTGCATCCTTATGTAATACAATGTCTTTGATGTAACGTCTCTCTCTTTCATGCTCTGGAATATATCCTGTACTAATTTAGCGCACCTTTTACTCATGTTAATTTAGCTTATTGCTGCCTAACATGTTTCTCTTATTCACTGACCGCCCATGGACAGCCAGGCTGCGCCCTGGTACTCTTTACTGCAGGCTAATGCTTCCTCACACTAGGTATATTGGTATAGCCCATTGCCTGTTGCTTACTGACTGTATCCTGTTTTCTTGGATTTTCCAGAGTGGTTTTACACCTTTGCACATCGCTGCTCATTATGGAAACGTCAATGTGGCGACACTTTTGCTCAACAGAGGAGCGGGCGTAGACTTCACAGCAAGAGTAAGAATATTTATCAAAAATTGCTGAAGCTCTCAGTTAAAGGGGTGGTGTTAGGCTGGGTTCACACTACGTTTTTTTCATCCTTTTTTTGCAAAAAAAATGATGAAAAACTGATTTAAAAAAAACGGATGCAACTGTGTGCATTCGTTTTGATCTGTTTTTCCATTGACTTCCATTTAAAAAAAAAAAAAAACGGATCCGTTTTTCTAGCGTACACAAAAACGCGGTCGACCTCATTTTTGTGTCCGTTAAAAAAAAACAGATCCGTTTTGATCTGTTTTTTTTTATTTTTTATAATGGAAGTCAATGGAAAAATGGATGCACACAGTTGCATCAATTTTTTTCATCAGTTTTTCATCCGTTTTTTTGCAAAATATATAAAATGAAACCTATTTCCAATGTGAAATGTATTGTTTGACAGATATCGACTCTCTTATCCCCCATGTGCTGTTTTGTTTTATTATCCGTTGCCTTTGGTTACGACCCTCTAGGTATCCACTGTGTCACACATGCTCAGTGCAGTCGTCACATGATCTGTCCCATTAGTACTGGCAGTTGGTATTCACTTCACATACAAGCAAGAGGGATTATGGGAAAGTGTCTGCACTGTTGCATGGCAACAGCAAGGTCACAGTTTAGAGAGGAAACCAGGAAGAATATTGGTAGAGTGATGTAGGCCACTTTACTAAAAACAGCACATTTGTACTTGTTTACATATATATGTATGTGGTACAGATGTGATTTTACCTTCTTTGCTTCGTGACACCGCCCCTTTAATCTTAAAGGTATCCCTGTTAGAAAGGGACCTCTTAGTCAAGATCAGCGAGAGGTGGAGCAGCAGTGGAAAGCCTCCTTGACTGTATAGCTGGTTCCTGGCTTATACATAAGATTATGGTTCAGATTCATCAATACATATTAAACAAAAACTGGTAAAATAACAGCTAAGCTGTGATTGGTTGCTGTGGTTAAGTTAAAGGCGAAAATGTTTATTACAGTATTGTATTGCCCCCAAAAGTTATACAAATCACCAATATACATTTATTACGGGAAATGCTTATAAAGTGCTTTTTTCCCTGCACTTACTACTGCATCAAGGCTTCACTTCCTGGATAAAATGGTAATGTCACTTCCTGGATAACATGGTGATGTCACTTCCTGTATAGTATGGTGATGTCACTTCCTGGATAAAATGGTGATGTCACTTCCTGGATAACATGTTGATATCACTTCCTGTATAATATGGTGATGTCACTTCCTGGATAAAATGGTGATGTCACGCCCCGTGATGACACTAAGCATCCCTCTGACATCATCCTCTCCAGCAGCCACAGCCCGCACAGCTCTGGGAGACGGGGCGTGACATCACCATTTTATCCAGGAAGTGACATCACCATATTATACAGGAAGTGATATCACCATGTTATCCAGGAAGTGACATCACCATATTATACAGGAAGTGACATCACCATACTATACAGGAAGTGATATCACCATGTTATCCAGGAAGTGACATCACCATTTTATCCTGGAAGTGACATCACCATACTATACAGGAAGTGAAGCCTTGATGCAGTAGTAAGTGCAGGAAAAAAGCACTTTATGTGCATATCCCGTAATAAGTGTATATTGGGGATTTGTATAACTTTTGGGGGGTAAACTAGTTTTTGGTTGACACAGATTGACAAAGCTAGGCCTGTGTCAAAAGTAAGGCCTCATTCACACATCTGTAGAATTGTGGATTCTTGGTGGTCTGCGATTTTACGGACGACTACATAATAGTGACCCATTCCGCAATTGCGTGTCTACACTAGGACGTGTCCTATCTTTTTTGTGGCACAGATGACAGTTTATTCACAGATCTGCAACAATTGCAGATGTGTGAATAGGCACATAGAAACCAATTGCTGATCCTCAGTTACAGGGGTGTGAATGAAGGGGAGCTCCGGCAATTTATTATTTTCTTTCAAATCAACTGGTGTCATAAAGTTATATAGATTCAGCTGCTGTATATCCTGCAGAAAATGGTGTATTCTTTCCTGTCTAACAGGAACTATTCAGAGCAGTAGCAAATCCCCAAAGAAAACCTCTACTGTTCTGGACAGTTCCTGACATGGACAGAGGTGGCAACATAGAGCACTGTGTCAGACAGGAAAGTGTGAACATAGCATAAAGATACTTAAAAGGCATGTCTCAAAAATAGGTGAATGTGACATTTCTCTGATAGAGCAGTTAAAATGTCATTTTTCAACTGGAATTCAAAGAAAGCTCCTTTGTCTAGATATTGCTGTTATGGTGCCCCCTGGTGGCCTTTTTATTTCATTCTTACAGTGTTCACATATACTGTATATCCAGTGCTAGTAGAAAGGTATTCTACATCTTGTTACCTGAATTCTCTACATAGGCAGTGCGCCCCTTTACCTATTAGGCTTCTGTACAACCACACATATTATATGTGTGTCCCTGACCAGATTTATAAGTATAATAAAGGAAAATATAAATCATCACTATCATTGTGGAATCACTATTTAAAGAGTGAATGTCACTAAAATGTTGTTTATGTCTTCAGAGCGACCCTTTTAGAATCACAGGAATAAAAAAGTGGATTTTACAGTATAAATTGCAAGGTGTGACCTCCATAGTGAAAATCCACAAGACATGACATGAGTGAGCATGCTAGGGCGTTGACAGATGTTGCTTCAATTTTAACACTTACTTTTGCCGCTAAGCATGAAAAACATCCACATCTTCAGCACTGCAAATTGCTGAATGCTTGCATTGTACCCCACATCTGAACATGGCCTTATATGTTCTAAATCACAATACCTTGGAGCAGTGCCCTTAAAGAGAAATAATGTGTGTTGGACTTAGGGTCCAAATAATGTGTGTTGTGCCTTGGTTAGGGTAATCTGCAGCAGCCAAGTTAATGTGGCATGGAAAAAAGGAGAGGTGTCGCAAGCCTAGGGCACAGACACTCTAGGCCGCGCCACATTGACTCGGCTGCTGCAGATTAAAAGATCATTTTTAACTCTAACCAAGGCCCGGGCACTTTTTAAAAGACACAAATGGGAAGGACTTATACTCATCAAATAGACACAATACTATCGGGGGGGTTAGATACGGTATTTCTTTAACAGTACAATTATTTCATATTGGACCTCCTTGGGTTTGTTTGGTTTTGGAACCTGTCATCAGTGGCTTCAGACAATCCTGCTGGCCTTGAGTAATAGATTCCTCCCTTTACCCAAACATAGAGAGATTTAGCAAATAAGACTGGTAGGGTGGGAAGCAGCTACAATACCCGAGACCGCCTAGATTACTTCATGTAGCAGGCAGCATGACATTGATGATAACAGATTCCCTTTAATTTCTTTTGTCTAGAGAAAGCTTAATCCAGGTGTAAAAGGGGTACTCAAGCCATATATATATATATATACAGTGGTGCCTTGGATTACGAGCATAATTCGTTCCGTGACTGTGCTTGTAATCCAAATCCACTCTTAAACCAAAGCAAGTTTTCCCATAAGAAATTACTGAAATGCAGACAATTGGTTCCACACCCCAAAAATAGTGAATTTATATTCTGAATAACATGTAAAACAAATGAAACAAACATTTAAAAACAGCTGAATATGTCCCATTATAAGTTACTGTACAGTATGGAAATCAGCATGTGGTGTATAATATATTATAGAGTAAGTGCAGAAACCTGAAAAACAGCCGCAATTTGTAGATACAGAATGGAACTGCAGATGCCCATAATGCAGGAGCGTAGTACAACAGGCTCGAATAGAGAAGCACGGCTGCTGTCAGAGGTCTGTGTGGTCACATGACAGCAATGGAAAGGGGGTATTTTCAGCCTGGACCAATCAGAGCTGACAGAGACTGCAGGGAGCATGAAGGAATGAGCAGGGCAGATGTGGGCACATACATGCATCACGCTCTGTCCGGGGAGAGAGGGGTTACAGCAGGGGCGTAACTAGAACTAGCTGGGCCCCATAGCAAACTTTTAATTGGGGACCCCCCCCCCCGCCCCCCCAGTTCCGTCCATAGTAGCCAATGCCCCCATATAGTAGCCAGTGCCCCCATATAGTAGCCAGTGCCTCCATATAGTAGCCAATGCCCCCATACAGTGCCCCCATATAGTAACCAGTGCCCCCATAGTAGCCAATGCCCCCATATAGTAGCCAATGCCCCCATACAGTGCCCCCATTGTAGCCAGTGTTCTCCATAGTAGCCAATGCCCCCATACAGTGCCCCCATATAGTAGCCAATGCCCCCATATAGTAGCCAATGCCCCCATATAGTAGCCAATGCCCCCATACAGTGCCCCCATATAGTAGCCAATGCCCCCAGACAGTGCCCCCATCGTAGCCAGTGCCCCCATATAGTAGCCAATGCCCCATACAGTGCCCCCATAGTAGCCAATGCCCCATACAGTGCCCCCCATAGTAGCCAATGCCCCATACAGTGCCCCCATAGTAGCCAATGCCCCATACAGTGCCCCCATAGTAGCCAATGCCCCATACAGTGCCCCCATAGTAGCCAATGCCCCATACAGTGCCCCCATAGTAGCCAATGCCCCATACAGTGCCCCCATAGTAGCCAATGCCCCATACAGTGCCCCCCATAGTAGCCAATCCCCCCTGCGACCAGAAAAACAACAAACAGGTTACTCACCTGTCCGCCGGCCCCAGCAGCTCCTCTCCCGACACTCCGGTCTCCCGTCATCCTCCGGGCACAGGCAGCCGGGGACAGAGAGACTGCCGCTGCAGAACACTTCCGGGACACAGGCAGCGTCTCTGTACCCCACTGCCTGTGCCCGGAGGATGACGGGAGACCGGAGTGTCGGGAGAGGAGCTGCTGGGGCCGGCGGACAGGTGAGTAGGACAGCGATCCCCTCCGCACGCCCAGCCCGCCCCCTCCATCGCCGCTCAGCCGATCAGGAGCCCAGGAAAGTGCTGCTCATTGCACTTTTCCGGGCTTCTGATCGGCTCAGCTGAGCAGCGATAGAAGGGGCGGGCGGAGGGGATGGCTCAGGGCCGCTCACTATGCATATGCATAGTGAGCGGCAATACAGGGAGCGGGGGCATACTTTAACGCGGGGGCCCGGGCCCCCTAAACCCCCGGGCCCCATAGCGACGGCGTACCCTGACCCCATGGTAGCTACGCCAGTGGGTTACAGCTATGGAGAGATTACCTCCACAGTCCTGTCCCCTGATGTAAGCCCCAACCTGAAGTGGATCTGCTATGATTTGGAAGGTGAGGGAGACTTCCTGGGTCAGAGTACAGAGCTGTAGACCCCACTGTGCATGCCAAGCCCCTCCCCCATTCGCCCTCCCGCCCAGTGCAGGGAGCTCTTAAACCAAAACAATGCTATTAAACCAAGTCACAATTTTGAAAAACTGTGAGCTCTTAAACCAAAACGCTCTTAAACCAAGTTACTCTTAAACCAAGGTACCACTGTATATATATATATATATATATGTATATATATATATATATATATATATATATATATATATATATATATATACACTGTAATATAATTTTGCTCTTGCACAAAAAATAAGGAACTTTTCGCCATGCTTCCCCGTGACCTCCTACAGCATCTTCAGGTCTACCGCTGCCACTCAGCCAATCACTGGCTATGGCACTGCCCCGCTTCTGTCACTGATTGATCGACTGTCACTGCTCAGATGACTCCATCTCAGAGGTGGCAGTGGGAGCGTTCAGCAGGGGACCCGAAGACGCTGAAGAAGGTCCCGGGGAAGCGCAGTGAGGTAAGATGTTTCTTATTTTCTATGCTGGAGCAGCATTATATTATGGCCAGAGTACATAATAATAATAATAATAATAATGCTTTTATTTGTATCGTGCCAGCTGATTGCTCAGCACTTAACATAATAAACTGAAAACAAATATATCAAATAAACCAAATGTATTATGTGCAGTACAAACAATGTTTTTCATAGAGTTTTACTTTTTGGGTTAATGGAGTTTTATTTTCCACAGTGCAGCAATCAAACTGGCTTTTTTTTCAGTGTTCTCCCATAGGCCTCCATTGTTTTTTTTGCCCCTGCTTAAAAACAACACATGTGTAAATATGTGGGTTGTCTGATTTGTTGCTTTTTCTGACATTTTTTCATAAATCATTGAATCATATGATGTGTGAAACACTTATGGGAAAATGTCCCCCAAAAAGCAGATTTTAAAACATAAAAAAAACTAAGAAAAAAAGCATGTGCTGTGTTAAATGCTATTGTTTATTTGTTTCCATGCAGAATGGAATTACCCCATTGCATGTGGCCTCCAAAAGAGGAAATACTAATATGGTGAAATTATTGCTTGACCGAGGAGGACAAATTGATGCCAAAACCAGGGTAAGATGTCACTGGCGTTTTGTCTGCAAAATATGAAGGCTTCAGATCGGTATCTAGTATACAAAAAAAAATTAATGGGAGAGATTTATCAACATGGTGTAAAGTGAAACTGGCTCAGTTGCCCCTAGCAACCAATCAGATTCCACCTTTCATTTTTCAGAGTCTGTGAGGAATGAAAGGTGGAATCTGATTGGTTGCTAGGGGCAACTGAGCCAGTTTCACTTTACACCTTGTTTGATAAATCTCCCCTAATGTTTTTTCTCCGCAGTACCCCTTTAAATATAGTTTAAAATTTAGACATCAACTGTGATTTGCATCGCTTATGTACCTTTTTGTGTACAGTTTAATTTGTGCTGTCTGTCTGTCAAATTCCATTGCAATGACTACAATTTAGTGACACATCTGGAGGGAAGTCGGCGCCTTAGCAAGCTCCTGAGTTTTCTTCTCTCAGCTTAATGGAGAATGAATAATCCAAGCACGCAGAGTTTGGGGAGGTCCTTAAATAATTCACAACATAATAAAGATATAAATCTGCCGAGGAATTAATTATAGATGATAAAGTCGCATCCATTCTCCTGAAAAGAAGAATCTTTAAATAATTTAGCGTTAGGTCTGGATCTGTTTTTCTAAATTTAATTGTGTAAAAGTGTTAAAGAGTAGCGTATAGGCAAGAACTTTACTAGGTGTCTCAGATAGAATGGGGCCCCTAATAATATGGTAATAAGATTTTGCTAAATAAACATATTTAGCATAATGACGTAATATGGCAGAAGACGGATGGAGCCTCCCTATGCTTGTTTGTGGCAATAATCCTTTGGAGGTGTGGCGGGGTAAGGTGCGTATGACAATGATAGTGATACCACACCCACACACAATATGCAATAGCTGCTCCGTGTTGCCGAACTTTTCTTATTTTTTTTCACCATTGGAGCTGTGTGAGGGCTTGTTTTTTGCAGGATGAGTTGACAGGATTTTTCTTGTACAATTTTGGTGTGTATATGACATTTTGATCACTTTTTATTTTATTTTCGGTAAGGTAGGATGACCAAAATAACTGAGGAAGTTTTTATTTATTTATGATATTTATCTTGTTGGGGCAAATAAAGTGTTCATTTTATTTTGTAAGTTGATACGCTTACATAAATACCTTGTTAGAAACTGTTCATAAGAGTTTTATTACACTTAAAAACTATGAGGGACATGTATGAAAAGGCGGAAATGCCCTTTTTGGGCGCAGATGGGGCTGTTTGGCGTAAAAATATTCGCAAAGGGTATTTTTGCGAATATTTTTTTTGCACCGGCCCTATCTGCGGCACCTTCACCAGTGGGGCGGAGAGGGGGCAGCCGCACACTGAGGAGGCGTGGCCTCTGCGTGCACCGCATTTTTCCGTGGAAAAATTATACTGAAACCATAGGTTTTAAAATTTTCGCACAGGCTGGCTCCGTGTGATCGGGATTTATGTAGAGGCAATGCGCCTCTACATAAATCCCCTAAGCTTCGTAAAAAACGCGGGACTTCATAAATGTCCCCCAATGTGTTTGCTAAAAAAAAATATGCATTGCCATATTCTGCAATGATGCAAAATGCACAAATTTTATTAGAGAGCAGAGGCAATTCTGATTAAATTGGTCCATCTCTGACTGTCCTGCTACAATGTTCATATTAAAGGTTAAGCTTTCAGATATGCTGATACTTGATATTAAAATGGCTGATCAGATTCCTGTTTATTATCTTATTACAGGATGGACTTACACCACTACACTGTGCAGCACGGAGTGGACATGATACTGCTGTAGAGCTGCTTCTAGAGAGAGGAGCACCACTGCTTGCAAGGACCAAGGCAAATGCTCACCATATACATATATATATATATATTTTGCTAATGACGGAACCTCTAGCTGTGATTGTTAAAATAAGACAAGTTATTTTGATATAGGGATATCAATAGTATTGATTGGTTGGGGTCTGAGTATTAAGATCCCAAGCAATCCTTGATCCAGCGGGGCTGTTCCACCGACAACTCTGGTATGTCCCTAGGATATGTCAAACGTTGTTGTTTTTATTTATAGGTGCCCTTTAAGTGACTTGGCATGAATTAACAACCTTAGGAAAATAGGCGACAGTCCAGTATATTTTCATAAAGAATAACTAGGGTGTAGTGAAAAGGTAAAGGTCCCATATACATTAGAAAAATTTGGTGGAATCTGCCAGACTGGTCATCTGTCTAATGAGGACCCCCATCTCTCTCCCAACAGTCCATGACAATGAAGAAAACAATCAGGCATGTGGAATTTGACTGCCTGATTCTTTTGTTCTTAGAGAGATAAGTTACCACCAGAGCAGTCTGCATTTGGCCCACCACTTGTTTTCTCTATACAGGAACCGGAGCTATTGGCTTGACAAATGTTTGGCAGATGGCTATCCCATTTGTATGGGTACCTTAAAGAGGATATACCACCCGGTACATCCTCTTTAACCTGAACCCACGTATCGATCGGCGCCGACACGGCGCCGTTCGATCCAGCGGTACCGGCCGGTGCTGAAGCACTGGAGGTCGGCCGGGCCGCCCCCAGGGGGAGGGAATTCCCTCCCCTGTATGACGCGGCTCGCTTAGAATGAATGGAGCCGCGTCATACAGGGGAGGGAATTCCCTCCTACTGGGGGCGGCCCGGCCGACCTCCAGTGCTTCAGCACCGGCCGGTACCGCTGGACGAAGGGCGCTGTGCCGCCGCCGATCGATCCGTGGGTTCAGGTTAAAGAGGATGTACCGGGTGGTACATCCTCTTTAAAGAGACTCTGTTAGCAAGTTTATGATGTCCTATCTAAGGGTAGCATTAAGTAGTGACAGAGAAGCTGAACTGAATGATGTATCACTTACATTGTTCTGTGCAGCTGATTTGGAGATATTCTCCTAAATAACATGGACAATAAGTAGTCCTCTCCATTATGTGCATGACCCCAGTAGTCCTGGATATTTATGAGAAGCATAAAACTCCGCCCACCAGCTGCTGATCGACAGTTATCTATCAATGCTGTGTATAGGCAGACAACTGTCAGTCAGCAGCTTGAGGGCGGGGGGAGAGGTGTGGCAAGAATCCTATTTTCCTGCATATTAGGAGAACCGTTGAACAAAATTATTTAAGTAATACACCGATCTGTTCAGTATTTATATAACTAGTTTATGCTGCCCTCATTTAAGGCAGCATAAATCTAGTGACAGATTCCCTTTAAAATATTACTATAATTTAAAGTTGACGTGTTATAGAAACATGTCAAAAGTTTTGATCATTTGGCTTTGGGTTCGGACTCCTCTTGATCACTGAAATGATTTAGTCATGCATGTCTTTTGTGTGATATGTGATTGTTATTATACAACTAATGACTGCTTCTGCTTTTGGCCACAGAATGGACTGTCTCCACTTCACATGGCTGCTCAAGGAGACCATGTGGAATGTGTAAAACACCTACTTCAACACAAGGCACCTGTAGACGATGTCACACTGGACTACCTGACAGCTTTGCACGTTGCAGCCCACTGCGGACATTACAGAGTAACCAAACTTCTTCTTGACAAGAGGGCAAACCCTAATGCCCGTGCCCTGGTAATAAGATCATCACATTGTTGGTATTCTACATTTAAAAAATATATATATCTCTATGGGAAATCAAAATAGCTTTTGTTTTTTTCATTACGTATGTATTCTTAAATCTGTTTAACCAGTCACCAGTATCTGTCATGCACACACTGGGGGAGATTTATCAAACGATCCAAAATCCAAAGAGTCTGTGAGGAATGAAAGGTGGAATCTGATTGGTTGCTAGGGGCAACTGAGCAAGTTTCACTTTACACCAGTTTGATAAATTTCCCCCACTGTTTCTATTATTTTTTTTTAGCATAGATGATGTGATAAAATATTCTGCAAAAGGATAAAGTGGACCCGTCACAAGGTGTTAGAAAGTTAAACTAGGGTCAGGGTATTATAGTGTTTCTTATTCTGATTTCATGTATACCTTACTTTTACAGATTGAGCCCTCCAGTGCTGAAAAAGCTGTTTTTTTAAAAATATCCAAATTAGCTCAAGAAGCCCAGGGGATGTTCAATTTAGATGCAAAAACCCAGTTATGTACATTTCATGGTGTGCCTGCAACGCTTCTGTGGTCACTTCTATCAGCCTCCAGCAGCTTGGTAGACATCCACTATGCTTTACTGTCCATTTCACCAACCGAGAGCTGAGCTTCTCCCAGCAGCCTCAATGACTGATCTTTATTTAACAGCACAGAGCTCAATCTGTAAAAGCAAAGTATGCATGAAATCAGGCTGAGAAGCCCTCTACAGCCATGCACTTAGTTTAACAGCCTAAAACTTCATGACAGGTCCGCTTTAATGTCTTCATATAAGGAATCCTTGCGAGTTTCATCCCATGAAAATAACATTGCTCATGAATATTGATTAGGGGTGGGCGTCAGACATTTAGTATACATACTGTACTTCCTCTACTAACTAACTAGCCGATTGGCCTGCCATATGACTTTGCATTCACTTCTGTATAACAGTGGTCGGTTAAAGGGTTGTCCCATGAAGCAAAGTTGGTAAGATCAGATGTGTATTTCTATGGAAAGAAGTACAGATGTGCTGCTTTGAAGTAAAATAACTTTCACCCCTGTACTGTTTTACTACCCCATGGAGCTGATCACTTCCTGGTTTCCTCCCTGTTGTTGTTGTGCACAGTTCACACATTTCTTCCACAACCTCCTTGCTTTCATATGCAGTGAAGACCAATTACCAATGCTATTTATCTATGTAAGACAATCTTTTTACCGTGATCACTGCAGCTCCAGCCTTCAAAGTCATTCACATATAGACTCACCTCCCAGACTCATCCTTAAAGGGGTACTTTAAGCATTTTTATTCCTATCTCACCACGTGCCCCTGATGTTTTCCTGCGGTATCTTCAGGTCCCCCCCTGATCGCTGCTGCTGCCGCCACTTCCAGGACTTACTCATCTCGTCAGTGACAGCCCCCTCAGCCAATCACTGACTGAGATGGAACAGCAACTTGAGCAGTCATTGTTTGAGCGGGCAGGGCGTAGTGGGGATTCATGGGGCCCCATGGCAAAAAAAAACTGTATGGAGTTCCATGAATCCTATAAGGGCCTCCTCTCCACATACTCACCTGGTCCAACGCAGTCCCCCAGCGTTCCTTCCTTCTCCCAGTTCTCCGGCACAGGGAGCTAGCAGAATGAACAGGGTGACTGCGCAGGCCAGGTGAGTATGTGTAAGCCAATGACTTCTTGCTCTGTCAGTCAAAGTGATGCAGCATTTAACTGTGAGCATTTGTTACAGTGCTCACAGTGAATGGGCCAGAGGCCTGCGGGGCCCCCTTAGTGTACGGGCCCCGTAGCAGTGGCACGGTCTGCCTTTATGGTATTTACACCACTGTGAATAGACATTTACTGCTGAAACAAATTCGCCCTTTGACAGCGGACAGCAGGGGACCCAGAGACACTGCAGGAAGAACCCAGGGGAGCGTGAAAAGGCATTTAACTAAAGCTTCTCAGGAGAATATATTGTAATGTAACTTACCATTCAATAATCTAATATTCTAGTAGTAAGAATACATTTTAAAATATGAATATTATATGGTGGATGATTGGGAATTAGAGTGGTATTATTATCATAAAACGGCATTGATGTAAAGTAATATACGTATCAGCAGTGATATAAAGACAAGACTTTACAAAGACTTTACGTGGCTGTCGTCCGTCTATGGTAGTATTTTGGGCTGTCTGATGCATCTCCTCACACAAACAGAAAATGGAGCACATCTTTCATAAATAACGCACCCTTGCCATGTACCATTTCTCTGACAAACACTATACACCAGTTTTCTGGTGTGTCTCAAATGATACACCAACACCTGTCCCATAGGCTGTAAGGCCCCGGGAATAGAACACCTTAGGGACCTGACTGCAACTTTTATTCCTGTGCTCCTTCTCCCTCCCGGTCCCGCGCGCAGCAGCAGCTTCGGTGCGGCCTGTCTGGGCTGACAGACCGCTCAGCCAATCACTGGCCGCAGCAGTCCTGGCCAGTGATTGGCTGAGCGGTCTGTCAGCTAAGACAGGCCGCACCGAAGCTGCTGCTGCGCGCGGGACCGGGAGGAAGAAGGAGCACAGGAGAAGACCTGCAACATGGTTAGGTAATGCATGGTGCTTGTGGAATCATCGGTCACCAGCCGCACATCGCTATTCCACGCAGCGATGTGCAGTTGGTGCCCAATGATTTTAGGTTTGAACCTAAATGATCAGCTGATGACACGATCATCGGCTGATCGTTGTCTCTATTCCACGGAACAATAATCGACCGAATCGGGCCAATTATCGCTCCGTGGAATAGGCCCCTATGTGTCTTTAATATTTTTGGTAAATATTAGTCAGGTAGTCAGGTCCCTGAGGGGGCTCTATTCCCCGGGCCTCACAGCTTGTGGGACAGGGTTTAATGGTCGTATTGTACCCCCGACTAGGAGCACTTGTGATTGTACGGCTGGGTTAACGCTACGTTTTTGCAATCCGTTTTTACAAAAGACGGATAGAAAACCGGATACATGTGCATCCATTTTCATCCGTTTTTTCCATTACTTCCATTATAAAGAAAAAAACTGATCAAAACACATCCGTTTTTTTTTTTTAACGCACACAAAAATTCAGTCATCTACGTGAAATCTATTAAATGGATGCGTTTTGATCCGGTTTTCTTTATAACGGAAGTCATGGAAAAACGGATGCACACAAATTTATCAGTTTTTCCATCCTTTTTTTGCAAAAACGTATTGTGACCCCTGATATGTGATATGATAAATGTGCCTCATCGTGTGGTCACCAGTTGCACCTTACGATACTCTGAATGACACAGGTTGAGTGGTTTTCATCCGTTGCATGATTTGCGGGTTTTATTGAGTGCACGAGTCTTGCTAACAAGTTGTTTCTCTGAACAGAATGGTTTTACTCCATTGCACATTGCCTGCAAGAAAAATCGTATCAAAGTTATGGAACTGCTAGTGAAATATGGGGCTTCAATCCAGGCTATAACTGAGGTAGAACAGGTTTTCTTAGCTTTCAATTACATCTGGCCATTTCCTGCTTTCCCCCTGTCCTGTCTCTGTGTTTCCTATTACATACTGTAGACTATTCGCTGTCACCTCTCTCTCTATCCTTTCCGACATCTGCCGACTTGTAACTGTGGACGCCCCATTAGTCTTGTGCAGGGGAGTAAAATGCCTGTTGGTTTGTTTCACAGTCTGGTCTCACTCCAATACATGTGGCTGCCTTCATGGGCCACTTGAACATAGTCCTCCTTCTGCTGCAGAATGGAGCTTCTCCAGATGTCACTAACATTGTGAGTATGTCTTCAAATAAAATAACCCGATTTACTGTACATGATGCAACCTGTTTGATGACCATTTCACCCCAGTATGTTAATGCAATAAAACTGCCTAACTTGTTGCTGTGCACGTCGTGAGCTTTATGACATTGTGCAGAGAAGCCGCTTACGGTGCCTGTGCACACTATATGTTTGTCCAGATATTACCCACTAAACAGGCCACGGCCCATGGTGACATTGACATCGGAAGCATTGTAGTGGAAACAGACAAAAAAGTTAGTATGGAATGAAATAAACCTGCGGATTGGCTTATGTCATGGACGTGGACCTTCGCAGACATAAAATATCTCACAACAGGCATTTCTGTGTTGCCCGCTGAAGGAATTAGTAGCGTATTCATGTGTGTTATTTACATGTTGCTGTCTCGTGTGCTTTCGATAATCCATTGAAACGGTCTGTCTTTAGGTTGTAGTGTAGCAGCAGTATAAAAACTTAAAGGGATAGTCCACTCAGAGATAAGTTTTCATATGTTGCTGCCCATGGTAAGAGTAACAATTCATTCTATACTTGTTATTATCTATTCAGTTTCCTTCCCCCCAGTTCTGAGCTTTCTGATGAAGACATAAATTTTTTTTTGTAAACTGATGTAAACTAGTTCCAGGCAGGCTTTATCTGCAACTTTGTAGCTTCTTTGTAATGCTGGGGGGGGGGTGTTAATCTAAGGTCAAGCTGCTGATGAACTGTGATGAATCCTCCCGGCAAATAGGGATTGTTTTGCATCAGTCGTCTCAGATGGGAGGGGTGAGAGACAGAGAGAAAAGCGCACATACAGATTTCTGTGTCTTCAGCAGAAAGCAGCGTCTCAGAACTGGGGGAAGGAGGCTGAATAGATAATAAGTATGGAAGGAATTGTCTTACCATGGACAGCAACACATGAAAAGTTATGTTTGAATGGAATACCCCCATTAAATTTTATATCTGAATCAGGTCTAGCATATCCACAGGGTATACAATAAACTGACCTGACCTCTACTTACTAATAAAAAGCGGCCAATGGCAATTTTATTTATTTATTTATTTTTGTATAAAAGAGGGGTGCTGCATGCAAGCATGGTCGACTTTCCAGTAAAGGAGAAGTTAATCGGATTATAAAATCCGGCGGGGGTAAAATTGATTACAATTACCCGTGGTGAGCGGCGAGACCGGTCGTAGGACCCCCACCGGGATCTCCAGAGCTGACATATCACAACCCGGCTAATGGGCTGGCCGCTCAGCTAGCCAGTGACTGGGGTGGGACTGAGCAGCCAGTCCATCAGCCGGGGCAGGCTTCTTCTCCTTAGTCATGATGCCATCACAACTCGGGGGGGGGGGGGAAATGCCTTCTGGCGGGGATCCTGCGGCTGGCCCCGCCGCTCACCAGGGGCACGAGGAGAGGTTAGTACTTGTAATCAATTAACACCTTGACCCCCCCCCCCCCCCTGCGCGCCCCTTCCGGCTGCCGGACTTTATAATCCGCCGGACTTCTCCTTTAAAGCTTTTACAGCTAACAGTCACTTTGCATTGGTAAATTGTTATCAAGGGACCCTTTCTTTCAAACGTTTGGAGGCTTAGGCTGTATTCACATGCAGCCTTAGCGGTTACATCCACAACTATTAGGCTTTTATCGTATATCCTGTGAATTTGCCATAAAGGCTTCAGGTAGGAATACTACTTCAAAGCAGACTTTCCCAGAATCCCCCTGGCTCAGTATATTTGTGGCCACCAATTTTCTTTTTTTTGTATTTGGTTTAGTTACTTGCAGTTAATAATAATTCCATCACTGCAGCAATAGAAATCAGCTCTTCACACATCAACTTCTTGGTGAGCTTGTGCTTATATACAGCAGTCAAGCAGAAAACAAAGAGCTGCAGTTTAGACTGATGGGGTGAGATTTATCAAACATGGTGTAAAGTGAGACTGGCTCAGTTGCCCCTAGCAACCAATCAGATTCCACCTTTCATTTTTCAAAGAGTCTGTGAGGAATGAAAGGTGGAATCTGATTGGTTGCTAGGGGCAACTGGGCCAGTTTCATTTTACACCATGTTTGATAAATCTCCCCAATAGCATTTCTGTCAATGTTTTGGTCAGTCGTTTTTTTCAACTAAAATCAATTAAAATACAGAAACTGTGCAAATCTTTCTGGAAATACTATGTGTAAACATAGCCTTAGACTGTCTAGTCTAGGTTTAGCTTCACTATTAGTTGTCTTACTTTACTCCAAAATTTTGCACCAAAGGTTTCACAAAGTTTTTGACACACTTAGACGCGTGGAAACCACATTCCCCTTTCTGCTACATCACACCTCTTTTCCTGCTAGACTACACAAACCATCGTAGCAAAAGTGTCTAAAACACATAAAAAACTGCAAAAAAGAAAATTTCTGGTGCATTTCAAATAGCAAATCCGTTCTGTGAAAAGGCTGTGTACTCTGAATCAAACATTTCCCCATATAACATTTGTCCATACACTTTGATATCAGTAGAATCGACCAATGATCTAATGTGCATGGGTGCCTATCCCCTGATAGCAGGTAAGGGATCTGGTACACACCTAGGTGAAGAGAGTGTGCGTGTGTATGGGATAGATTGAAGGGAACGCAGTAGATTGATTGAGCTTTCAGGACTCCATTAATACAATAAAGGCCAAAGGTGTCTCCATGTTGGTTTACCTTCTTTCTTTTTTTGCACACAAAGCATAGTTTTGTGCTTTTCTTTACAGTGGCACCCAGCATATACTGCATGGTATGTATTACAACTAGAGATGAGTCGAACCGAACCAGAACTTTCGGCATTTGATTAGCGGTGGCTGCTGAAGTTGGATAAAGCCCTAAGGCTATGTGGAAAACATGGATATAGTCATTGGCTGTATCCATGTTTTCCAGACAACCTTAGAGCTTTATACAAGTTCAGCAGCAGCCGCTAATCAAATAACAATTGTTCGGATCGATTTGAACCCGAACCCGGTTCGCTCATCTCTAATTACAACGGATGATGTATGCCTATTTAGAAGACTATATCGGAGCATTCGGTAAAGACTCTTTACCTATATGTCTGATGGAGCTTTCAGACGTGATGTGAACAGATCCTAATATGACAAAGTCTTTACTGAAAATCTTAATGTGTATAACTTCCACAGCTGTGATATTGTCTAAGTCACTATATGGCAGTATTATTTCACCATCATGATCAGTATTTTTCTCCAGTATGTGTTATCCAGAGGCCTTCCAAGACAGTGAGCAACCTCCAATGACTTCTCTCCATAACGTCCATTAATTTTTTAACTTGTAAAACTTATTAATATTATTATTATTATTATTATTGTTGTTATTATTACTTGAGTCCAGAGCACTGTACATATTATAAGGGGTTAACATACAGAATGGAATATAGGAGCAAGAAAAAACCATGAACAAACTAAATGACGGAATTTTGAGTTATATATAGTAACTACAGTGTAAGGCTATGTTCACACACTGTAAGAGACCGGCTTCCCTCAGGAGGCAGCACTACGGAACTTACATTGTGTGAACATAGCCTAATACAGTATAATACCATCATTTTTGCAGCTTACAGAACATCTTTTGTATTCTACAATTACAGCAATAGAAATCTCTGTCCCATCCTGACTACAAGCTGGGCTCCTCTGTAGCTTCCTCTTCTCTTGGATATATATATGGTGTATGTATATATATATATATATATATATATATATATATATAAATAATTATATGGTATATATATATATGTATATATCAGCAAGATTATTGGTCCACACCTACCGCATATGGTTGCGTAGATCCAGGCTATATGCCCTTTATAAATGGTGGGACATATATCAGGATCTAACAGCTAGTAAACAGAGATCCCGATAACAATAAACATAAAATGATATAACTGTTGATTGAAATAATGATTCATTCCATTTACAGCAAACATAATGGGCAAGCACTGAAGTCCATCAATATGTTCATTCTTTGCCTATGTATTTCAGCGAGGAGAGACAGCATTGCATATGGCCGCCCGCGCAGGACAGGTTGAAGTTGTCCGTTGCCTTCTCAGGAATGGTGCACTGGTGGATGCCAGAGCTAGGGTAGGTTTATTACCGCTGTTATTTATATTATGCTGATGCTTAACGAAATCTTTGCTGTAAAAAATAGTCAACAGCAATATACACTACATGTACCTTATACTGTCTACATACAAGTATGTATAGGAATCCATTATATTTATCTATCTATCTATCTATCTATCTATCTATCTATCTATCTATCTATCTATCTATCTCCTATCTATCTATCTCCTATCTATCTCCTATCTATCTATCTATCTAATTCCTATCTTTCTATCTATCTCCTATCTATCTATCTAATTCCTATCTTTCTATCCATCTATCTATCTATCTATCTATCTATCTCACAGATGTTCAATTAGATGGGGCATAGAATATTTGAAGGTTATCGTTCATCAGACTAAGCTGCCTTCTTTCAATGCTCGATGGGCCAGTTCTGATGTTCATGTACCTACTGTAGGCACTTTTGGTGGTAGACAGTGGTCAGCGAGGACACTGTGATAGGGCTACAGCCATCTAGCCCCAGGTGCATTAAGCTGCAATGTACTGTTTGTTCTGACAGTTTTCAAGTTCTGACAGTTTTTGATAGTTATTAACCACTGATACAGTGTTGGACTCACCCACCAGAGGACCGGAGGATCATGTCATTTCTCACTGGTTCTTCATTGGTGCCCCCCCATTTTCACTGGTGGGCTCCAGATACCCCAGTACGACACTGCACTGATACCATGAACTCCACACAAGATTTGAGGACTAACCATCACAATTTGGTTCTTGGGACTCTTGCAATTGCCCATTTTTACTACTTACATCACATCATCTGCCAATGGTTATAATGATATAGTTGATCAGTATATATTTCCTTACGGAATATGTAGAAAAAAGAGAATTAGGGCACTCACCACTTAAACGTGCACTGTCTTTATTTCATCTGTGGTTAAACATACGAATCAGCGTCTGATGAAGCGTACATGCGCGCTATACAGCTGTGACTGCGATCACTGAACGAGAGTTTTGCGTCCTTGCCCGACATGAAATTTACCTGCTGATGTTTAACCACAGATGAAATAAAGACAGTGCACATATAAGTGGTGAGTGCCCTCATTCTCTTTTTTTCTACATATTCCATACATGCATTACTTAGTGAATTTTTTATGAGAAGCACCTCCACATAGCACGTACCTACAATACTCTGTCCTGCACTTATAAAGAGATTAATTAATCAGGTATTGCCGGTGAACTTATACTTTACTGCTTTCCTTATATATTTTCTTAGTAGATGTCTATATATACACAATGTCTTTGCTGTGCCAGATAAACAGATTTATGATATGACTTATCTTATTGTGCAGGAGGAGCAGACACCTCTCCACATAGCCTCTCGCCTGGGCAAAACAGAGATCGTCCAACTTTTACTACAACACATGGCTCACCCAGATGCTGCTACCACCAATGGATACACCCCTCTTCATATCTCGGCCCGAGAGGGACAGGTGGATGTGGCATCAGTCTTAATCGAAGCTGGCGCTTCCCACTCCATGCCTACAAAGGTAAACTTTCATTTACATTCAGTGGGCATCCATACAGTATTAGGAATAATAATTGTGAAAATAGCAGCTATAAACCTACATCCAACTAGTGAATAGATTGGACTGATGGGTTATTTAAAGGGGTATTCCAAGACAAATTAACTTGTCCCCTATCCACAGGTAAGAGGTGATGGAGAGTCTGACTTTTGAACCCCCAGTGATCTCCCTATTGGCCCCTGGCTTCTGTGTTCTGTGGTATGGCACTAGACCTACGGCTCTATTCATTCCTATGGAGGTGCCGGAAAGAGCTGAGTAAGCCAGAAAAGCGATGTACTCGGCTCTCACTGGCGGCTCCATAGGAATGAATAGAGCCGCCAGAAAGAGCCGAGTAAGCGGGAAGAGTGCTTACTCGGCTCCTCATTAGGAATGAATAGAGCCTATACCAACTAAATTATGTTCCATTAATCACAGAAATCACTAAACTACTGAAAGAATACGATGTGCCTCTGATATCATGGCTAGGAAGGAAAAACCTCCTCAAGACAAACATACTCCCCCAAATCCTATATGTACTCCAGATGGTCCCGATTGCCCTCCCAACTCCATTTTTTCACAATATTCGCTGTATTTTTTCTAGGTTTCTCTGGAAGGGTAAACGGCCACGTACAGCTCACAATTTGCTCATCCAACATAAAATTAAAGGGGGTATAGAATTACCTGATGTATTCACCTATTACAGAGCCATTCACTTAAATTGCTGGCTAGACCTCGCTATTGAGAAACAAGCCCCAGACTCTCAAACTTGCCCACCTGAATTATCAGTCCACGACATATGGTCACCCTCCAACTCCCGCTTAAGAGATCCTGCACTCCCCCCGCCCTCAAAGGCACACTTCAACACACTGGACAAAGAAGCAATTGCCGGCTGCGTACATCATGCTGCACCAACCTTCCTACATCATAGCCATGTAGCTAATTGTCTTACAAAATTGTCACTACTGGGCGATCTATCCAGGGAACTAACTGCCTTAGAGAAGATTTTCTTGAAACCCTCCAGGAAACTACGCTCCATCTCCTCCTTGTACCAGCTGGTCATAGATATCTCAAGCTGCTCCAAACCAGGGTACACATTATCCTGGGAAAAGGAGTTGAATGTCTCAGTCTCTGAAACTGAATTACATATGATACTCTCCAACTCACACGGATTTTCCAGGTGCGTTCTCCTCCAGGAAAACCATTATAAACTCATGTCCAGATGGTACAAGACACCGGAATGGCTCTATGCTTATGGATTATCCCCTACTGATCTATGCTGGAGATGCCTCAGCCATAAAGGCTCCCTCTCCCACATATGGAGAGACTGCCCAGCCATAAACCCATTTTGGAAAAAGGTAGAGGAAGTGATGGGCAGGATTGTAGGGACCCCTGTCAAGCTCCCCATGACAACCATAGCACTAGGCCTTCCCTCTAAAGGATTCACAAAAAAAGGTTAACTGTTCATCTATTAGCAGCTGCTAAATCATTAATCCCTTTAAAATGGAAGCAATCTACCCAACCCACGCAAGCGGAGTGGCTGACTAAAATAAATCAAATCTGTCGTTTTGAAGAACTTGCTAGTCGGGCCAACAGAACGCATGACAGATACCTAAAAACCTGGAAACCCTGGTTGGACTCCTCCTATGCCACATCTACAAACCTATTGAACCCAACTCCCCCTCCCAGCCCTAAGTCCAATGATGATAATGAACCTAATACATTACAATAGGTCTCTCCCTCCCCCCCCTCTTACTTTCTCTCCTCAACAATACGCCAGTAGGCACCGATCAGGCGGAACCATACTATTCCCTCCCCCCTTCCCCTATCCCTTCTAGCCCCTCCCCCTCGCCCCACCTCTTCCCTTCCCACCCAGCCCCCTCTCCCCCCCCCCCACCCCTTCCCTTATCCGCTTACTGCCACTCCCCCGCCCCTTTCTACCCTTTTTTCTCTTTATCAGTATCTAGCTTTTGATCCTCCTCCTTACCCTCCCTTTTCCCCCCAAAGGTCCTTAGGGCCAAAGAGGCTCCCCTCTCATTGGCGAAGTCCGGTTGTGTCCGGTTCCCTCAGATCACACTTGGCTTCATGTTGGTTATATACTTATGTTCATTTTTATACACAACATGTTATATCCAATAATACTTTGCAATTCTATTGTCAGGCACATGCTATATGTAAACTCTGTTGCATTCAGTTTTTCAAGCTGTTTGTAGCTTTCTATTTGCCGTTGAAAGCTTCTGTTAAACATGTTGAATATGTTCTATATAAAAAATAATAAAAATTATATTTAAAAAAAAAAAAAGGAATGAATAGAGCCACAAGCAAAAGCTGAGTAAGCTGGAGGAGGAAAGAATTGAGGCAATCCCACGGCTTTATTCATAACACAGAAGCTGGGGACCGATACAGGGATAGCTGGGGGGTTTGGGCGTTGGACCCCCCATGGCCTCTTACTTGTCACCTATCTTGTGGATAGAGGTTAAGTAAATTTTTCTTGGACTACCCCTTTAACCCTTAGACGACCCAGGGCGTATAGTTATGCCATGGAAGTCTGTCCCCAGACGACCTAGGGCGTAACTGTACGCCCTGGGTGTTTCTCACGCTATGAAGCGTGCTCCGGAGCGCGCTTCATAGCAGGTGGGGGCCGGCTGCAGTGAGCAGCCGGGACCTCACCGGTAATGACACGCTGCAGCGATCGCGCTGCCGCGTGTTATTAACTCCTTAAACGCCGCGGCGTTTAAGTGTAAGTGACAGGGGGAGTCCCCTGTCACTTACCGATCGGGACCCCCGCAGTGTGACTGCGGGGGTCCCGATCGGTAAAACGGGCCGCCGGAGGTCTCTCACCTGCCTCCGTGCGGTCCGATCGGCGCTCTGGTCACTGAGCCTGCACAGGCAGGCTCAATGAGCAGAGCGCCGATAACACTGATCAATGCTATGCCTATGGCATAGCATTCATCAGTGTAAAAATCCAAGTAGTGAATGTAAAAGTCCCCCAAAGGGACTTCATATGTGTAAAAAAAAAAAAGTTAAAAACACTAACACACTACCCCAAAACCCCTCCTCCAATAAAAGTTGAAATCACCCCCCTTTCCCATTATATAAATAAAACATATAAAAATAAATAAATAGATAAACATATAATATACCGTAGCGTGCGGAATTGTCCGATCTATTAAAATATAACAAGCGTCATTGCGAACGGTAAACGGCATACACGAAAAGAGGGAAAAAAGTGCGCGGATTACCGATTTTATGTTACATTATATATATAAAAAAATTAATAAAAAGTGATCAAAACGTCCGATCTTCACAAATATGGTATTAATAAAAACTAGAGATCATGGCGGAAAAAATGACACCCCATACAGCCCCGTAGGTGAAAAAATAAAACCGTTATAAGCGTCACAATAGGCCCATTTTATTTATAATTAATTGCCAAAAAAAAGGATTTCATTTAAAAAAAATATATAACATTAGAGAATCTGTGTAACCTGCATATGGTTGTGTTCGGACTGACCTATAGAATAGTGGTATAATGTCGCTTTTACCATATAGTGCATTACGTAGACACAGGAACCCCCCAAACGTTACCATATTGCATTCTTTTTTACGATTTCATCTATTTATATCTTCATAAATAATAATTTTGGAATTCCATCATACATGTTATGGTAAAATGAATGACGCCATTACAAAGTACAACTATTCCTGTAACAAATAAGCCCTTACATGGCCTGTAGATAAAAAACTGAAAGTGCTGGAGCTCTTAGAAGGGGAGGAGGGAAAAACGGAAACACTAAGATCAAAATTTGCGCGGCCCACTGGGTCATTTTGGGCCTGGTCCTCAAAGGGTTAAGGATGCCACAATTTTGGTCTTTGTTTTCTTATTCCATGTTTTACATCTTGCAGTTGAGTTTGTGTTTTATCTTGTTTCTGACATTGCTATAAACCATTGAAACATAACATAGTTCTTTATTTGAGTGAAATTTTCCTTGTGTGAACACTCTTGTCAGCTAGAGGGCAGCACATTACCCTTTAACTCATCTGGTAGCTTCTTTTTTTATCACAGGTGGATTCTGCTTGTTCTGTGTCTAAGGACAATGTGAATACTAGCAGATGCCGTTACCGCTGCTGTTACTCTGAAATAGATAGAAGTCTTGGGGGAGATTTATCATACATGGTGTAAAGTGAAACTGGCCCAGTTGCCCCCTAGCAACCAATCAGATTCCACCTTTTATTTCTCAGACGCTTTGGAAAATGGAAGTGGAATCTGATTGGTTGCTAGGGGCAACTGAGCCAGTTTCACTTTACACCATGTTTGATAAATCTCTCTCCTTGACTTTTGTGATTACTAAATATACCCAATGGAATACACAATAGCTATTATTACTGTATAGGGCAATACCTAGCCAACTCTACCAGGTCACAGCTGGAAATACTACTAGTAGCTTGCAGGGGCATAATAATGTCTCCCCGTATGGGGCATATGTGTAGGTTTACAGGTGCCACAGTTATCTATGTTGGTGGTATAGCACAGAGTACTTAGCAGCTGCTTAATGTCCTGCAGGAAGTGGTATTCTTTCCAGTTTGGAAAGCAGGAGTTTTTCTTTGGGGATTTACTCCTGCTCTGGACAGTTCCTGACATGGACAGAGGTGGCAGCAGAGAGCACTGTGTCAGACTGGAAAGAATACGCCTCTTCCTGCAGGACATACAGCAGCTGATAAGTACTGGAAGACTCAATCTTTTTGAATAGATGTAAATTACAAATCAAATTACTTGAGATTTTTAAATAGAAGTAAACAAAAGTTCACTGGCACCATTCAATTGGAAAGAATTTTTTTTTTGTGAACTACCCCCTTAAAGGGGTTATCCAGCGCTACAAAAACATGGCCACTTTCCTCTTACTGTTGTCTCCAGATTGGGTGGGGTTTTGAAACTCAGTTCCATTGAAGTAAATGGTGATTAATTGCAAACCACAACTGAACTGGAGACAACAGTAGGGGGAAAATTGGCCATGTTTTTGTAGCGCTGGATAACCCCTTTAATTTGGCCTTTGAACTTATAAAATGACTATATTTGCAGTTTTGTTAGAGAATCCAGTTGTGAACGTCACGTTGTGTATTCACTTCTACAGAAGGGATTCACCCCACTGCATGTAGCTGCTAAGTATGGAAGCCTAGACGTGGCCAAACTTCTCCTTCAACGCCGTGCACCCCCAGATTCTGCTGGCAAGGTAAATTATTGTGGTTGATTTTCCATTGTATGAATAGATTACCATATATTTGTTACATGTTTAATGTTTATGTTGTGTTCTCACTATAGACATCATTTTCATGTAATGACATAATGACTTTAATATGCATCTCGTCTTAGTATCTTTATTTCCTATAGTGTAAATGTCTATACATTCTGTTAGAGCTTCAATAACTAACTGGTTTAACCCCCATAACAAACACGCCCTTTGCAGAATGGGCTCACACCACTTCATGTCGCTGCTCACTATGACAACCAGAAGGTGGCGATGTTGCTACTGGAAAAGGGAGCTTCTCCCCATGTCACAGCCAAGGTGAGATCTGAAGCTTCAGTTTTACAGCTGAGCTTGTATTGATATAATGAAACAATTTGCGTAACCAAAATAAATCAGAATTTAATACATTAAGATTGATATATTTGATAAACGTATTTCTTTTAGCAGTTAGGCCTTATTCACACATTCCGTGAAGTTGTCCGTGATCTCAGATCCATGACCACGGATAATATTATAGCGCATTGCTTTCTATTAAGATAATTAAACGTTCTGTATTTTTTTAAGGATCCGCAATCTATTCTGTGAAAAAAATAGGACATGTCATAACTCGGACGAGCTGATGACACAAATTACCCCATAGAAGTCTATGACATCCGTTTTTGATATCGCCGCAATCCGTGAAAAATGCGGACATGGATGCAAAACGGATGCAATCATGGGTGGTTTTTCACGGATCACGGAGGTAGATTGTGGACTTAATCTACAGACCTTGAAAATCACTGAACGTGTGAATGCAGTTCATGATGAAACAGATATGGGAAGGGGTCAGTAGTGTGTTTACCATAGAGGTTTAGTTTTCATAGTGTGCAACTTAGGCTGGGTTCAAAGAAGTTTTCTTTTATCCGTTTTTTGTAAAGAAATGGGTGAAAAAACGGATGGAAAAAAAAAGTATGAATTTGTGTGCATCCGTTTTGATTCGTTTTTCCATTGACTTCCATTATAAAAAGAAAAACGGATCAAAACACATCTGTTTATTTTACACAAAAACAGGGTCGACCACAGTTTTGTGTACACTAAAAAAAGGATGTGTTTTGATTTTTTTTTGTAATTGAAGTCAATGGAGAACGGATGCACACAAATTCATACTTTTTTTTCCATCTGTTTTTCTTTTCTTTTTTTTTTTATAGTTTTGTATAAAACAAAAAATAGTGTTTAAAATTACATGCACCAGAACACAATGATATTTATTGGGAGAGATTTATCAAACACGGTGTAAAGTGTATCTTGCTCAGTTGCCCCTAGCAACCAATCAGATTCCATCTTTAATTTTCCAAAGAGTCTGTGAGGAATGAAAGGTGGAATCTGATTGGTTGCTAGGGGCAACTGAGACAGTTTCACTTTACACCATGTTTGATAAATCTTCCCCATTGTGTTTTGGGGTAAAACTAGGATTGCCTTCAGCAAGGCTACCAAATGGACACCTCTTCCCATTAGATGTAGTGAATGCCTGGCTTTTGGCTACACGCCTACATCACTAGGCAGACCCCTCTACTGACCATGTCTATGTTCATGATCACTCCTTTTCCCACTGTCACTGTCCATTGAGAATGCCTAATCCTTAAATTTTTCTAATATTATAGAATGGTTATACACCACTTCATATTGCTGCCAAAAAGAATCAAATGCAGATAGCCATGACATTGCTGAACTATGGAGCAGAGACTAACATTCTAACCAAACAAGGAGTCACCCCACTTCACCTGGCCGCCCAGGAGGGCCACGCCGACATGGTCACCCTCCTGCTGAACAAACAAGCTAATATTCACGTTGGCACTAAGGTAAGATTTGTTTACATGGAAAATTTTCAATAACTTATATTAAAGGAATTATCTGGTTATCTGGGCTGGATATTTTTAGATAAATGCTGAGGGACAAGTTAAATAAAAAATAAAATTAAAAAAAGAGCTGACATTCACCTTGCTCGCTCATGCACCACTGCTGGTGTTATGCAGCTATGGTTCCTGCTTCCAGGTTCGGGGACTTGGTGTCACAGGCCACTTATGTAATCAGGGTCCCACCTTCGCTACCGATTGGCTGAGTGAGCCTGTCACTTCATGTCCCTAAACCAGAAAGCTTTGCACAGCGGGGACCAGAGCTGCATAATACCGACGGCAGCATGGTAGCAAGAAAGATGAGTGTTTGCTGTTTTTTATATGTTCCCTCAGTATATGTCTAAAACATGTCCTTCCCTGACAACCAGTGTTGGACTATGGTACTTTGGGCCCAACAGGGAAATTAATTCTAGGAACTCACCCTACAGCTACAGGTGTAGACAGTGCCAAACCCCTTACATAACCCATCCACACACATGGGTCTAACATACCTTTCAGCTCTTCTCCACCTCTTTTTTTCTCTGCTATTTCTATAGGACCTGTGGTGATGTCATAGAGTCAGGTGCTGTACAGTCTCCTTACACACTGCAAACTTGCTTCCCCCGAGATTTGTGCAAAATCGCTGGAAAAACACAGCATTCTTCCATGCAACCAACCACAGTAGAGAAGCCAGGACTTAATAAAAGTGCACATTGTTTTTTGTGACTATGGGCCACACCAGGAGCCTAGGACCACAGGCAGTCATCCAAAACTGACATATTATAATCCATCATCTTACAAACCACTGCCAAGAACACGTTAAAGAGGAACTATCAGCAGGTTAGACTAATCTAACCTGCTGATAGCCCCCTAATGGGCATGGGGCACCGAGGAGGAAGGTATGTCTCTTATCCTTCTCCTTGTCGCCGTTCCTGTGCATTTAGTAGTTAAATCTATTGGCGGGAGCTCCATTAGGAGTGCAGCTCCATCCCCATTGCCCTCATCCAGCCCACCCGCTTCACTGGTTGTCATTAGAAGGAGCGGGCTGGCTCGGTTAAAGGAGTTGGGGCAGTGCCCCTAACGGTGCTCCAGGCCATGGATTCAACTACTAACTGCACAGGAACGGCGTCGAGGAGGAAGGTAAAAGGCATACCTTCCTCCTCAGCACCTCGTGTACATTAGCAGCAGGTTAGATTAGTCTAACCTGCTGATAGTTCCCCTTTACACGATTGGGCAATATGATTTGTTCTTAATACTCATTATTTTATTTCTAAATTCCACACAGAATGGACTGACTCCTTTGCACCTTGCAGCCCAGGAGGACAAGGTGAATGTATCTGAAATACTCGCAAAGAATGGGGCCAATCTAGATGCCCAAACCAAGGTAAGTATGTCACAGGACTACGCATGCTAAACATTTATAAGGTACATGAAAATGTGTGATTCACAGAGGTCACACAGGCCACAATGTAAGAGTGACATATACAGTATAGTATAAATTATCTGCTCACTGGTAAACTCAGTCACATAGTCACCCAAACATATAACTGGACACATTAGATCAGCGATAGGGAACCTCCAGCCCCCCAGCTTCGGCCTTTGCTGTCCAGGCATGATGGGAATTGTAGTTTGGCAACAGCTGGAGGGACGAAGGTTCCCCATCCCTGCAATAGATGGACATTCGGAGAGGGAATCAGAAGGACACTAATAGGCGTAAGAAGCATGTAACAGCAATATGTCTACCCATATATACAACCCCTTGAACTAAGAAACAATAGCCAATACTTGTGTTCTCTCAGTATACAAAAAGGTTTGTCGGCATATTAGAAATATAACAATATTAATTTTCATAATCAGCTTTCATCTAGATTTCTGTTATTATCTTAATATCATAAGGCCGCAAGCTGTTATTGGTGTTTAAGTAAATGAATCTATCTTTTCCAGCTGGGTTACACTCCGCTCATTGTAGCCTGTCACTATGGAAACATAAAGATGGTGAACTTCCTTCTGTCGCATGGAGCTAGTGTCACTGCTAAGACGAAGGTAAGGTTAGATCCGTCTCATAATCCTTTATAGTTCAGTAGGTTTCTGACTATCCATTGTATAAAACCATATGACATGTATGTTATGCCATTACTGAAGCCAGGGCTGTCCTCAACTGAAATTCGGGTATGTTGACACTAAAATCGGCGGAATTCCACATGTCAATTCTTTGATCAGAGAGCGGCGGGAGTGGAGGCGCACAAGCCCTCCTGTAGAAACACTGCGGGACACTGAGGCAGGTGGGATCTCCGCCGCGGAATTCCGCCTATTTTACTCAGTGTGAAAAGGCCCTTTCTTAGGGCACTATTCCACGGAAGCGATAATCAGCTGAATCGGTCCCATTCGGTCGATTATCGCTCGGTGGAATATAGAGAACGATCAGCCGATGATCGTGTCATCGGCTGATCGTTCATTTAGGGCCAGACCTAAAATCATCGGTCCCACACCGCGCATCGCTATGGTGGAATAGCGGCGGGCGACCGACGATTTGCGAAGCAGCACCATACTTTACCTGTCCGGACTTCTCCTGCACTCCGTCTTCCTCCCCGGGTCCCGCTCGCAGCATCAGTAGCTCCAGAGCGGCCTGACTGAGCTGTCAGACCGCTCAGCCAATCACAGGCCGGGACCGCCACGTCCAGTGATTGGCTGAGCGGTCTGACTGCTCAGTCAGGCTGCTCTGGAGCTGCTGATGCTACGCCGCGGGACTCGGGGAGGAAGATGGAGTGCAGGAGAAGTCCGGACAGGTAATGTATTGCTGCAAGGGCTGCAAGGACATCGGTAACGATGTCCCTGCAGCCCTCGCTTAACGATCATCGGGGCCGTGGAATAGGCCCAGTAAACGAGTGCCGTGCTCGGCGCTCGTTTACATCGTTGCTCGGAATAGGGCCCTTGGAGACACCCAATTCCACATCTAGTGTCTGTTGAAGATCTACTGCATATGACTTGTATGTCCTCATAGAATAGAAGAATGTGCCATAATGAAGGCATGTTACTAGATCACTTATGGGCTTCATTATGTAGTGTATACCATGTTATAAGACCTACCCTGATAATAAGGCCTAGTTTTATTTTGCAGGCCCTTTGGAATATAAGCTTTACTCCAAAAATAAGCCCTACCAGACCAGTGCTAGACTAGTTATGTTCTGCCCCCCACCTACTCAGCACAAGCTGCAAGGTAGGCAGGAGGGGTAAGACAGTGGGAGGGGACATTGAATATGGGGGGATGGAGGGTACATGGGCCAGCTACAGAGGGGGGGAGGGAGGTATAAAGTATGGGGACTACCTGCAGAGGGGGGATGTATACAGTATGTGGACTATCTGCAGAGGGGGATGTATACAGTATGGGGAAAGAAATATAGAGGGGGGAAGGAGGTATACAGTATTGGGACTACCTGCAGAGGGGGGATGTATACAGTATGTGGACTATCTGCAGAGGGGGATGTATACAGGATGGGGAGTACCTGAAGGGGGGGATGTATACAGTATGAGGACTACTTGCAAAGAGGGATGTACTGTATACAGTATGGGGGAAGAAGTACAGAGGGGGTATGAAGCATGGGGACTACATGCAGATGGGAGAGGTATACAGTGTGGGGACTACCTGCAGAGGGGATGTATACAGTATGTGGACTACCTGCAGAGGGGATGTATACAGTATGGGGACTACCTGCAGAGGGGATGTATACAGTATGGGGGAAGAACTACACTGGGGGGAGGGAGGTATACAGTATAGGGAGCCTTACTGCAGAGGGGGGGGGGGGGGGGGATTGTATACAGTATGGGGGGAAAGCAACAGGGGGATGTATACAATATGGAAGGCCTGACTACAGGGGAACTTACAGTATAGGAGCCTAACAACAGTGCAACATACAGTATGGCGGCTAACTACCATATAGAGTGGGGCTACAGTGTAGGGGCATACTGTGTTTCTCCGAAAATAAGACCTACTCCGAAAATAAGCCGTAGCACTTATTTTTCAGAGAAAATAATAGTATAAGACCCTGTCTTATTTTCAGAGAAGGACAGTAGTAATTCTCAAGCCTGTAGATGTATAATAATAAATGGCGATGAGATACTATAGCTCTCAGAGTGTTTTACTGACCATAATCATTTTTGACTCCCGGTCACTATGTGAATCATGTTTCTCCACCGCATCCTGTCTTTTTATCGGGTTTTTAGTTCTTTAATGCTCCATCTTTTTGTAGGAATCATTGTATTGCATTGTATTAGTGTTCTGGAAATACGTCTGTTAAAGCGACTCTGTACCCACAATCTGACCCCCCCAAACCTCTTGTACCTTCGGATAGCTGATTTTAATCCAAGATCTGTCCTGGGGTCCTTTCGGCAGGTGATGCAGTTATTGTCCTAAAAAACAACTTTTAAACTTGCAGCCCCGTGCCCAACGGCCGGGGGTTAGATTGTGTATGCATTAAATATGCATTAGGTTGGCACAACCTCTGTTTAGACAGGAGAAAATGTTCCAGGCATTCCTAATGATGAAGAGGGTGGGGAGGAGGGACAGAGGGGTGGTGCAAAGTTAGGGCACAGATATTCTAAGCCCCGGCCATTTGACACAGGGCTGCAAGTTTAAAAGTTGTTTTTTAGGACAATAACCGCATCACCTGCCAAACGGACCCCAGGACAAATCTTGTATTAAAAGCGGCTATCCGAAGGTACAAGTGGTTTGGGAGGGTCAGATTGTGGGTACAGAGTCGCTTTAATGTGTCGTGGATATTTCCAGGATAATGTCTGCTCCTTCTGTACTTCATGTAAAGGTTAAATGCATAATACACAACGATCACCGTAGGGTAGAATGTTCCAGATAGGATGATAATGTGAGGAAATAAGTCAAATTAGCATCCATTTGAGGTGGATGGGCAAGATGACAGTGTGATGGTTCCATGGCTGCTGTGCTGACTATAGTACTGGTACTAGACTGCGCTCACCGATTGGGTGTTCATGTGAAACTGCAGGTGGATGAACAGTCGGTTTTGCTTTATAGGACAGTGTTTTTTTGGAGCGAACAGCTCCCTTTGAGCTTCGCCCTTGGAATTAAAGTAAATCTATAATAAATTGGTTACATCCATCACTGCAACACGGACTGCACCTCTTATTATTACTGCAACTGTACTAGAATTCTAAAGGTTATTCATGACTTATTCATGATTTGCCACTGGAAAACAGACATCACATCAAGATCCATTTTAAAAATGTTTAACAGATAGATATATTGTGACCTATTTTACTAATCAAAAACAGCCTGGTCCTTAAGATTTGGCTAAAAGACACATATTTGCATCCTAAATGAGGGAGTCTGAGACAGGCTAAGACCAAATAGGCCTTAAAGTGAATGTCTTAAAGTGTGAGAGTTCTGTACTGATTTCTATATTATCTTTATAGTGGTCTGATCTTCCATTTCGCAGTATGGAATACACACTCATCAGCGTTAGATAAATAATTAGCGAGCTGCCACTAGAGGGAGTGTGAGATATAAAGTCATACTATATACACATTGAACTCTATAATAAAACAGTATGCGGTAAGCTTCTAATCTTTCTCTAGGTAACCAGAAGTCAGTGATGTGTTTTTGGAGGAGATTTCAAACGCTTTGTTGAAAATACAAAGCGCCAACATCTGTAATTATATAAAAGGAATCAGCAAGGACCTATTTATAAAAAAAAAATTCACGAGCATATTCACCTGGTACTGACCAGACGTAGGCCTGCACCAGTTTGTGCGACTTTTTAAAAAGCGCAAATCCCGGATTATGTGAATTTCTGGGTGAATACTTAAGGGTACGTCCACACTTACCGGATCCGCAGCGTATTTTTCGCAGCCGATTTCATTTAAATAAATGAACACAGCATCGAATCTGCACCATCAAATCTGCTGCGGATCCTGTAGGTGTGAACGCACCCTAAGGGTATAAACCCACACACCGTATACACAGCGTATTTACTGCTGCGATACGCAGCGAATACGCATCAAAAACGCAACAAATACGCAACAAAAACGCAGCAGATTAGATCTAAATAACTGAACTCAGCATTAAATCTTCACCATCAAACTGCTGCGTATTTGTTGCGTATTTGTTGCGTATTTGCTGCGTATACGGTGTGTGGGTTTGTACCCTAAAACAGATTTTTTTTTAAAGTTTCATCTAAAAATTATTTGCCCGTCAAATACTGGTTCATGAATAGAACTTACACAAAAAATGGGTGAAAAATCCAATTATTCACCTAACAATAGGCGCAAAGTCCTTGATAAATGTTTCCCTTTCATATATATGCCTGTGCTTCCAGAACAGAGAAAAATGTTTTTTATTCTTCAGTGCAAAGAGTCAAAGAGGTGTTACTTAGGTCCTCCTCACTCCGCCTCCCATCCTTGACCCTGCTTGATTGTCAGTCAGGAAGGACTCCAGAGGCAGGGAAAGCCTCTTTGAGGGCCCTATTACACGGGACGATTATCGTGTGAAAAATCGTTATATAGTTCGAATTTAAACAATAATCGTTTAGTGTAATTGCAGGCAACGATCGAAAAATCGTTCATATGTCGTTGGTTTAGATCTGGACCTAAAATCATCGCTAATCGTTCGCTGTAATTCCACATTCGTTCGCTCAAGTTCCGCATTTTTTCACTAATCGTTCATTGTAATTGCACATTGCCTTTAGTGTTGCTGGGATCAGAAGGAATAAACGATCATAGTAACAATCGCAATAATGATCATAATAACGATCGTATCTAACGATTATCGTTCTGTGTAATATGGTGAACGATTTTAGGTTAACGATAAACAATCTCGTTTGCGATCGTTTATCGTTAGTCATTAATCGTTAAAAATCGCTTTATGTAATAGGACCCTGACTCTTTACACTGAAGAATAAAAACCTTTTTCTATCATAAAAGCACAGATGTATATATGTCTCCTTTTCCTAACATCTATGTATCAGTGTCAGCAGGTTCCCTAACCATTTACAATGTCAGCAATAAGTTTAACATTTTGGGTTGAATTGTTGAAATTTGTTGTATTTTTCTTTTTGTCGTGGAACAGAATGGCTACACCCCCTTACATCAAGCTGCTCAGCAAGGTCATACACATATTATAAATGTTCTGCTGCAAAATGGTGCAAAGCCTAATGCTACCACTGCGGTAAGTTCACAACCTTGTGCTTTCTATGTTATGTCTGTATTTCTAGGTTCTTGCTGCTGTTTAAAGGGGTAGCGCGGTGTAAAGCATTTATTCACTAAATAACACACATTACAAAGTTATACAAATTTGTAATGTGTGTTATTTAAGTGAATGACCCCCTTCCCCATGTTTCCCCTTCCCCACGCTAGACCCGGGAGTGTGGTGCATTATACTTACGGAATTGCTTTCGACTCCGGCCGCCATCTTGGGACGATCAGTCCATCATGTCGGCCCCCCTCCTGCGCATCATCAGCTGCTCAGCTGCTATTGGTCGAGTATAACTATGCTCAGCCAATAGTGGCTGAGCAGCTGATGATGCGCTGGAGGGGGACCGGCATGAGGGAGGGCTGGAGGGGTCCGTCCGGCATCCTGAAGATGACGTGATCGTCCCAAGATGGCGGCCGGGGTCGACAGTGATGCTGTAAGTATTATGCAGCATACTGCCGGGTCTAGCGTGGGTGGAGGGAAACATGGGGAAGGGGGGCATTCACTTAAATAACACACATTACAAATTTGTGTAACTTTGTAATGTGTGTTATTTAGTGAATAAATGCTTTACACCACACTACCCCTTTAATATGTAAATGTGTTATGTGTTATAGAACTGTCAAAAGACTATCTGACGTTGGGTTATCTTAAAGTCAGACTTCACTAGTACCCTTCTGCATGCTTTTTCCACTCTTCTGTGTATACTATAGGTTATACCTTTCCTTAGATAGGTAGTTGGGGGGGTGGGGGGTTCTCCATGTGGTGGGGCGGTTGTCGTCTGCCTCATGGGGGTTTTTGCCTTCCTGGATTAACACAGTAGGATTTCCCTAGGTTGAACCTTATGGACTCTTGTCTTCTTTCAACCTTGTTTACTATGTTACTATGTTAGATAGAAAAGGTAATGTAGCTATGTATTTTAGGGTTAAACATTTTGTACTACTTGCATACTGCTCCTTCCAATACCTAAAGGGGTTGTCTAGACTTAGAATAGCATGTCTGCTTTCTCCCAGAAACAGCACCTCTCTCATCCTCAGTGGCTGTAGTTTTGCAACAGTTTCATTGAAGTGAATGGAGCTGAATTGTAATACCACACACAGCCTGGGGACAGAAGTGGCTCTGTTTTCCAAAAAGTGCTGTTTTTTTTTTTTTCTTCAAATCTTGGATAACCCCTCTAATATTTTAAGCAGGTATATTTTAAGCAACCCCAACTCCTAACTAAACTCTATGGAGGAGATTTATCAAACATGGTGGGTGTAAAGTGAAACTGGCTCAGTTGCCCCTAGCAACCAATCAGATTCCACCTTTCATTCCTCACAGACTCTTTGGAAAATGAAAGGTGGAATCTGATTGGTTGCTAGGGACAACTGAGCCAGTTTCACTTTACACCATGTTTGATAAATCTCCCTCTATATTTTTCCATTAGGCTCTGGATAGCTAAACAATAGTGCTAATGTCCTCAAATGAAAGCAGCAATCACCATCTCACTATTGCCCATGAAATACCGCACCCACCAGCACCATACTAGTGGCAATTGCTGTGTTCACAGTCCTCTTACAGTGATGCCTGCCACAATACCCATTTAATATTGTTTTCCGTATTACAATAACACCCTAAGGCTATGTTCCCACAACAGGATTCTTCGTCCGTCTTTCTGGACGGCCATCAATAAGATGGCTGTCTTCTGTTAATGACGACCACAAATAATGATCATTATTGCTGGCTATCATTAGGTGCTAAAATGACGGCCGCCCGGAAAGACTGCCATCATTTTAACATAGTGCGAACCAGAGCAGCACAGGACTTACCCATTAAAGTGTCGGGAAACACAGGGAAGGGGGCCATTCACTAACATAACATACATTACAAAAGTTGTATAACTTTGTAATGTGTGTTATTTAGTGAATATTTGTTTAGCGCCGCACTACCCCTTTAAGGAAAGGTGTTCCTCTGTGATATTTTTCCCCTAATTTAGACAACCAGCTCAAACTTTCCTCCGCGGCCATGACTTGCACTTCTCCTAAATGACTGTCAGATGTGTGTATGTAGTCTTCTTTTTCTTAAGGGAGCACAGAGTTCAGATGAATCTAATTTTTCAGCGTCTGCTCGGTCCTCCTGTGGAGGTGGATGTGGGGACGCAGAATGACACTTTCCCGACGTTCTTCTGAATATTCATTACAATTACCTCGTGTACAGTACTAGTTTCCTCGGAATCTCCACAGCTAATCCTGCATTCGGAGGCGTCTTAAGTCGCTAGTATTTACGGCAGATTTCTGCTGCGTGACAGCCTTAAAGCAGACAGAACCTTTTTCTGCGGAGAAGCTGGCAGATGTCAGGGTGTTGTGTTGCTATGGGGATTCGAGCGGCACATAAAGACTTCTGAAGTGAACTACACGTTACTGTAGCCCTTTTTTCCCTTGTTTTGGATGGAAAGGCTGGCTCACTCTCCATACTGCCTATGATCTCATTGGCTCACACTTTATCGCTCTCTCCTCCATTTCATCTTCCCCTGCAGAATGGCAACACTGCCCTCGCCATTGCCAGGCGATTGGGATATATCTCTGTCGTGGATACCCTGAAGGTTGTCACAGAGGAGGTCATCACCACCACTACAGTGAGTATTCTTGCAACTTTTTTACAGTAAGTCAGCCATGTGTGTACCAGGAACACAATCATGACTATGCTATGGGAGGGGTATGGAACCTTGGCTCCCCAGCTGTTACAAAACTACAACTCCCATCATGCCTGGACAGCCAAAGCTAAAGCTTTGGCTGTCCAGGCATGATGGGAGTTGTAGTTTTGCAATAGCTGGAGAGCCAAGGTTCCCTACCCCTGTGCTATGGTATAAACGTTGTGGTGCGGTTATTCTCCTGTATTTGCTATGTAATTCTTGGGGCTACATTGTGTGTGTAGTGACAACTCCCTGGTAACCTTATGTGCAGTCCTGTATAACACTATGGATAACACCATGCAGAAAAGAAGCAAGGGTAGAAGGGTTTTCTACGGACGCAATTCAATGATTAGCGGCTGCAGAAAAGTAACGTGTCAGTTGTTTGCGGCGCCGCTATGGATCCCTGCCAGAGTGTATACTATGTGTATACGCTCCGCCCAGGATCCCATAGAAGGAAAGGTAACGTATATTTTCTTAATAATCACAGATTTTACGAAAATTTACATTGTGTGAACATAGCCTTAGGGTGTCCATACACCATACAGTACATGCAGTTGGGTAAGAAACCTGATCTGACTTATGAAAATTTGTTCCATTGACTGTAAAATCTCTCGGGCTCTGTAAGGCAAATGTGTAGCAGTGGGAACACGTGGAAAATATACCTACTTGAATGTCTACTGGTCTGCTGGAAAATACTACAGTGGGACAATTGTCCTGTTTAGACCCGGATTGAATAACTTTAGTAATGGACACCCAAAGGATTGATGTTCGTTAACTGGAGATGTCGTTTTACTGACCTAATATCGCTCTTTATATCCATTGCTTTATTGGTATAATATAATATGTATAGAATGCAACTTAAAGGAGAAGTCTGGCAGGAGGGGGGTTAAAAAAAATCATTACTGGCAGGGGGTGGGGTGGAAATAAAAAAGACACTATGCTTACCGCTCCCAATGCCCGTGCGCCCATAGAGCTCCCCGACCCCCCAATGATTTTTACTCCCCGTCTGGACTTCTCCTATAAGTAGTGATGTTTTCTTGTGTGTAATATCTTTGTATGTAGACTATATATTAGTACTTTATACATTTTTTAGTAGTTTATTTTATTAATAAATGAAGAAGGATGTATGCTGTGTGTAATGTAAGGGAGTCGGCAAATGGCCGCTTTTCGAAATGATTTCAAAGGAAACCTTGGCAGAAAAGCTGCATAATTATACGGCTGTCAGAAGCTTCGGCTGCTTTACATAAGTGACTGGAGTTAGGTGCCAAAATAACTTTTCCCAAGTTTGAAACATTTGTGCACGCTCTCTAGGCATGCTTGGCCCTCATACAAGCTGTAGAATGAGTTTTTTCCTAATCTGTACTATATGTATGTATCCCCAGCACCCCCTCCCCTACACCAACTTCAGTGCTGCCCACCTGCCGGCTGTTATCTCTGTGCTATCTTTGTCTATGAAAATCTGTCACAGATTTGTTCTAAAGATGCAAACACATTTTAACTCCTTAGCTGGTGAGGCTGTGTTCACACATGCAGTAACGCAATGAAAATGCAGCGTGAATGCATCATTTTATTGTGGTCGTTGATTGGTTCAGTGCAGCGCTGCATCTCTTCATTGCACTAATAAATCATTTCATTGCCGTCAAACCGTCCTTCATTACATTATCGCTGTGAAACTCCAATGTGTGTGAACATACCCTTAAAGGAGAGGTCTGACCACAGGAATTTTTTTTTTCCGAATGGCAAGACACAAGGGGAACATAACAAACGATACTACTCACCTCCCCCTGTGCCTCTCCATTGCTTTGTCGCCGCTACGGGACTCCCGCTGAGCCGATGTCACAACCAGGCTGATGGACTGCCCACTCAGCCAGTCAGTCACTTTAAAGTGACACTGTCACCTTTTTGCATTCTGACATCTCTACACAGGTGTAAAGGGTAAATTTAGCGGTTTTCATACCTTATTTTATATCATACGTCATGGTGCTTGTTCAAGTAAAAAGTCATCTTTTATCAACTGCAGATCGTGTTAAGTGGGCGGGGCCTCGCGGCATTCGCGCCACCTGCTCCACCCACAACGCCACAGTTGACCCCGCCCCCTCGCCAGCCATTGGAACAGGCTGGCCGAAAGGTCTAGACCCCACCCCCTTTACGTCGGCCAACCAATGGGCGTCAAGGGGGCGGGGCCAACGGGTCAGTTGTGGGCGGAGCTAAGTGGCGCTAATGTCGCGAGGCCACGTCCACTTAATACAATCTGCAGTTGATAAAAGATGACTTTTTACTTGAACAAACACCATGACGTATGATATGAAATAAGTATGAAAAACACAAAATTTACCCTTTACACCTGTGTAGAGATGTCAGAATGCAAAAAGGTGACAGTGTCACTTTAAGCACTGGAGGTGGGCCGGCCCGCCCCCAGTGGAAAGAAACCCCCTCCCCTCTGACGTGGCTCCATTGATTCTAATGGAGCCGCGTCACAGAGGGGAGGGGGTTTCCTCCCACTGGCCCGCTCATTAATAGATCGGCACCGGAAACAGGGGCGCGGTTACGGTTAAAAAAAAAAAAAAGTCTGATTCAACGGCTTCCCCGCACCGCCGCCGTTCTATTCATGTGCAACACTTAAAGCGAATGTACCTGATGCTACATTCGCTTTAAGACCAAGATGTTGTAGAATAAGATAGTAATAAACAGAAGTATTTTCCTGATATTGGTTTTGTGTCTACAGACTGTGACAGAGAAGCACAAGCTGAATGTCCCCGAGACTATGACCGAGGTCCTGGACGTCTCTGATGAGGAAGGTGAGTTTTGTAGCTCCTAATTGACATAAAATGTCTCTGTGATGCTATGATTTTTTTAGGATCTCCGAATGACATCTGGCCTTCGAGAAAGCTGGGAATAGCAGTATTATATGGCAGCTGCTGTTATATGGCAATACTATAGAAGTCTACTGAGTGCTCTGGTGTGGGAAACTGGTGTGGAAAGTTTTCCGCCTTAAACATAGATATTACTGGGAGGAGGAGGGGGTCTCTCAGATGTAATGTATATGTACTGCCAACATACTTTCTTTATATTATTGCATCGGGTCTTGGTGTGTATATAGACGGGTCTGCCACCTCCCGTTCTCAAACATCAGCAAACAACCAACTTATCACCTCTTATGGCCATGTTCCCACGTAGTAAGACACTGGCCGTTTGGTGACCTAGCCTGGAGATGGGGGATGTCGGCTGGGGGGGGGAGGGGTCTTGGTGATGGGGATCTCCCTGGTACTATTCCCCCATCATCTGCTCACAGTATGAGCAGATGATGGGAGTAGTAGTAGTGTGTATCTGTCCCACTGGACAGCAGGGAGGGATGTAGATGCACCAGCACCTCTCTCCCTCCCTGCTCGGTGCCCTCCATTTGGGGAGCAAGTGTCCTTGCTCCCCAAATTATTCCATAAACGTACTTCATCAATAAAGCATTACACCACATTACATTACATAAATTTCAATACAGTGCCATATAGTGCGCTCCCTGCTGTAAACTCCATAGGAATTACACCTGATTCGTGACATCACTGTTTTTGAGAGAATTTGAAGCCTCCCTGATCTACTAAATTAAGGGAAATATGTGCATTTCCCATAATTAATGTACATTATGAATTTGTCTATCTTTCCATAAGTAATAACATATTAAAGAAATACTTTTGGCCGGACTTCTCGTTTAATGTATCTGTAAAGCAGGGATGGCAATTAAGTGCTTCAGCCAGGGCTAGGGGTCGGTAATAGAACCCCGCTATGTGCGGGAACAGGGCCGCGGTTCAAAAAGACTGTGGCACCAGCGCCGTTCTATTCATGTGCAACACTTAAAGCGAATGTACCTGATGGTACATTCGCTTTAAGTTTATATACATTAATAATTACTATTCTTAAAAACTAGTAACTGAAAAGAATTGATTAAACATATGTTACAAAATATGTAAGTCAATCCTCCCAGATTATTGGCGCTTTTTTTTTTTTTTAAGAGTATCATACATAAAATTAATCTTAGTGTATTTAGGGGAGTTTCATGACTTAAAATATTGTAGGGACACGTCTACAGGAGCATAACATACGTTTAGGGAAAAGCTAAGGGAAATGCAAGTTTCCACAACTTTTTGTAATTGTATAGGTGCAGCTATTGTTAAAGGAAGTCAGTGCTGGGGATCAGTATTTGGAAGTCCCATTAAGAATGAATGGAGTGGTGGCCAGGCATGTGCACTGTTTCACTATTCAGTTGGGGAACAATGACCTCCATTTTCACATGTATCAGCAAATATTCTTACCCTTTCTTTATGAATTAAAATGTCCTTTATGCAGCCCTTAAATTATTTGCTGGTGAGCTCATGTCTGATGAAGAACTTCTAAGTATACCAGGTATTTGTGTACGCAGACTATTGCAGTGGTGTGGATTTAGTGTGACTTGCAGTGAGAGTGATTGTCCATGTTTCAGTTTCTAATATAAAGTCATCAGTGTTACTATCTCGACTTGTATTTAAGAATAACTTGACTTTTATCTTTAAAATTAACAATAATCTTTATGCATGTACTGAGGCGTTTACTATGGCAATGAGGCAAGCGGATAACGTGCCAGTGTACAGTATCATGTAAAGATGGATGCCTGCTACTGCTCAGCCTGACCTGTGGGTCCTCCTGCCCAGGTCACTTGCATGGGTACTTGAGGTTGCTAGATGTGCCCGTTTTTTCCACCAGGCCGATAAGGAAGACTTTAAAGTGAATGTACCATCAGTTTTTTTACATGAATGGATCGGCGCCAGCATGGGGATGCCAGTGCCATGGTCCATTTTTTGAATTGTCGCCCATTCCCGCGCATGGTGCCAGTCTATTCCCAAGCACCGGTCCAGCATGAAGCACTGGTGGCGGGCCTGCTGGCCCCCAGTGTGATGAAACCCCCTCCCCTCTGTGACGCGGCTTCATTGATTCTCATGGAGCCGTGTCACAGAAGGAAGGGAAATCTGCACACTGGGGGCCAGCGGGTCTTCCCCTAGTCCTTCATGCCGGGAATAGACTGGCGCCGTGCGTGGGAATCGGGCACTGATTCAAAAAAAGGACTGCAGCCCTTGCAGCCCAGCGCTGGTCTGTTCATGTAAAAAACCTAAAGCGATGTACCTATAAACTCTTATAATAAAAAGAAATAAGGGAAGGAATAAAGAAACATGGCCGTTGAGATCCCTTACAGGCAGGATGTTGGGATCTTTGTAGCTGATTTTAGTCAGTCTCTTCCATTTTATCAGGCCATCACTTTAAAGTGTCACTGTCATCATAGAAAACTTTTGACATGTGATAGAGACATGTAAAAAGTTTTGACCGGTCCAGGTCTGAGTGTTCAGACCTTCACCAATCGGGAAAACAAGCCAGGAGAAGACCGTGCTAAGAGCGATCCTCTCCAGGCTCTGTGTCATGTGACATTGACCTCTCCCTGCTCGCTCTCCCGATCGGTACAGGTCTGAAGACTGAGACCCGGACCGATCAAAACCTTTGACATGTCTCAAGTTTTTACAAACGACAGGTACACTGTAAACTTTGGGCCTGTAATTACAGGTAATGGTGGATCACCATAGATGTAAGGTTACTGCATCATAAAGTATATATGTTTCTTTTAGCATATTTCTTTTATTGGTATTATCAGTTTTTATTGTTAGTTGACTCATCATACATTATTGCTTCTTATTACTTAATCTAACTTATCAGAGGTATGAGACATGTTTAAAGCTTCTGTGTGATTTTTGCAAGTAGATGACACAATGACTGGAGATGGAGGAGAATACTTGCGACCTGAAGATTTAAAGGAGCTAGGAGATGATTCACTGCCAAGCAGTCAGTTTCTGGATGGCATGACCTACTTGAGGTACAGCTTAGAAGGTGGACGCTCAGAAAGGTATGTCAATGGAGCCAAAGTACCTATTACAGAATTAGGCTATGTTCACACTACGTAAGTACCGAAGTAATCACAGCCATTGTTGCCAATTTGCAACAACGGCCATGATTACTACGGTGAATATGTAGTTCTGCATCTGAGGGAATCCCGCCCGGAGTGTATACATAGAGTATACACTCCAGCAGGGATCCCTAGCAGCGCAGCAAAAAACTGACATGTCAGTTTTCTGCGGCTGCTATTCACTGAATAGCGGCTGCAGAGAACCTGTCAGTTCACACAATGCAGCGTGCGGGGAATTCGGATGCAGTCGCACACTGGTGCGCCCACATACGAATTCAGTGGCAGTGAAGATCATCCGGTTGGTACTGCAGTACCGGCCGGGATGATCTTTGACAACGGCCGGTGTCTCACGCCATGTGAACATGGCCTTAGGGTACCTGCACACTACAGAATACGCGCAGAGAGTTCAAGTGGATTCTGCCGCGTGGCCTTCACTTGAAGTTCCGCACGTCCCATAGACGCAATAATATGTGCTAGTGATTTCGGCATCCACCCAACGAATTGACATGTCAATCCTTTGGGCGGACGGCGGAATTTGCCGGTAAATATCATTGAGTCTATGGGATGGGTGGAACTTTGTTAGGTCCTGTTATGCTGCACCTATAATACACAGTACATTGAAGGAATAAATGTTTCAGAATGTTCGCATGATAAAATGACAAAGTTGTCACCTGAGAGCCCTAAGTGGGTGACATGCATGTATAAGAGTCTCATTTGCTTTGGTGGTGAGCTTATTTCCGCATTCCCAGTATGGTGCATTCCCAGCACTCTACTACAATTAACTTCCAGTTTAGGAAAATTGCTGCTGCCGATTCAGAGAAGATAGCCGTGATTATCCGCACAATGGAGGCAGACTCCAACAATTTCCCATGGCTTCTAAAAATAACATTCACGTTTTCACTAACCTAATGTCGCAAGTAGATCTGTGCAAGATGGATCTAAAGAAAACTCTTAGAACCATTTAACTTGCTATAAAGCAGGTTACTAGCGGCTTGATATAAAGCAGAAAACTCGCTATACAGGCCTTGAATCCTTTACCCAGGCTTACAGGTTTATAAGGCTGGGTTCACACTATGTATATTTGAGGCTGTATTTGGTCCTCATGTCAGGTCCTCATAGCAACCAAAACCAGGAGTGGATTGAAAACACAGAAAGGCTCTGTCCACACAATGTTGTAATTGAGTGGATGGCCGCCATATAACGGTAAATAACTTCCATTATTTCAATATAACAGCCGTTGTTTTAAAATAACAGCAAATATTTGCCATTAAATGGCGGCCATCCACTCAATTTCAACATTATGTAAACATAGCCTTTCTGTGTTTTCAATCCACTCCTGGTTTTGGTTACTATACAGCCTCAAATATACAGCCTCAAATATACGTAGTGTGAACCCAATATACTGTATGTGTCCATAAAAATACAGAGTAATACATGTAAAGCATACACTTTGTAAAAGCTACGATAAGTACTAACATCAGGCAAACATTACAGTACATGACTAACCACAGTGTTATTTCTCCTAAACTTCCTGCATCTCCCTTTATTTCTGCCTGTGACTTCATAACTATTTCCTTTTCATTGTTTTTTTTTCTTTCTTCTCATTTGTGTGGATGCTGCCAGCAGCACCATGCCTAGGTAGGTATGGCATTGCATGGTACCAGTATGTTCTCCATGAGCTAACCCTATACCACAGCTCCTCATCTATCATTACCTCACTGAATACTAACATAGTCTCACTTGCCTGTTGTAAATCCTGGCTTTAGTTCTGTCATGCTGCTAATATTCTACAGTACGCTTTTAGACAGTGTAAATTTATTATAATTTGACAGTTGTTTTACTGGTTCGGACCACATTATAAATCCATGCCATATGGAGCCAAAGGCTCTTATTGTAACATTAATTTCCTATATACTATCATTTATTTCTATATTTAGTGGTTTCAGAAAGTTATATAGATTTGTAATTTACTTCTATTTAAAATCTCTAGTCTTTCCATACTTATCAGCTGCTGTATGTCCTGCAGGAAATGTTGTTTTCTTTTTGGTCTGACACAGTGCTCTCTGCTGCCACTTCTGTCCGAAACAGGAACTGTCCAGAGCAGCAGCAGATTCTCATAGAAAAACTCTCCTGCTCTGGACAGTTCCTGTCTTGGCCAGAGATGTCGCACTATGTCAGACAGAAAATAAAACAACATTTCCTGCAGGATATACAGCAGCTGATAAGTATGGGGATACTTGAGATTTTTAAATATAAGTAACTTACAAGTCTATATAACTTTCTAAAACCAGTTCATTTGAAACAAAAAGATTTTCGCAGGACAACCCCTTTAAATCATGTATCATGGAGATGTTCTTCATGAACGTACCTTACAGTGATATGGAGTGCATGAAGATCTATATTCTGGACCTTGCAGGGAACATGTGATCTACCATACAGGATCTGAACCCTAAACAGAATTCCTATTTACATATTTCTATTGTTGCTTTAGTTTATTGTCTATCTATGTGTTTGTTTCCTATTGTGAAATCAGATGCCCTGCTTATGTGTGAGGCTGCATGGGCTTTGCTGTTACTGTGTCATACGGTAACCAGTGAATCCACAACAGCAGTGTCTTCCAGGGGATATGCATTTATCATGTTTTTTTTATAATTTAATGTATTTCTTTTTTCCACAATTCTGATTACTAAAATGGTATTGAAATTCAACAACCAGTCACAGAGACCATAAAGCAAATCTGCAAGCATTATAGGGGTACCCCAGCAAAAATCTTTTTCTTTCAAATCAACTGGTATCAGAAAGTTATATAGATATGTAATTTACTTCTATTTAAAAATCTCAAGTCTTCCCATATTTATCAGCTGCTGTATGTCCTGCAGGAAATTGTGTTTTCTTTTCAGTCTGACACAGTGCTCTCTGCTGCCACCTCTGTCCAGAGCAGTAGCAAATCCCCATAGAAAACCTCTCCTGCTCTGGACAGAGGTGGCAGCAGAGAGCACTGTGTCAGACTGAAAATAATACACCACTTCCTGCAGGATATACAGCAGCTGATAAGTATGGGAAGACTGGAGATTTTTAAATAGAAGTAAATTACAAATTTGTATAACTTTCTGATACCAGTTGATTTGAAAGAAAAATATTTTCATGGATAACCCCTTTAAATCAGCAATCACGCATACATATTTGGGGCTTTTAAATATATATATATATATCTTAATATGACTTTCTTTTTCTAGAGGATCCAAAGTCCCAATATAATACTTTTATTAAGCCGTAAAGAATATATGTTAACTGAACCAATGCAAAAAAACATAATTTTTCCCCTGGAAGCTGCACCCAGCGCTAATTGCTAATTTTTCCATTCACCTTCCCATTTCACCCTCACATTTCTGGCGATTTGTATGTGTCAACCGACCAGCCTTCGATCCTTCAGTTCAGACAGGTCCCACACGATAAGTCATCACTCGTATCCTAGGGGCAGCGCCATCATAGACGACTCTGTCATCATACCCCATGACCAGGTGGGTGATTTTGTAATTCTTTACTTTATTCTCTAGTTCTGTATCATAGAGGGCAAACCCATAAACTTTTTAAGCCTCATAGACATGGTACAGAGGCTAAATGGTGGTGACACACGTCATCTTGTACAGCACCATACTGCAGAGCTGCATGAGCCCTGGTATAATGAAAGCTGAGAAGTGATTGGCCGTTGTTCACAGTCTGTTCACACAGTGTATGGCCGTTCTCACAACTGTACATTGCACTGTTTTCAATGGAAATTTAAATTGCTTGCACACCCAAATGTGTCCACAATCCAAGTAAAAGAAAATTATGTTCGCCCGGCCGACTGCAGTATCAGCCAGGTGAACATGTCAAACAGCGGCCGTTGTTTATACAGTGGGTGAACATAGCCTTAGTGAAGTTATTCTCCCTTTACAAGAAGAAAAGATATGAGCCAACTTCCGAAGTTTAATAAGGATTCACTCAAATTTTCTCGACCTTGTACATCTCACTGCTCAATTAGAGAAGTCCGGCGTTTTTGAAAATCCGTCATCCTGCAGGGGGAGGGCGAAAATTGATCACAATTACTAACTTACCTCTCCCTGTGCGGTGGGCTCCGCGATCTCGGGGGTGTCCATGTAACAACTCGGCTGATGGACTAACCGCTCAGCCAGTCAGTGACTGGGGCAGGATGTTGTTTAGCAGCTGGGGGAAAATTATTTCCAGCGGGGGTCCCATGGCGGCTGCCACCGCTCACCACAGGAACAAGGAAAGGTAAGTTAGTAATTGTGATCAATTTCCCCCCTCCCCCTGCTGGGTTTTAGAAAAAGCCGGACTTCTCCTTTAACATTTCCTGGGCCAGTTGCTGTGTGTTGTATGCAGTGTATGCCTAGCATTTGTTTTATCTTTTCACTGAAAGGAAATTACAAAAATATCAGATGTCAATAAATGTTTTTTTTTAGGAAAATTAAAAGCAAAATCAGTTTGTAATATCTTACTCGCATATCTCTACTCAACAGCATTGGCTGTGATTATAGGTGATGGTCAATGGTAATCAATGGTTGTCCATAGCAGTGAAGGAATTAGAACTTCCATTAGGGGTGGTTAAGGCAAAGAAAGGGTCAATGCCAGTATTTCTAGTGGTCTAGAGCAGAAAAAGGGTGAATGTTAACGTCTCCGTTGGGATAAAGAGAGCAGAGAAGGGACTAGTGCACAAATCCCACATGTTCCAGAGAAGTGGATGGGATAATACTTCAAGGGGTTATCCAGCGCTACAAAAACATGGCCACTTTTCTCCCCTCTCTTGCCTCCAGGTCAGGTGCGGTTTGCAATTAAGCTCAATTTACTTCAATAGAACTGAGTTCCAAACCCCACCCAATCTGGAGACAAGAGAGGAGGGAAAGTGGCCATGTTTTTGTAGCGCTGGATAACCCCTTTCATACCTGGAATTAAGTGGTTACTAATACTCACCTCTCCGGGCTCCAGCATTATCCAGGCTAAACTCAGCTTCCCGTTTCCTCAATGCACAGATCATAGTGAGGGGATTGAGAGCACTATTCAGTTGTAACACACTTCACACGCAGCTGTTTAATAATAAAGCAGAAAGTTTAAAGGGGTTATCCAAGATTTGACAAAAAAAAATTAACTATTCAATTGTAAAAAGCTTCTCCAACCTCTTTGATCCTGTGGTTATCCACCATGGAAGCTCCAGCCATTCTGCCAGTAGTATGGAACGTGATTGCTGAGGCCTGGGATTGGCAGCTGCAGTCATGTGTCATACACTAGTGGAAGAATCGGGAGCTAAATGGAGATTTTCGTAGAAGGACCTGAATAAACATGATATCACAGTAGCGAGTAAAGCTTTTTTTTTTTTAACTAGATTTTTTTTGTTGTTAAAACTTGGATAACTTCTTTATAACTGTCATTTCTGCATAACATGATCAGTAAGGCCGGGTTCACACTGTGTTTTTGCAGTCCGTTTAACATATCCGTTTTTAAATGGTTACTTTTAACGTACACAGAAATTGGGCTCAACCGTGTATTTGTGTATGCTAAAAAAAAAAAAAAAAAAAAGAGTAAATTTTTTTAATAATGGAATTCATTGGAATAAACGGATCCCATGGGATTGTACACAATTGCTTTGGTTTTTTCATCCATTTTTTTTTTCCAAAATAAAACATATACGTTAAACGGACTGCAGAAACACAGCGTGAACCCAGCCTAACGTACTGCCATTGTGTGTCTTTTGTCAGTTTCTTTAGAACTTAGTAAATAGATTAATCGGACATTTTCTTCCTTTTACCTGTTTAGGTCTCGTATTTGACAAAAGCCGAACAGAACTCATATCGTTTTAGCTGGGGGAATGACAACCTGGACAACGTGGCGCTCTCCTCCAGCCCCATCCATTCTGGGTAAGTAAATAGAATCTACAGAAAACAATTGTAATCATTTCATTTCTTATTGCCACGAAAGGGAAAACACTTCTGGCTGGCATAGAAACATGGGAAATCTACCATGTACCAGGAGATGGCAGTGTCAGTGCATGAATGTATAGGTAACAATGGATAAGGATTTTTTACAATTATGGCATAGATAGGATAAGGTATATTAATATTCTTCATTGTGGAGCTTTTTGTCACCCAGGACTTTGTACTGTATGATTTATGCTACTTATCATATCTGTGTTATTCGTGGAATGATCTCGGTGACATAAGTAGGGGCTGTTAAAGCTGATTTCCCTGTGATTTACTAAATTGCAGGATCAGAGAATGCCGGTTACTAGTAGAGACGAAGGAGCTGAGAATGACTCACAGCGGAATTTACAGCTCTCGGCCAATTATCTTACGTCAACAGACTAATGCGTAACCTACAGAATTGATTTCACAGGTCGGGGCTGTTTACCGGCATAGTGCAATGAAATTGCAGTCTAAAGCCATGTTCACACTGCGTAAATACCGTAGTAATTCTATGGAACTTATGTAGTGGTACATCTGAGGGATCCCTAGCGGCGTTGCAAAAAACTGACATGTCATTTTTCTGTGGCCGCTATTCAATGAACAGCGGTCGCAAAAAAGCCTGTCAGTTCACACAATGGAGCGAGCGTCTCTGGCCGCACGCTCCAATGTGAGCAGCGGGGAATTTGGATGCGAACACGCACGGATGCGCCTGCATCCAAATTCAGCAGCAGTAAAGGTCATCTGGCCGGTACCACAGTACTGGCCGGGATGATCTTCCCAGACACCGGCCGGGTCACAAAACGGACAGTGTCTTACAGAGTGGAAACACGGCCGAATGCTGAAGGCGTCCTTCAGATGATGCAAAGGAATCCACCATATTTCCTATGTCTTTTAAAGCCGCTGCTGATATTAGTACTGCTGGCATTGGCTCAAAAAGCTCCATCAAAAACTGCATATGTGTTACCAAAAGCTATGTTCACACAACGTCAGAAAAAGAGATAAGGTGTCATTTTTTTTTCTTTTTAAAATGTATGCCGCCCTAAGGCTGCCTGGGAAAAATGGATACAGCCACGATTTCCTAGGGCTGCATCCGACTTCTTTAGCAACTGGTAATCAGTTCAAGTTCGGCAGAACGCGAGCGTGCGTGAGGGTTGCTCATCTCTACTAGTTATCAAATAAAACTGAAAAAGGGGTCTTCTTCTGAGTTGAGTTTGTCGCTATGGCTGCAATAAGCCGATTTCCCACATCCAGATACAGGAAGCTGTAGAAATGGAGCAGGAACCACATAAATATGTTCTTCATGCCAAATACCAGTTTAGTGACTTTACAAGCTATTTTGTAATCTAAATATGCTCATAATGTTTTTTTTCTTTTTCTTCTTGAAACTGGCGATTACTCTTTTGTATTACCGAATTAGTGGGGTCACTTCTGTTTAAAGGGGTACTCCTGCGCTTATAAAAAAAAACAAAAAAAACAATCATAAACATAGTTTTCCCACTTACCATCCCTGTTTGCAGGTCCCTGAAGCTCCAGTTGGTGGCTTCATTTTTTCTTTACTTCCTGGTTTGGGCTTTCCCATGATGCACTTTGTCTCCTGTGATGTCTAACTGACTCTGTAAAACTGTTAGATGGCTTACATCTTGTTCGGCCAATCAGAGCTGAGCAACCTGTGTCATAGGACAAAGAGAGGCTGGCTTAACAGACCTGCCTCCCTCTTCATGATGTCATTGTAACAAAATGGCTTCCACAGAGCAGCCTGGGGTCAACAGTCAATAGGTAAGAATGAGTTTACTTCACTTCCTGGTGGGGGATGGAGGGGGGAAAGATAGGGAAGGGGGGCAGATAGGTGATTGAAGCATATTACAATGTTATATAACTTTTGTAATGTGTTTCAATTACTGGGAAAAAGCTTTTCACTGGAGTACCCCTTTAAGTTAAATAAAATGGCCAGTCTCTTGGCTTTAGGCCAAAATGCCATAAAAGATATAGAGACCGCTTGTATCTGCAAACCTCTGCTACATCTTTTACCTCTGTCTCTTTTTCTATCTTTCTTTTATTTCTCATGACTAATCTGTTCTGTTTCAGCCGCATATCTCCTTGTCTTGACCGAGACCACAGCAGGTGATCCTTTGTGTTTAATATGTGATTGCATTATTTCCACACCGTATGCCCGTAATTCACATCAGGATGCTTTAGTGTTTTCCCATCTCATGATTGGCTCATTGCACACATTGCACAGATATCCAGAATGTGTTACTGCAAAAAGCATCCCCGAACAAAAAGATTCTTATTGAAATACTCCTAGTATGGTCCAAAAAAGTTTGAGTTAGTTCACTTAGTATAGATTATATATATATATATATATATATATATATATATGGTTCACATAGAAAAACACACAACCCAGTCATTCAGAAACAGGTTATGCTGGTCCTTCTCAGGCCTCATCTCTTCCATTTTTGGAGGGAAGGATGATGGTACCATCTTAGTTTCTAGTCCATAGGAATACGATATAGGGTGAGCCTGTGGTATCACCAGTACGGTAAAGGACAGCAGCTTCTTGTACTATATTATGTCTAATATCAGCCAGTTACTGAAATCTGTTTTTTTGAAGATTTGGTGAAACTTCTTTGGGAAACCCAACCATGATTCCTGCGTTTAAAGGGGTTATTCAGTGCTACAAAAACATGGCAACTTTCTTCCAGAGACAGCACCACTCTTGTCTCCAGTTTGGGTGGGGTTTTGCTACTCCATTCCATTAAAGTGAATGGAGCTTAAATCGACTCTTTACTCACAATCTGCCCCTTCCTCAAAACCACTTCGGATAGCTGCTTTTAATCCAAGCCCTAGGCCTGCACCACCTCTCTTTCCCTCCTCCCCGCCCTCTTCATCATTAGAAATGCCCCGGGCAGGATTTCTCCTATTCATCACTTGTCTGAACACTGCACATGGGCTGGATCGTTAAGGCACCTGTGCAGTGTTCAGACAAGTGATGAATAGGAGAAATCCTGCCCGGGGCATTCCTAATGGTGAAGAGGGCAGGAAGGAGGGACAGAAAGGCGTCGCAGGCCTAGGGCACACACACTCTAGGCCACACCAATTTGACGCAGGGCTGCAAGTTTAAAAGTTGCTTTTTAGTACGATAACTGCATCAGCTGCCGAACGGACCCCAGGACAGATCTTGGATTAAAAACAGCTATCCGAAGGTACAAGTGGTTTGGAGGGGGGGGGGCAGAGTTGCTTTAATTGCGAACCACACCTGAACTGGAGACTAGAGTGGTGCTGTCTCTGGAAGAAAGTGGCCATGTTTTTGTAGCGCTGGATAACCCCTTTAATATTAAATCTCCTATGTAGCTAGAGGTAATAATTCTAGTTAGTTGAGAAGACTAAATCAAGAATCAACATTTACAGGTCTAGTAGGGCTAACTTTTACTGAATGAATGTGTGAGCCCCGGTTAGGGCTGTGTTTTAGTGGATTAACATACAGTATTCAGAGTTTTTGCTACTAAACATTGAAGCAGCCTGATCGTCCTGAATAACAACAAAATTGTCTGATTGTTGTTGTTCAGTGGACATTTTTTTTTATGCATCCTCACTTGGCATTTTGGCATATTATCCTATGTTATGTGAATAGTATGCATGGTATGGCACCCCCAGAGCACAGACAATGTGGAATGGTATCCATAGCATTGGTGACAACCAGTCCTTGTTCCTCATCATTCGGAGCATTTCTATGGTGAAGTTCACCATTCACTTTTGTATTGTCATTCCTTTTCATTTGCAAAAGTGCATGTGAGGTTGTTTTTTTTTTTATGTTGGGCTAAAAAAAGCTTGAAACTTTTATTTACAGGTGTAAATATAGCAGGAAACATATAGTTGCAAATATATATATGCAACTTTGCATAGCTAGGACTAGTCTGCATTTAGTGGTGCTCTGTAGCCTCTGTCTCTGTGAGTTACCTTGCTTTTAAGCAGTCTTAGGCCCTTTCAGACTTGTCCGTGCCCGTTTTACGGTCAGGAAATACTGATCAGGAACCTTTCAGGAGGTTTCAGGAAACCATTAGTGTTTCCTGACCATAAAAACGGAGAAGGAAAAACAACAACCACACTTACCTACTGCAGCAGTGCTCCCCTCCGGCTTCTCCCTCTATGTCCAGGGTTTGCAAACATCACTCATGCAACACTGAGTCAGTGGGGAGAGTGGCCTTTTGTGGCCAGAGGCACAATGTTGCCTCTGGCCAGAAGAGTGTTTGGCAGGGCTGGGAGCTTACGGCTCCTGGCTCTTTCAAATACAGCACTACATTTAACTGTATGCACTCTTGGTTATAAGCACATACAGTAAAGGGCCAGCACCAGAACCTGGCAGCACTTGCCTTGCTGCTGGCGCTGGGCTGGGCTGCCAAGCAATTTGGGACAGTTTTCGAATGCACATCCAGATCATCAGGTGGTCTCGGCTAGGTTCACTCTCCTTCTAAACCCAAATAGGTAGAGATCTGTCAAGAAAGCTGGGGGTGCTGAGGGGTGCTGGCTAAGACTGGAACTGGCTTGCTGACTTAAAGGGAACCAATCACACTAAAATTGGCCATAAAGCTAAGTAAACGTGCTGGTACATCAGCCAGCACGCTTCCTAAACATCCCTCTGTACCCTCCGTCCCATGTACATACAGCCCCTAAAGTTAGTTTAATAGTCTCCCGCGCTCTATGTAAATTACCATGCAAGTAGTCACAGTGGGCGGGTGGCTGGTCAAGTAGTCACGGTGGGCGGGGGCTTCTTCAAGTAGTCACTGGGTCCTGGGCCGGCTCCGGCGCTGTAATCATTGGAAAGCGGCGCCTGGTAACGTCACTCGGGGGGACCGGCATTGCACGTCGGCCACACTGACGTCTTTACTATACTGTGCATGCGCAGTACAGTGGGTGAAGCCGCTGCTGTACTAGGCGCAGTACAGCAGCGTCTTATTCGGCTGCACTGAGCATAGTAATGACACCCCCCCCCCCCCCTCCCCCGAGTAACATCACCAGGCTCCTCTTTCCAACACGCCCAGAGGGGCGTGATTACAGTGCCGGAGTCAGCCCAGGACCCAGTGACTACTTGAAGAAGCCCCCGCCCACCGTAACTACTTGCATGGTAATTTACTTAGAGCGCGGGAGACTATTAAACTAACTTTGCGGGCTGTATGTACATGGGACGGAGGGTACAGGGGGATGTTTAGAAAGCGTGCTGGATCATGTACCAGCACGTTTCCTTAGCTTTATGGCCAATTTTAGTGTGATTGGTTCCCTTTAAAGCCCCATTTCCAGAATGGTTATATAGTTAATAATCACAATAAACATCTGACATCCTGCGGTCCTTAATTTTAGCACCAAAAATGATCTTTAATAAATGAGAGTGAGAGAAGCAAGTCATCTGATTTAGTCCACTATCAGTCAGCAGGGTATACTGCAAATTGGTGTAGTAAACATAGAAAAATGAGCATAAAATGGCTTTATGGTATTAGGTTTAATACTGAATGGCCACTTTATTAATGACCCCCATCTAGTAGTGTGTGTTATGCCTCCTTTGCCCTGCAGCAGTTGTGCATAGTGGCAAAATGGCTCTGCAGGAATATTGGCAATATAATGGCAATATATCCTTAACAAAAAGTAGAGGTCATTACGTACCTCATCCCAGTGATTTTCTATAGGAATGAGGTTTGGGAACTATGAAATGAGCGTTGGGGAGGCAAATAAAGCAGTCATATTTCTGGAACCAAACCATGACTGGACAACCTTTGTACATTGCCTCCTTGATAAAATTGCATGAGAAAAGTCCACAGGGTTGGCAGTTCTGTAAAGTGTTCTAATGTGGAGTAACACTGGGACTGATCTTGATTTTATGTTGCATAATAACATGGCCATTCAGTATGTGTGTAATGCACAGTGTTGAGATGTATAAATATATATATATATATATTGTATATATATTTATTTATGTGTGTGTGTCTATACTGTATATATATGCATGTTAAAAACTTGCACCATTCACATGGATTATGGATGCATGCTGTTCCTTCCCCAGCACAGACCCGTGTGAAGTAGCATTTTTCTATTGACAGCCTTATATATTAACTTTTTTGTGCTCCTTCTCTGATGTGAAGCATGTGGAATCTATTTCGGCTTACCCACGTGTTTGTTTCGTTCTTCCATAAATGTTTGGCATGATTTTCCTTGACACATTAAAACTGATCCTGCAAACAGGGCTCTAAAGAATTGAAAACCCTTCTCTCCTTAGCCTATTCCTCAGAAATGTAAAACGATATGCATGTGCTACACAGATGACATTAGGTGTGACACACGTATTGGAAAAACAACCCTGACCTCCCAATGCTTTTTCATTACAAGGGTCTACCTATTTTGTATCCACATATGTATCTAAATTGTGCAAGATGAGTCAATTACAAAATGTGACATATGTCAAAAATGTTGAATTGTTCCATAATTTTGAATGCTTTCTGTTTTCCCCTTAGTTTCTTAGTTAGCTTCATGGTGGATGCCCGTGGAGGTGCCATGAGAGGTTGCAGGCATAATGGACTTCGAATCATAATTCCACCTCGAAAATGCACAGCCCCTACAAGAGTGACATGCCGTTTGGTTAAGCGTCATCGATTGGCGACCATGCCTCCAATGGTGGAAGGAGAAGGTCTTGCCAGTCGGCTTATTGAAGTTGGACCTTCTGGAGCTCAGTTTCTTGGGTAAGTTTTATATACTGTAAAATACACCTCTTACCTGTAACCTAGCTATTGAGCTATTGATATAGCCAGCATCGCAGCATTAACAGAGTCTGGTAAATATTTCCTAGTGGTGCAATCTCTAATTCACAAAGGTCCATCCAGTGAAAAATGAAGAAGAAATAGCACAGCACTCACCAACATATGGAAAACTTGCAATCGTTATTCCATCAAATGATAAAATCCATAGGACAACTATGCCTCAAACAGAGTGAAAGCTGTTTTGGGCAATCAAGCGCTGCATCAGACTCATGTCTGTTGAAGGGCTTGATTGCCCGAAACAGCTGTTATTCTGCTTGAAGCATGTGCCTTCCATATTAGCCTGTTGTCCTATGGATTTTTATCGTCTGATGGAATAAAGATTGCAAGTTTACCATATGTTGGTGAGTGCTCTCCTACTTCTTCTTCTTATTTCACTAGCTGTTGATCTATGGTACTAAATAACAAGCAGGACAGGACCTGCTGACTGTGCATATGCATCATTGCCATCTGTTTTAATACCTACTTTTTATTCTATGTATAGATTTTACCAATTATAAAATGTACTTTAAATGGCATGCACCCTAATATAGATACAGCAGGGGAAACATATGTCATTAGGTACATATATATATATTTTAGAACTAATTTTATTTAGCCTAAATGGAGAGTCTAAGGCATGGGTCTCCAAACTGCGGCCCTCCAGCTGTTGCAAAACTACATTTCCCATCATGCCTGGACAGCCAAATCCAAAGTTTTAGCTGTCCAGGCATGATGGGAGTTGTGGTTTCGCAACAGCTGGAGGGCCGCAGTTTGGAGACCCATGATCTAAGGGCTAATTCGCACCTCTGGATCTAGGAGCCATGGAAATCGATGAGTTCATACTGTATCTTCTTTGCGCCTCATATCATATGGAGTTTTTTTCTAAGGAATATAAGAGAAAATTGTTGTGTACCATTGGATTCTATATCACTTAGCTATTTTCCCTAGTGAGGAGCAGGCCCATAATATGTTGCTGTATAGATCCACCACCCAAAGGCACATGGAGTTTGGAGAACCGTGTGGAATATGTGCATGACCCATTATAGTCAGAATTGTTTCTATTTTTTAATTTTATTATCTGTAAATATTTTAAAATTAAACAAGGGCAGAGGTAGCAACCTTTTTGTATACTAGTGCCTGATGGGACACTGATGGATTGCCTGCTCAGCCAATCAGCTAAGTGGGCAATCCCATCAGTCGGGCAGTGAGTTACCAGAGCCGGGTATGTGACATACTCGCATATCTGGCAAAAATGACACTGGGCGGCTCCCAGAGAGACCAGAGAGCTGCGCTACAGAGGCACAGCAACGGGTTGGTATACTTTGTTTATTATGTTCCTGCACCCCTCTGCCTTTCAGTGAATTTTGCATTTCGTTTGACTTTCTCTTTAAGGGTAGCTTCACACATAGCTGAATCACAGTGGATTTCACAAAGCAAGTTCGCAGCGAAATCCGCTGCGATTCCCACTACTGTCAGTTTGTATGGGTTTACATACTCGCAGTAGAATTATGTAAAGCAGCATTCCCCTTTACCCACAGCAGCCCGATGAATACTTTACCCATCCGCACTCCGGCCTGCTTCCCGATGCCCCCCCAGCCAATCAGTGGTGATGTCAGGGAGCCAGGAACCACAGAAGCAGGCGGGACTGCGGACCGGTAAAATATTCACTGGTCAGCGGTGGGTAAAGGGGTATGGTGCTTTACATAATTCCACATACAAACTGATAGTACCGGGAATCACAGCGGAACCCGCAGTGTGAAATCCGCTGCGATTCTGCTATGTGTGAAACTACCCTAAGAATGCATATGCAATGGTGCCTAAAAGTTTGTGAGGTTTTCAGAATTTCTATATTTATACTTTTAACCTAAAACTACAGGTTTTTACACAAGTCCTAAAAGTAGATTAAGAGAACTAGACCAAACAAATGAGTCAAGAATATTAGGCTTGGTCATTTATTTATTAACGAAAATGATCCAAAATCTCTATCAAAAACTTATTGTTGGGGGGCCTGTCGGAAGATGGGGGTAAGAGTTCCCTTGTGAACAAACTAGCCGCTATCGGAACGGTACTTATCTCGTGCAGATGGTATAGTGTTGTGGCCCCGGCCTCTAGTGAATGGAAGGCCTTGGTGGAGAAGGTCAGGTTCTATGAGGAATGTGGGGCAAAAAAGGGTTCACAAAAAGTATTGAGCAGATACACTAAAATATGGTCATTTTGGAAATAAAGAAAGATGGTCCTTCCCCTCCCCCCCCCCCCCCCCCCCCCTTTTGCCCTTCTCTCACCGTAGCATGGGGTTGGAATGGGTGGGGGGGTGGTTGGTAACTAAGGATGTGTAGTCTCGTAATGATGGGCTAGGCATAAGCTGGATAAGTTATAGGCTTGTAAATTGTAATTTGGTATGTCTAAGCTAAAAATTAAAAAAAAAAAAATTTGTAAGAAATTTGAAAATTTTAATTTTCTGTGCAGAGATTAAAAAAAAATATATGAGTGGTAAGTGATAAGTATTTAAACCTTCAGGGGGCATTCACATGTTTCATAACTATGGTCTGTTGCCGGACGATGTGCTACGGGCCAGAATCTGGACCTCCAGGCATCATCATTCATGATGATGACGGGAGCTCCGAAACTGTTTAAGCCTTTGTGCTACTGTACTGACACAGAATGATATTGGATCATTTTCCTCAATAGATAAATTGGCAAGTCTAATATTTTGATTCATTTGTTTGATTTGGTTTTTGCTTTCTACTTCAAGGATTTTATATAGAAATATTGAAAATTATCGTAAACTTTTAAGTACCACTGTATTTGGGATTTGTATTCTAAGCCAATTGTTCTGTGAAATCTATTTTTTTCACATTTACTTGAACCCCAAACTCTTTTAATGCCATATAAAAACAACCCACAACACACAAAAATATTTACATTGACAACACCCTACTCCCAAGTAAAACCCAATTGTTCTCTTACACTCTGGCATGTGACACTGTACCAAATACTTTTTTCCAAATTCCCTTTTCACCTCTAAGATAAGCTGAAATTCCTCTTACCTATGTTCTTTCTCCCACTGCTGCTTTGGATGCACTCAGTAAACTCCACCTTCCTACCGCTCCTCCCCCTCTAAATGAGGGAGAAAGCTTGGTCAGCCGAATCCTTCAACTGGGACCTCCTGGGACCAAATTCCTTGGGTAGGATAGACTTAAGATCAAGTTGATGGATGCCGGCCTCGTCCCCGTTGTTCTTCAGTATTATTTCCTTTTTGTCAGTGACTTGCTCCCCTGATTTTTTGTCGGTGTATTTTTTATTTTTAGCAGTTTTGGTCTGATGAAGTATTTTAATCTTTGTGTGTTTCTTGTTTTAGTGGTACTGTATGTGACTTTCTCTCTTCTGTGTATTATTTAGTGGTGTTCATTCTTTTGGTTGAGCATGTGATTTTTTTTTTTTTTTGTAGTAACTGATTTGGAGTCAGAGGAACCTGGATCATAAATTTTGACAGCATGTTCATTGGCAATGACTTAAATAGTAGTGTGGCCCAAAATTTATCAACTTCCACATTTGATAAAAAATTATCCAAAGTCTAAACTGGTTGACTTATCATTACTTAGATAATGATTGTAGATGTCAACTTCTACTGTGACCTTTATGTTTCCAGTTCTCAGTGCAATGGATTTGTTTCCTCCACCCTGTGTTATGTGTGTGCTTGCCGATGAAAAATCCCAGGTTTCTTTGTCCCTTCAAAAAGTCACTTCTTTCTCTAATCTCTTAATATGCTATATTGCTACTCAGGCCAGTGATCGTGGAGATCCCTCATTTTGCGGCACTGCGTGGAAAAGAGCGAGAGCTTGTGATACTGCGCAGCGAGACGGGTGACAACTGGAAAGAACACTTTTGTGAATTCACAGAAGATGAACTCAATGAAATACTGAATGGGATGGATGAAGGTATTGTTGCTATATGTCTGTGTAGGTCTTCTACTATGCTTGTTATCCTTTAAAATAATGGAATTTCAAATAGTACCAAATTTACTCATAAATTTGAAGGGGTATTCCATTAAAAATTCTCTTTTCCCATCCAAAGGATAGGGGAGAAGTAGCAGGTCATGGGAGGTGGGGGGGTCCGACCTCTGAAACACCCCCCCCCCCCCCCCCCCGACGATCTCGGTATTGGGCCCTGCCAGTACTGTTATGAATAGAGCTCCAGGTACGGCCCGTGACCCGCGACTCTATTTATTCCATTTATGCATAAAAGCAGAGTACATGGCTCTTCTAGTGTACTCGGCTCTTTCTGCACTTCAGATCCGATGGGCCTGATAGAACATTGGGGGCGTACAGAGATCGGATCCCTCACGACCTACTTTTCCCCCATCCTGTGGATAGGGGAAAAGTAAATTTTTCATGAAATACCTCTTTAAGTCTTCCTTCATATCTGCAGTGGAGGGGTCTATATCACAGAATCTATTTAAATAACAGGACAAAAAAATGCTGCATGCAATAATTTTTTGTCCTTTTGGATCCTACAAATTAATAGATATGAATGGAAATCCCTGCAGATACATATAAAGTCAATGCGGTCTGTAGCGCTCCGTTGGTTTCTATAGTTTGAAGAAAGCCTATAAAATAAATACTATGTAACCATTGGTGAGGTTAGACTTGGTTCACACTACGTCTTTGCAATCCATCTTTTTCATCCATTTTTGCAAAAAACAGATGGAAAAATGGATGCATTTGTGTACATCCGTTTTTCCAATGACTTCCATTATAAAAAAAAAGCTGATCAAAATGCATCCTTTTTTTTTAACGTGCACAAGAATAAAGTCAAGTATGTGTTGGTGTATTTTATGTTGTGTTTTGTTGGTGTACGTGTTTTGATCCTTTTTTTGTAATGGAAGTCAATTGCACACAATTGCATCTGTTTTTATATCTGTTTTTTTTGCAAAAATGGATAAAAAACATGGATTGCAAAAACGTAGTGTGAACCCAGCCTTAGCTGGATGCAAAAGAAAGTTGAGTACTCTGCAGGATTGGATAAACTGGCTACTGCATGTTGTTTTTTGGCTATTGCTTAAGTGCACTTTTTCTCTTTTTAGTTCTTGACCCACCTGAAGAACTGGAAAGAAAACGCATTTGCCGCATTATTACTCGAGACTTTCCACAGTATTTTGCAGTGGTTTCTCGTGTGAAACAGGACAACAACTTGATTGGACCTGAAGGAGGAATTCTTAGCAGCACTGTGGTCCCTCAAGTCCAAGCTGTCTTCCCAGAGGGTGCACTTACTAAGAGAATCCGTGTTGGCCTTCAGGTATGTACTTATCTACAAGACATTACAGTATAGAAAGCATTGTATACAATTTTCTGGAAAGACATTATTGTTGTCTGATTTGGCCAATCTTTCCTTACTCAGTTCATAGTAAAAATGAGCCCTTACTCCACCCAATGAGACTTGTCGGTCATCTTCCACCAATATTGTGCATAGTATGTTCATGCTCAGTAAATTAGAATTGTATACATAAAAACAATTTGAAATCAGCATTCTTTCTTGTATTAAAATTAAAGGCCCAGCCAATGCATGCAGAACTTGTGAAGAAGATACTAGGCAACAAAGCAACATTCAGTCCAATTGTAACATTGGAGCCAAGAAGAAGGAAATTTCACAAGCCTATAACAATGACTATTCCAGTTCCAAAGGCCTCTAGTGAAGCGATGCTGAATGGATATGGTGGTGATACACCAACACTACGTTTACTATGCAGTATAACCGGTTAGTATTTTGTAATGCATTATAAATACTATATCACACTGTTTTGACATACACTGGATGAACCCAACTATCTTGTAAGAAAACAATGGCATTTTCCTTTAAATTTATTTCTTGTGGCAAACAGATGGGTCCCTTTTGCCAACATAGTCAGTCCAGCGCACTTTCACCAGTACAGTACCATGGCATAGTGTAGGGAGTAGTTTCTGTGCTGTGAACAGCCACAGAATTAATAGAAAGGAAGAAGCATCTCTGAAATGAGAACTGTCTGTGAACAATGGGAGAGATTATAAGGTGAGAGTGCCGAAATCACTTTGTCACCACTTTGAATGGGTAATCTAAGAAAACCATATTGAAATCCATTGAATATAAAGGTATGCTTTTAGGTATTACACAAGTATAATGTAGGATGTCGGCTCACCTGTTTTTGTCCGGGACTAAATTAGTTAGTAGGAGAGTGCACGGAACCTGGGTAGCCATCCCATTGTAACAAGAATTCCATGGAAACAAAATGAGGATCCAGCACATCCAAAAGAAAAAAGAACGGTTAAAACGTGAAACTTTAATTCATATTAGATTAAAAACGAGACCCTCTCTAGGGAGTGCTATGGCTGGACGATGTGTTTCACGCATGTGCACTTAATCATGTCTCATGCTGAACATGACTAAGTGTGCATGCGCGAAACGCGTCGTCCAGCTGTAGCACTCCCTAGAGAAGGTCTTGTTTTTAATCTAATATGAATTAAAGTTTCACGTTTTAACAGTTCTTTTTCTTTTGGATGTGCTGGATCCTTAATTTATTTTCCCTCGATCGCTTTAAGTATTGTCTATACTAGACTTAAGTCTTTCACTTGTGTCCTGTAAATTCTAGGTGCAGGGTACATTTTATCAATGCACTGCATAGGTTTTAGTGTTGATGAGATCATGACAGCATGCATTATACATTTCAAACATTTTACAAGCATGTAAAAAGTTACTATCAGTTGGGGTCTAAGTTCTAATGCCCCCTCTGATCATTACATTTAGCCATGTGAAGCACACAGCACCGGGCTTCACCCAACTTTAGACCCCATTTCCTGCAATCAGTCAGATTGAACGTTGCATATGCTACAGGCTTCACCTTAAGAGAACAGATCGCTTAGGGAGAGCAGCCAAATGATAACACTGCTGGCTGCTGATTAAAGCGCTCAATCCAGTGAAATCCTACGTGCATTGCTCCCTGGGAAACATGAATATGCAAAAGAAGAGCCCGTGGAGCCTCATTTAAGAGTTTTGAAACTCAGGACTAGCCAGATATCCCTCTGGGAAGTACTAAGCCAAGGGGTGGCTCCTGAAGAGAATCCACCAAAACCACCACCTGGCCTTGGTTTTTCCCTTGTCATTACTTTGACTTATAGGGCCACCTAATTTGGTGGTTTCTCTACAGGAGTCACCCCTTGGCTGGGTCCTTCCCGGAGGGATATCTGGCTAGTCCTGTGTTTTGAGACTCAAATGAGGCTTCATGGGCTCTTCTTTTGCATATACATGCTTCACCTGGCTGTAGTGAATGATCGGAGGAGGTTTCGGTGCTGAGACCCCAACCAGTCAAAACTTTTTACTCCCCTGTGCGAAATATCAAAAGTTTATTTACATGACAATAATGCTCTCAGACAAGATACAACTTCATCTTTTTGTACAATGTGTGTTTGCCTTTAGGTGGTACAACCCCTGCACAATGGGAAGACATCACCGGAACAACACCGCTTACATTCGTTAATGAATGTGTCTCCTTTACTACTAATGTATCTGCCAGGTAACCTTATATACAAGTCAGAATATCTTTTTTTTTCCCAAAATCTATTTTTATTGATTAACTAAACAAAAGAAAGTACAGAAGCATTAGGCATACAGATACATACAGAATTTTGTATGTGGACAAGCTGAAGCTTGCAGGCATTTATAGAGAAAAATAAAACAAATTTGCATAAAACAAGTCAGAGATGTTATATATTTAACTTATATTTATTGTGCTGATTGAGTCGTACAGGGTTAGGATAGTGGGTTACTTATTTTAGTGGAAGCTCTTAAATATTTCAAAGAGGCCCATAGCTCACTGAACCGATAAGGGATTGAGTGTCCATTGTTTTTTTTGTACAGTTGTCAGAACTTTATCCAAGAAGGGTTTGATCACTGTCCAATGCAGCCATCGATGTAATAGGGTACCCTAAGAGCCCCTGCAGTGCCCTCTCCCCACTTACGGTCTTCTCTCCTGGGCTCCGCAGCTTCCCAAAAGCACAGGAGAGAAGATCGGGAGTGGGAAGAGGTAAGGTATCAGGTGTTTGGGCAATCGTCGGCTCCACAGCGCTATTACACGTAGCAATCCGCGGTCAGCGCCCGATAGTTTGTAGGTCCTAACCTAAACCAACGATCAGCCGATGATCATTTCCTCAGCTGATCGGTTTTTCTATCTCGAGCAGATTCATCTGATTATCACTCCGTGTAATAGGGCCCATAGTGGAGAGTTTGGTCTCTATGTGTAGAGAAAGGAGTCTTAAGTATTGTTCAACTAGAGCCATCAAAATCTTATAGCTAGCCTTGGACTTCCATTCTTTTATGTCTGTATTTCTACAACATTTTTCATCATATCACTTTGTTACTTTTCTATATCTAAGACATATGTTTGTTATTTTTTAAATCCAGATGACTAAAATTCTTTCATTTTGCAGGTTCTGGTTAATAGACTGTCGACAAATTCAAGAGTCTGTTACTTTTGCTAGCCAAGTGTACAGAGAAATTATCTGTGTACCTTACATGGCCAAATTTGTTGTTTTTGCCAAATCCCATGACCCCATTGAAGCACGTCTGAGATGTTTCTGTATGACTGATGACAAAGTAGACAAGACACTGGAGCAGCAAGAAAACTTTGCAGAAGTTGCTAGGAGTAGAGATGTAGAGGTAAGTTTTTCTTCCTTAAAGGGTACCTATCACTTGGTGACCGTGGCAGAATTCTCAGAAAAAAAAACCCTGCAGGTAGGGGGTCATCCTCTCGCTTGGCGACCATGGCAGGATCCTCAGAAAAGATCCTGCTGGTGGGTGGTCCTCTTCTGACATGAGACGTGGTGTGGAACTGCTGGTACTGCCATAGACTGCTATGTATCACATTTACTATGCAGTCTACAGTGCTCCCAGGAGTTCCATACCACGCCTCGCGTTAGAAGAGGACCACCCACCTGCAGGATTTTATCTGAGGATCTTGTTATGGTTGCCAAGTGAGAGGTACTGTATCTTTTAAGGGTACAATAACACCCTTGCTGTAGATTTTACACTGTGTAAATCAAATAAAAGTAAATAAATGACTTTAAGGAGAAGTCCAGCGATTTATAAAATTCTTCAATGGCAGGTGAGAAATTGATTACAAGTATGAACACGCCTCTGCCCATGCCCGCAGAGAGCAGCAGGACCCACCTCGGGACCCCCACCAGAAGGCATTTTCCCCCGAGTTGTGATGATGGCAGCGGCGTTCTGTCCCAGTCCTTGAGATCCTGGAGCCTGGCGGGTGTCCCGCAACCAGTCCCACCGCTAACCACGGGCACGGGGAGAGTTAGGGCCCTATTCCACATGACGATTATCATTCGGATAATAAATCGTTTGGAACGAATCGATAATCGTTCGGTTGATTAGCAGTTAACGATTAAACGGCGAATGAGAAATCGTTGATCGCTTAATAAGACCTGGACCTATTTTTATCGTTGCTCGTTCACAAATTATTTGCATGGAATAATACATTGTTTGGTCGTTTGCAGTAGTGACGAACGCAATAGCGTCGACAAGACGACCGCAAGAACGATCATAAGTAACGATCATGGTTCCGTGTAAATGAATGAACGATTTCAGGCCGTTCGCAATAGCGGCCGTTTGACATCGTTTATCTTTAACAATTATGCGAACGATAATCGTCCCGCGGAATAGGGTCCTTAAGTTAGGGCCCTTGCACATGCCGGCTGCCAGATTTTATAAATTGCTGGACTTCTCAATACAGCGGTATAATATCCACAATGTGAAATCTGCAGAAAAAAAAGGTATTTCATTGAGAAAAGGTAGTCCTGTAGCCATGGTTCTCATAATAGAATGTTATGTGTTTAGGTTGTATTACTATATAACAGGTTTATCCAATATTTTTCAGGTATTGGAAGGAAAACCCATCTACTTGGACTGCTTTGGTAACTTAGTACCACTAATAAAGAGTGGTCAACATCATATATTTAGTTTCTACGCCTTCAAAGAAAATAGACTTCCATTATTTGTCAAGGTAACATCATAAAAACAAGTGCAAGTGATATGGTTGGGATTGTTTGAGTTCTTTCAAACCTTTTATCTGCATATGTGTTATATTTTCCAAGCCATTTTATTGCATGTTATAAAATATTAGAGATGAGCGAACCGGGTTCGAGTCGATCCGAACCCAAACGTTCGGTATTTGATTAGCTGGGGCTGCTGAACTTGAATAAAGCTCTAAGGTTGTCTGGAAAACATGGATACGGCCAATGACTATATCCATGTTTTCCACAAAGCCTTAGGGCTTTATCCAACTTCAGCAGCCACCGCTAATCAAATGCCGAAAGTTCGGGTTCGGATCGACTCGAGCATGCTCCAGGTTCGCTCATCTCTAGTTACTATTCGTTGATCCGTCATTGGTTCACGACCTACGACCGTTGACAACTTAGGTCTGTTATTTTGCCATTGGAATGAGCAGGTGAAAATAAAGGTTTACATATGATAGGTTTCTGATCTATACCACCACTAAAGGAATATGACATATGAAGTTTCAATAACAGGTCCGAGATACAACACAAGAACCTTGTGGACGCCTTTCTTTCATGAAGGAGCCAAAATCCTCTAGAGGCCTTGTGCAACAAGCCATTTGCAATCTAAATATCACTTTACCACTTCATAATAAGGTAAGATTTCTTTTAACAGATACTGAACATATCTTTATTAGCTGTTTACCTATCATTCAAAAAAAATAAATAAAAAATAAACCTCAAAATTAGCCTGGAATTTCCTGTGCATTTTTTTTAGTGCTGATTTTGATTTTTCAGATTTTTTTAAAGCTCCCATTCATTGATTTCTACGTGAGCTTCCAAGTGGAACTGATCTGTCATTTCTTTTATCAGCATGATTTTTTTTATTGCTGGTTTGGGTTCCAAATTTGTTTAGGGTTTTTATAATTAAGTTTTGTTTTTGTTTTTATTTTTGAGCATTTTGAGCATTTTAAGTTTTTGCTGTACTCATTTAGGGAGGGTGGGGGGAATGAGAGTCAAATGATTTTACTGCAGGAAAAAGAGGTTAACACTTATCCTCCCTTCTGCTCAGTGGCAGTTGCTATGGGGCCCTGCAGGAGGGGGGCCCCGGGGAGAAGGTAAAAGCGTGTGTCCTTCTGCTTAACCTCTTATGTACTGCAGTGTTTAAGTGACCCAATGTTATGTGCTGCAACACAAAAAAAAGGGTTAACAAGCAAAAGACAGAGATCTCTGCATCACTGCACTGATATCCGCTGACCTCTGTTCTCCAGCTGGCAATCAAATAGGAAAGGAAAATGTGCAGAGCTCCGTGCAGAGGTCAGGGGTTATCAGTGCACCAGCAGTAAAGCAGATGAGTATACGCAGTCCATTGTGTTGTGCGTAGGGGATGGGGGCCCCTTAAAAATTTTTGCTATGGGGCCCTGTGAATTCTAGCTACGCCCCTGCAGAACAAACAACACGGCAAGCTGATGCAGAAGGAACTCAGGAGCAAACTTTCACTTTTCTTACTCCTGTCAGTCTGAACTGACAAGAGAACTAGTCGGGAGAAGAAGCTGATATTAATTAGCTATTCTCCCAGCACTAGAGGTCATCCCCGAGCAAAACTGTATTTTTTTTTGTCAGGAACCTGAGCTTACATTGGGAAAATAGTTAGAAGGTTAAATCTGATCTGTATGCAGTAAAGCAGGGGAATAAATAGGCCCGTGGCTAGATAGAGCTAGTTATCAGGATTCCAGGCTTACCTTTCAATCTCCACAGTCCTTTCTACTACATAGATATAAATCTTTTTCCAAATGAGAGACCCTATCTGGCCATGGGCTTATTTACACCACTGTTTTCCTGCTAACAGGTCCGCTTTAATGATTGCCCCATTGGAAGTAGATATTGCACCTCTGCTTGTATGATTGTTTGGTGCATTTTCCTATTTATTTCTGAACCGCTATCCAAACCATAACTGCGTTTTTTTTTTTCTTTTTTACAGGAATCTGAATCAGATCAAGAAATTGAAGATGAGGTAATTTTAGCAATTCAGATATATTTTTTTTTAAAAAGGCTGTAGTTACTTTTTAGTGCAGTTGCACCAAAAGGACACTCTTTTGGCAAGTCAGGTTAAAAGACTCAGGTCAAAAGGAATTAATAGGCCCAGATTTATCAAACTGTGAAAAACAGAAGCGGGTGTAAACTGCCAACAGCAACCAATCAGAGACCAGTTTTAATTTTACCAGTTCTGAAAAGTGAGCTCTGGTTGGTTGCTGTGGGCAGTTTACACCAGTTTGTATTTTACACACTTTGATAAATCTGGGCCTATCTATTCTTTTGGCATTTGCATCAGAACCACTTCATGGTGCATACCCTTAAAGTGTCACTGTAGTTACAAAAAACTTTTGAAATTTCACTAAACAGAGAAGAGCACCTTGTGGAAGCTATATTCCAAATGGCTACTTAGTAGGTGGGATGCACCCTGGAAGGCCCACTGTCCTTATGGTGGGCACTTAAAACGAATGTACCAACAGGTACATCGCTTTAAGATTTTAACATCAATAGACTGGCACCAACACGGGTATGCCAGTGGCACTGTCCTTTTTTTGAACCATGGCCAGGTTCCCTGCATGGCGCCGGTCTATTCCCAGTCACCAGCCCAGCCTGAAGCACTGGAGTGTGATGTTCTGTCATCCTCTCTGTGACTTGGCTCCATTGATTCTAAAAGAGCCATGTCACATAGGGGAGTGGGTTTCCTCCCAATGAGGGCGGGCCGGCTCAACACCAGTGCTTCAGCCCAGGCCGCTGACCAGGAATAGACTGGCGCCGTGCTTGGAAACAAGACCACGGCAGCGGCATCCCTGTGCCAGCACCAGTCTATTGATGTTAAAATCTTAAAGTGATGTACCTACTGGTACATTCATTTTAAGACTTAGAGAGAAGGATTCCTACAGCATCCATGGTGAAGTAACGTGAATTTATTCACATATCAGGGTACAGGGGTGCAACAATTCGACCCAAGCGTAGGGTCTTTGTCATGCATGCTTGGGTCAAAACGTTGCACCCCTGTACCCTGATAAGTTAATAAATTCACTTTACCTTTCCACGGATGCTGTAGGAATCCTTCTTCTCTATGCCATAGAGACATGTCAAAAGTTTTGATCTGGTGTTGCGACCCATACCAATCGAGAGAACGAGCAGGGAGAAGACCGCACTGCAGCACGTCCACTTAGACGTTAGAAAATAGAGTTAGAAAAACGAGTTGGACTTATTATAATAAAGCTCTATGGAGCCTGACTCTTTTTTCGAACTCAGTTCTCCCGATAAGTCCCTATCGGAGAAAAACAAATAATGCGAAGTAATCTACCTTTACTTATCAATTTACTTTGATCTGATTGATAAATGTACTCCGGCAATTATAACCAATTTGTTTTTATCCATTTAAAGTATAAACCACACAAAATATTTCTTTTTATAAATTTTAATATTAATTGTATAAATATCTCCTTCTTTCCAGGGAAATCTAACATCTGAGAAAAGTAAGTGGTGTAAAATTCTGCATAAATTAAGCTTTGAATGATTCAGTGGAGCCAAGCATGCATGTCATGCAGACAATTTCCACTAAACCAATACTAACATTGCTGTGATAAAGATGATACACGTAATATACAAGCATTGTTCATCTTATAGGAATCTAAAGCTACAACCTAATGATTAAACTATAAAGTAACCCTTCCCTGCTACTGACTTCTCCTGTGACCTTCCCCTTTACTCCTGCTACAAAGCCCATTCCATTTTCTGTTTTTTGCCGTGCATCTGTTGACATGACATTGTCATCTCATTAACAACTAATGACTGTATCAGTTTTGCAGGCACCAAGCAGCATTCACATTAGGTTTTCTGCAAACGTATCTCCAGCTATTGCTTGCTGAGCAAATAATGTGATGCTTGGTCCAAACAGATACTGTCTTATTGCATTAGATGACCGTCAACATTACTGTGGTGAAGCGTCTCTTATTTCCTCTTCACTAAACAAGTAGATGATGTCACTACATGTGTCTATAAGAATGCATTTCCAGTTATAGAACTGGGATCAGGCCTAATCTAAAAGTTTATCCTGGGGGATAATGAGTGTCCTTCAGGGATCTTCTCCTGAGTATAGCTTTAGTCCATATGCCATATGGAGATACGGATGTTATTGATGTCATTTAATGGAGCTGTGTCACAGAGGGGCGGGGGTTTACTCCCACTGCGGGCGGGCCGGCCCGCCTTCGGTGCTTCAGCCCAGGCCATTAATAGACCGGCACAGTGCACAGGAACTGGGCCACTGTTCAAAAAGGACTACGGCACCAGCTTTCCTGCACTTTACCATAGATAGCAATAAGAACATTTATTTCATACCTTTGAAACTTGTCTTTATTTCAGTGAAAACACTGTTTTATTGACCATGTAAGAGTCAAAGAGGCATTGCATAGGATCTTTTGTGCCCTGGGACCAAATGCCTCTGTGATCTGAATGCCCATCCCTGTTGGGTCAACATGCCGGGCTTGGCTTACAGTGCTCACACTCACTGTGCCTACAGGAACCGTTCTCTCCTAGTACTATAATGCTAAAATAATGAGTTTCAAAGGTGTAAAATTTATGGGGTTTTTTCCATGTATGGTACTGTAAAAGCCAATCGGTGATGATTTTGGGGGTAACCCATTAAATTCATATATCAATTGTCCACAGAATAGTCAATAGATGTATAATCACTGGTGGTCCAACTGCTGATCTCAAGTATGGAGGTCCCAAAGTTCCCCTTGTGAATGACTAGAGATCCATTCACTGCCCTGGGACTAACAAATATCATGCTTGGCTATCACTTTCAGACCCATAGCAGTGAATAGGATGATGGCCATGCAAGTACGCTACTGCTCTTTTCACCTCTATTCTTGTAGTGGTTGCCTCCCCTTATGGATATGCCCATTACTTTGGCGATTTTAGGGCATTACTGTGCCTGTCAAAACATTATGAGCGCATGTAACTGTTGCATTACTGGCCACGTGATCTAAAAGTTAAAAAGAACGATATAATGGCTGTACTTCACCACAGTATGTTGCAGATTATTTGTGTTACTTTTAGGCAACCTCCAGCATAACCTGCTCCCTTAGCACTTTTGCTTTGCATGGAAATAACTTGACTTACATATACAGTGTGTATGTGTTGTGTGGATGTTTTGACCTTTTGTTTGCTGTGCATAACATCTTGTATTTCAAATCATTTTACGTTGATCCATGAAAACTCCTTTTTTTTTCCTTTGATTTTGTTATTCAGACCTCACCTTATGTGTCCTAAAGTTTGAGGATGATCCAAAGATAGGATCATATCTTCACTTTATGTAAAGCATAAAATTGAATGAAGCAATCATTTTTCGCAAGATTTCTTCCTAGAAGAAATGCCGGTTTGTAGCTGGTTCAGATGGTTATTTTTCACCAGCAAATTCTGCTGCAAGAGAGGATTTCGAAAAATTCTGTAACTCTAAGGAATCAAATTTCTACATATGTCTGACAAACATAATGGATGGGGTCAAATATAGAATGGAAACACAACAATGACTGTACTTTAATAAGACATGTTACATCACCTGTACATAGTGCTATACTCAATAAGGAAAATAAGATCGGGTTAAGAAAAAAAAAATTCTACCTGCATCATCGGAAGATACAAACAGTAATAATAACCCCCTACAACTCTGCTATTTGATTATCTGCCCTTGCCCTAGACCGCTGGGGCAGCAAATCAGAGAGCATTGAGAAATGAGTCTGATCTCTCAGATCTTCCATGAAATAGGTTGTCAAGGACACAAATATTCTTGTTGGGGTTGTGACAAAAAGAAATACCAGTTTTAATACTTCTTGAATTTTTTAAATTTAGGAATTGTGTGTCCCTAAAAAGGCTTTGGTTACATTAAAAATTACATCAAAATTTCAAATTATACTAAAATTTCAAGTTATAGTAAACTCACCAATACATATTTCTACAGACCTCTCTAGCAGCAAGAGTTACAGTACAGCAGATTGGCAGAGACTGGCACAATATATTTATCTCTTTAAATGTGATGATATATTAAATATAACATTCTGTACCAGTTCCTTTAACCTGTTTTTCTGACAGCTCATTGCCACTGGCTTTCTCTTTGAGGCAATCGACAATCAACAATTCTAGCTCTTCCTTCTATTTTTATTTTCTATCGGTTGTATAGCATCAAAACAATCTTGAGATGCCTTTGTTCAGATTCACTGTGATTTTGTTTTCTACTTGTTCTTTATTTATTCATTTGTTGTTTTGTCTCAGATTTGGTGTTGTCGTTCCGTTGTATGTGTGAAAGTGGTGTAGTGTGCATTCTAAGCAAGTTATTTCCTGCCCATTTTCCTTCCCAGTTATCCTTTTTTTCCTTTAGCATGATGTTCAAGACCGTTTGGAACCACCAACCCCATCAGCCCATTGCATTCACACCCCAACTCAGCCAGAGCTGTGATTATTTCCTTCATGATTACATTATTCAGTCACTATTTATTTATTGCCATTTTATGTTAATATTTCTCATTCACCTCAAAGATGACGAAGAAACGGAATCCACGGAAACTTCCATCCTGAAAAGCCATCTTGTCAATGACGAGCCAGTATTAGCAAGTCCAGATTTGCTGTCTGAAGTGTGTGAAATGAAGCAAGATTTGATCAAAATGAGTGCAATTTTAACCATTGATGCCACACAAAAGCCATGTTCTCTTAAGAATAAAGACCTTGAAAGAACAGAAGAGGATCCGGGAGAACCATTTGAAATTGTCGAAAAGGTAAAAGAAGATTTAGAAAAAGTGAATGCAATTCTCAGAACTGGAACCTACAGCAGACAAGCATCGATACCTGAAGAAGCTCATTCTTCAAGATTTTATAAAAAAGATGAAGAATGGGTTCTTGTAGCAGATGATGAAATTGAGGAAGCCAAACTAAATGCCCTTCAGCATGCTGATGAAACCCCATGTATAGAAATAAGAATAGACAGAGGGGAGAAACCTAAAATTAGAACAGACACACATGACATGGTTAACTATCTCACAAATGATCTAAACTCGTACTCAGCTACTAGTGGAACACAGAAACCAGAGCAACGTAAACTGGAAATCAAAAAACCTGTCCGTAGGAAACTTCGGGAAAGAAAGCGGGAAGAAGAACTCCATGGTAGTGAGGTATTAGGACTAACGAAATTCAGTTCAGAAGAGTCACTAGATGACGAAATTGACCTTAACCTTACTACAGTACCTGCCCCAAGTGTAAAAGAAGTTTCACCAGTGATTGAAGAAACCCCAATTGGATCAATAAAGGACAAAGTAAAGGCTCTTCAGAAACGAGTTGAGGAAGAGCAAAAGGGACATTCAAGCATATCAAGCAAAACCCAATCAAAGGAGGTTGTTACGGAGCCTACCAAGAAACAAAGCGTAGTGACTGTAGTGAAGCCACCTGTTTCTCCATCTTCCAAAACTGAAAAGTTAGAAGAAACAATGTCCGTTCGTGAATTAATGAAAGCGTTTCAGTCAGGGCACGATCCTTCTAAGGAGAGATCAGGACTTTTTGAGTACAAGACAGTACAAAAACAGAGCTCTGTAGAAAGCAAATCAGCAGACAGTACAATTCAGTCTTTAGATAATGTTAAGCTGAAGGATAATTCAGTAAAAGAACGTTTAGCTTCTATTGAAAGTGAGCCAAAATTCCCAAAAGGTCATGTTAAGTTAAAGTCAGTCTCTGATGATCAAAAAGAATCCAAGAGAAGTCCCACATTGCCTCCTATTGAAATTAGAGAGGTAGTGACTCAGGTCCATACAACAGATGAGCCTGCCCACTCAGTTATTGATGATGAAATATCTACGGACAGATCAACTGTAAGATTAAGAGTTAGTGTTAGTGACCAGGATGGTGACCCACAAATTAGTCCCGACAGAAAAACATCAACAGACTTTTCAGATGTTATTAAAGAAGAGCTGGAGGATAATGACAACTATTTACAGTTCAAGCACCTTCCAGAAGTGGAAGGGGTGCAGTTAAATTTAGACCAGGTACTCATTAGTCCATTTAATGTCACATTTCCTTCTGAGGATGGAACAGATGACTTTCTACCAGCTTTACATTTACAGGGTGGTACATATGATGATAGCTCCGATAGTCTTAAGCATGAAGGAGTTGCTGATTCTCCAAGTGGCAGCTTATTGGATGGAACACCTCACATGAGTTCAGAAGACAGCTACAAGCATGAAGGTCTAGCAGAGACCCCAGGAACAAGCCCTGAAAGCCTTTCATTTTCACCAAAGAAATCTGAAGGACGTAAAGCCGAGAAAGGGGATGGTCGTGACACTAAGTCTGTGATTACATCTGTAAATAAGGATAAAAAATTGTCTGGAGAAGGCAACATCACAACACACGTGCATGAAGTTGACAGTGATGAAAAACACATTGATACTAAAAAATCTCCTTTGCACAGTAAAGATTCTCCAGTAAAAGATGAACATCATGTAACTTTAAAAAGCCCCCAGGGTCTAGAATTAAATCTGTCCACCAAACACACACAAGATGATGAAGTCAGTAGCCCAGTGGCAGATGAATCAGTAGCAATAAGCCACAAGGATTCATTGGAATCAAGCCCTGTGTTAGAAGACAACTCTTCACATAAAACACCTGATTCATTAGAACCAAGTCCCACACGAGAATCACCGTGCCGTGATTCACTTGAGAGTAGTCCAGTGGAACAAAAAATTAAGTCTAGTATCCTCATAGGGTCAGCCCTTCATGCAAGTCTAAAATCAGATCTAGCATCAGAGATAGCTCTTCGATCTAGAATTCTAAGAGATCCAGATGCAAGTGCCGAAGACGATAGCATAGAACAGACATCACTCATGGAAAGCTCTGGAAAAAGTCCTCTTTCTCCAGATACTCCAAGTTCTGAGGAGATCAGCTATGAAGTTACACCTAAAATGACAGACTTGCAGGCATTCTCTACCCTTCCAAAGCCAGGTGTCATTCCAGAAGTTTCCGAAGAGCCAGAAGAAGATTCTGATAATGAGCCAAAGAAAAGATTCACCCCTGAAGAGGAAATGTTCAAAATGGTAACAAAGATCAAAATGTTTGATGAACTTGAGCAAGAAGCAAAGCAAAAAAGGGAATATAAAAAAGAATTCAGGGTAGAAGAACATGCATCAGTAAGCGACTCAAAAATGTCAAACGATGAGGACATTGAAGAGAATGGTATTAAATTAGTACAGGGTGAAGATGTTCAGATTGTAGTCAAGTCTGTAGAAAGCAGAAAAAGTAGCTCTTCTTCAGAAAGCGAGCCAGAATTAACCCAGCTGAAAAAAGGAGCAGACTCTGGTCTACTGCTGGACCCTGTAATAAGAGTTCAACCTCCATCTCCACTACCACCAAGCTTAGATTCTAGTTCTAGTCCTGAGGACACAGCATTTCAGCCCATTAAGCTTGCACAGGAGGTCCAGTCTGGTGACGTTAGTATCCAAAGTGTAGTACAAGGGGAACAATATAAGCATGAAAGCTCCACTATAGCTGAAGATAGAGCTTTGACAACTGAGGCTAAAACTAAAGAGATCTGTATTGAGTCATCAAGAACAGATGTAGATGGAAAAACAAGTGCACATGGGCAAATAGCACAAAATCTTAGTAGTAGCAGCTCAGTTCAGAATGTTGAAGTTGCACGTAAGAGTGCATCTGATTCTGAAGATAGAACCAAAGTAGAAAAAGATCCTATAGCTTCTTATGATGCATCTGTCAGTGAACAGATTAGCCAGGAACACCATACAGAGTATACGAATGTAACATATCCCGTAGAAAGTCATGTAGCTCCTGTTGATGATAACATTACAAGTAAATCATTCATTTCATCACCATTAGTGATTAGTCAAAGATCTTTGTCGACACAATCACAAGATGACATTATCGAGGATGAAAGTAGTATTCCTGTTCCAGAAATCACAAGTCCATATGAAAACGTCCCAATAGGACATTTTTTTACCAGTCATGATATTACTCAAGGATCTGTACATGGCGAGAGTGAAAGTCCACCATGGGGTGAACATGAGCAGCAGGAGCAAGCTACACCACGTTATTCTTCAACAGATGATGAATGTTTTAAAAGAGATGCCTTAATAAGCAAAACTGCTGAACATCAAAGTGAACACATTGTTATAACTAAATCTGAACCAGACGTGTGGAGTTCCATCAGAGAAGATGATGAAGCGTTTGAGGCACGTGTTAAGGAAGAAGAGCAAAAAATATTTGGATTGATGGTAGATAAACAATCACAGGGAACTACACCTGATACCACTCCAGCACGTACACCTACTGAAGAGGGCACACCGACTAGTGAACAAAACCCTTTTATGTTTCAGGAAGGGAAACTCTTTGAAATGACCCGTAGTGGAGCTATAGATATGACCAAACGAAACTATGTAGATGAAAGTTTTCACTTTTTCCAAATAGGACAGCAGTGTGCAGAAAGTGTGCAAGAGGACATCAAGGAGGAAAGTGGAGAAGAAGAGTCACCAATTCCTGAAAGTTTATCAGATCCTTTTTCTGCCGTAGAAACCGATGTAACAGAAAGTGACTTACAAGACGCAACAGAAGTCATGTTTGATAACCAGTCAGTTGCTGAATCTGAAGTGGATGGAGATGAAATGGGAACAGAAGCTACGAAAACCGAGCAAAAGTCAAGACTTCCTATTAAAATGGGTATTTCTGCTTCCTCAAAAACATCTAAAAAAGATGCCGAGGTGACTTCTGGAAAGGAGAATGCCCCAAAATTGTCAAAAGGGTATGATAGCTCTTCACTAGAGTCTTGGTCACCATCTCCTGATCATTCTAAAATAGATATGCAAATAGATTTTACACCCCACCCAACATTAGCTTCTGAACGGGATGGATCCCCCGATTCGTCGCCAGAAGAACAGAAGTCCGTAATTGAAATCCCAACAGCAGACGTGGAAAGTGGTTCCTCTCTTGTATCAAAGTCCAAAATCCCAATAAGGTCCGTTTCTTCAGCATCTGAAGAAAGTACACATAGTCCTCTATCTGCTAATATTGAAAGCAAGTCAGCAAATGATGGCCCTACGTTTGTGGAAGATCAAAAGCCCAAGTCCAAGATCCCTGTTAAAACCACTGTACCCAAAACTGAACAACACTTCACGTTTACAGACGTAAAATCATCTGAGTCTAGTAGCAAGATACCAGTGAAACAAGATAATAGAAGTAAATCCGAGTCTGATGCCAGGGCATCAGATTCCAAAGTGAAAACAACCACAAAAACAAAAAGTTGCACAGAATCTCACTGTGAGAATTCTGAAAGATCTAGTCAGTTAGCCGAGGGAGAAAATTTGGAAGTAACTAAACAAAAGTCATCGAAACTTCCAGTGAAAGCAAAGAATTTGTCCTTTGCCCAGACGTCATCATCGGCAGCAACGGAGCAGGAACAATTCTTTGAAATGTACAAGAATTCTATTGATTTCTTCGAAGAAATTAGTGATGAGGCCTCAAAATTAGTGGACAGACTTACCCAGGCTGAAAAGGAACAAGAACCAGTATCTGATGATGAGAGTAGTGCCTTTGATATTTCAGTCATTGAGAACATTCCAATGCCTGAAACCCAGCAGTCTCTTCCAGAAGACATCTTTGACACCAGACCTATATGGGATGAGTCAATTGAAACTCAAATTGAACGTATTCCGGATGACCATAGCCATGACAATGCACAAGGTATTTGACAAAGAAAGTGGGCTTTCCCTCTGTTATGCATGTCATAGATTTTTTTTTTTTTTACTTTTGTGATATGTGAACATTTTTTTAGTGGTGATTGTTTTGTTTGTGCATGTCATGTCTGTTTTTATGTTGTAAAAAGTCATTACTGTTTGTGCAACAAATCTCAAGATTGGACATTGTGAAGGCCATGTAAGGCACTAATAATGGCACATACCATGAAGAGCCATCTACTTCAGTGTGAAGGTTTGCAAAGATTGACTTATTTTCATGATGATTTTGAACATATTTTTTTTAAATTAAGGAAACAAGAAGTAGAAGTAAGAATTGTTAGAGCGTCCACTATAAAAGCAAATGGTATGATTTTGTGCAGAAAGGAATTTTGCATCACAGCAAATAAGGTTACTCTATGCACGATATGTGGACGCTTATCAAGAATGATTCCCTGGAACAATGTACCAAAATTTCCACAACCAAATTCTTGTTATTGTTCTAATTAATGTAAAATGAATGCAAATAGTTCATATGTTCCTGTAGAGAACACATTACAGCGTAAGGTCATGTTCACACTATGTAAAACAGCGGCGGTTGCTTAACATGTTCCTCCAGACGATACTGCATTATCCGCCAAAGGAACATTATTCAACAGCCATTGAAATCTGCCGGCCATATGGGTGTTCCTGGAAATCAAGTAATCAGGACGGCCGGCATGACAGCCGTACAGTGTGGTCATAGTTTGGAAACAACGGCTGGAAATGATTGACAGCTCAATTATTTCCATGACCGCATTAAACAACGGCTGTTGTTCAATACACTGTGTCAACAGTGGCCGTTGTTTTGCATTAATCTCAATGCAACACTTTTTTAATCATCAATATAAAAAAAATACATTATGTGAACCTAAGCTAACACTGTATGGCGATCATCACTGCCGCAACCTCTGCATCCACAGGGGGATCAACCGAGTAGTCTAGCAATTCCATTGCTGCCAGACTAAGGTAAAGGTAAAAAAAACAGGGCGTGCAGGGGGTAGTGGAACATAATAATGAAGTGAGACTTATCTGTCCTGGTGCCCCTGCAGCGTCGTGTCACCGATCACAGTCACCTGTCGGTTTCCTGTAGCTCCCAATTCTCTGGTGTCACAGGCCCGCTCAAAATTGCCAATCAGTGACTGAGGCCGCACACCTCTGCAGTCACTGTCTGATCGAGCGGGTACTTCCTGTGGTGTGGTGATGTCACACGAACCAGGAAGATTGTGGAGACCGGCGACTAAGAGTGAAGGGTGGTGCTGGGGCACCGGGACTGATAAGAATCACTTCATTATAATTTTCCCACCATTCCCTGCCCTCCCTGTTTTTTTAACCTTTGCCAAAAGTACCCCTTTAATGTTTTTATCCACATAGTAATATTTTTTGTTTCACTTGTGACTAATTTAAAGGGGTTGTGGGAACATAATAAAGAAAGTATACATCCTGTATACATTTCACGTACCCCGCTGATGGATAGGCCGCTCAAGCAATCAGTGGCTGGGGTGGGACAGTGCTGCAGGCACTGACTTGCTGAACGGGCAATCCATCAGCAGGGCTGGGATGTTTCAGCTGAAGAAGCCGGGTACGTGACATACCTGGATGCCTGCCGAAAACTACATTGGGCGGCTGTATACGATAATTACAAATTTAGAGGTGAAAGACAGCACTCGCCAGCTTGACATTCAAAACAATCCAACTTTATTGGACACACATATACATTTCCAGGATAAAGAACAGAGAAATAACGCAGCATAGCGTTCTATGATATGATGCTCCAAATCCGACCTATGAAAATTGCAAGCACTTACTAAAACATACATGTTAGGAGATCAGGCAGGTCCTGTGTGTAAGGGTAAACTTGGCACCATCTACAACTGCTTCTTATATCTGTATGGAAATAAGTAGCTTATCTGTAGTTGCTACTAAATTCATATATAAAATGAGTATCAGTCTTTGCAGACCTCACACTGATATTTTTTTATTTTTTTTACTTTGGTTCAAAGCAGTGGTAGAAATATTCCAAGTTTCTATTTTATGAAAAAAAAAAAAAAAAAGAACATGGTAAAAGTGCAGATATTATCTTTAGTAACTGAATTATTCTAATCATACCTATAATAATCCTTAGTAACTTTTGCATTTATTTTCTTTTACTCTAAATATAGCATTTATAAATTAGTATAATATTCCATTGTTTTGGCTTATATTCTTTAGGTTTTGAAGAGGATCAAGAGAGAATGGAACAAAGGCTTGCACATATTGCTGATCATCTGGGCTTTAGCTGGACTGGTAGTGTTTTAAAATAAAAAAAAATTCTTGAATATTTCATGTTTTCATAAAGGTTGCATCCACATACAGTAGTAATGATGCAGCAGAACACACATGGTAAACCCCTATATCTATGGAACACAGTGTTTTGGGTGCTGCTTTGCCTTAGTTATATTCATAGCTTTGAGTAGAAACGCGCGACGGCTTCCGCTTGAAATTTGTGCGCATATTCTGTAGTGGGAACATGCACTTACAGTTATAGGAAAAGGTTCCTAGAAGTGTTTATATTCAAAGTCACAGCAAAACCCCATATAAAAAGGCATGGAGTTTGTGCCATGATGGTTTGGTTTTCTACTGCACCATAACTGCTGTGTGTGCTTGTATCCTGGCATTACCATGATTATCCTTGTCCCATTCACATATGTACTGTGACAGTAACTGTGGGATACAGTATAGCGGTTAGCTAACCCACATATAACAATAACCATGTTTATGGTCACACGAGAGATTTACAGTGTTTTAAATCTCCAAATTATGTAAAAAATTATTTTTTAACAGAAAAAAAGTAGCACCCCCCCCCCCTGCCCAGTTAAGCAGCAACTACTACCCGTAAAGCAGGGTTTCCCAAGATACCAGGCTGGCTCTAGGTTTTTTAGAGTCTTACTGGGTAGCATTGTAGTGCAATGCAGCCGCAGTAAAACAGCTGAAACTACGACACTAGATATGATCGCTGGGCAGGTCTCGGCTACCATGATATTGTATAAAACCTGCTACTGTAGATTCCAGCAGGTTAGTATTACCAAGGATTCCAGTATACAAGGGACAAATAGTACCATTGCACCTCTACCACTGACCATTACCATAATAATGACTAATACTTATATACTGTCACTGAATAAAGTCCTACACTATGCTAAGACCAATAACATAGGCTATGCAGAGCGTATGAGAGTGCACCTATATCCAGTGACTCACAGGTAATGTCTTCTCTTTTTGAAGTAATCCCCTTTTTATTTTATTTTCCATCTGGCCTCGGCCATAAGAATTCTCTGCAGAATCTGCCAAAGAAACTTTTTAAGTTTCTTGCTTTATGACATTTACTGTTTTGTCCCTCTGTGCCTCCTGTAGTAGTTAGGCCCCTCCTTGCCACCATGTAGTAGTTAGGTCCCCTCTGTTCCACCATATAATAGTTATGTCCCCTCTGTGTCCCCTTTTAGTATTAGGACCTTCCCATACCCCCATATAGCATAAGGCCTCTGTTACCCTATATAGTATTAGGGCTATCTGTGTGTCCATATAGTATAAGGCCCTTTTGTGCATCCATTTAGTAGTTATGTCCCCTCTGTGCCTATATATATATCAGTTTGGTCCCCTATGTGCTCCCATATAGTAGTTGTGCCCCCATATAACAGTTACGTCTCTATGTGTCCCCATATAAAGTACCAGAAGTGAGTTATCACTCACTTGTTTCAAGTTGAGATGAGCAAATCAGATTTGTTTTGCTTCGTACCTCCCTCAGGCTACCGGCTCTGTGCAGAGGAAGGATGCCGCACAGGGATTGCCTGGACAGCATGGATACAGCCATAGCCATATGACATATAGAGAGTTATTAGTTTTAACAAAAATATTCCTCAGTTACTGGGCCATGTATTATTGGGTTGGAAATTGTATTTTTGTATCTCTTCTTTGTCTCTCCGAGCACGTCTTCTCCTAGCTTGTTCTCCCGGTTGGTACGGGTCTGAACACTTAGACCTGGACCAATCAAAACTTTTGACATGTCTCTATGACATCTAGAAAAGCAGAGGGAAAGTCCAACAGCATTATTAATCCCAAGATTGCAGGTGTTATAGGATGCACACTGGTTGGTCCGCAATCCCAAGTGGACTAAGTAACTGGTAGCAAGGAGTCCAACAGGAGTCCAAGTGGACTAATCTTCAAGTGTTCATTGAAGGATCAAGTTTACAATACAATGTTTTGGCTCACAATGAGCCTTTGTCAAGTATGTCTCTATGACATGTCAAAAGTGTTTTGAAACAACAGGTACACTTTAAAAAAACAAATAACAAAAAAAACAACACTATTGCCCACTAGATGGCACAATATAATTTCAAATGGATTTGTTCTGATCTGCAAAATGTTAACAGTGTATCCTTGTTAACAGTTCTTCCTTGTTTTCAGAACTAGCCAGAGAGCTGGATTTCACAGAAGAACAAATTCACCAAATACGAGTTGAAAATCCAAATTCCTTACAGGATCAGAGCCATGCGTTGCTTAAATATTGGCTTGAAAGGGATGGCAAACATGCAACCGGTAAGTCATTATGTTATGTATAGTCAATGAGCAAAGTTATTATATGTGGGCTGACCATACTATTAAAGGGGTACTCCGGGCTGGGGGTCTTTTTTGCCTATGGCCAGGGAGGAGGTGGATGAGGGCAATGACGTCCCTTTACCTCCCCGGTTCCAGTGCTGTGTACCGGATCTTGCCACTCCCGATCCTCGCTGCCCGGTCACTTCCTGGTCTCTGACGCGGGCTTGAGACGTGACGTTTCAAGTCCGCTCAGCCAGTCAGTGGCAGAGGCGCAATAAGATAATATTTTATAATTGCATTTATTTTTTATGTTGTTTGATTTTTTACACAGATTCCAGTCTAAACCAGTGCCTCACCAAGATCAACAGAATGGATATTGTCCATCTGATGGAATCATACATGAAAGAGCCCATGCTCCGCCATGCCAATCGCACATATGCTGATATAGAACAAACAATAACACTGGATCATAGTGAAGGTAATAAGCTTGGAATGTCCTGTAGTATCTGGAAGAACTATATAGAGGGTGTGTTTCCATATAAGAATAAGGGTCCATTTACACAGAAAGATTATCTGTCAAAGATTTGAAGCCAAAGCCAGGAATGGATTTGAAAAGGGGAGAAATCTCAGTTTTTATGACCTGATCTCTGTTTATAGTCTGTTTCTGGCTTTGGCTTCAAATCTTTGACAGATAATCTGTTAGATAATCTTTCTGTGTAAATGAACCCTAATGGGGGGGTCCTAATTAATCCCCCACCAGTGCACACAGTATGGAGAATGTGTATACTGTGGGGGGGGGGGGGGGGCAGGGACTGGGGACACAGTGTGGAGAATGTGTATACTGAGGAGGAGGCAGGCAGGGACTGGGGACTCAGTGTGGTGAATGTATATACTGTGGGGGCAGGCAGGGACTTCAGGGAAGGGAAGGGAAGGGCAGGGAAAAAAAAAAAAAAAAAAACGGATGGAAAAACTGATGCATTTGTGTGAATCCACTTTGATCAGTTTTTCCATTGACTTCCATTATAAAAAAAAAAGCTCAAAGTGCATTCGTTTTTTTTAAAGTACACAAATATTAGGTCAGCTACATTTTTGTGTACATTAAAAAAATGCATGCGTTTTGATCCATTTTTTTTTTATTATTTTTTTTAAATAATCGGAGCCAATGGAAAAAACAGATCAAAACGAATGCAAACAAATGCATCCGTTTTTTGCAAAAATGGATGAAGACAACCTAGTGTGAACCAAGCCTTAGCTGTATTATAATAACATTCTTTAAGTATTAAAATGTATACAACCAGTTCCTCAGTTCCTGCGTTCACTGGGTGGGGTTGGGGGGGGGGGGGTTAATGCGTTCACTGGGGGGTGGCAGGTTGACCTTTCACATTGGAGCCCTGAGACCTTAGCTATGCACCTGGTTGCAGCCAGATACAAGGGTTCTCTTTTTCTCATGTATAATGTAAAGAAACTGGTAAAGTAAATATTACTGTTCATGCATAAAAAAATGTCTTCTAGTTATTCTGCATGGTAGTTTTTTTTAAGTAATGATCAATTCATATCCCCGTTGGGGTTTACAGTCCAACCTCTTCTATCTCAGGCATATGCATAATGTCAATTTCACTGATAGCCAATTGTTATAACAGGATGTAATTCTATGGAGAGGAATACAGACATGGCCACACATCCACATGCTATACACTCATCCACTACTCTGAAAAGCTGCCTGCTGGTACCGACATTGGTGCGTAGTTGCACCTGCATTCGCAATACGAACCGGCCGTCTCTTATCTTGGAAGGTATACTTCTGAGACGGCCAGAGGGAGGAGGTAGAACATGTAGGACCGGGTCTCTCTCCGGATAATCCCTTTAATCTTGCTGAGAAGCAGTGGATTTTTTTTCTTCTCTCCAAAAATATACATGAAATAGGCAGAGATATTTTTTGCACAGTTGCACAGTAACTTTCCGGAGTTGTGACTGCTTGTAGTAAATGCTTCATCTCTTTTCTTAGGATTTTCTGCTCTTCAGGATGAGTTCTCCAGCCCGCAGAAGAAGATCACTATTGATCATCCAGAATCACGAGGCGATGGGAGAGGGGAACATCCCCCCCTTGTGTCTGAGGAGGATGTTTCAATCAGTTATTCATCCTTCCATGAAGGCTCAGCCAGAGCTGAAGATGACAAGCCTGTGGCAGAGATAATCCGTCAGCTACAGAAAGAGTCCGTCCCTGCTTTCTCCGCAAGGGAATCAGAGGAATCATCAAGAGCATTGTCTTCTGAGCAGGAGTATGTGTAAGTGTCATCTGTGTGACGTTTTCTGTCATTTTAGTCAGAATGTATAGTTCTCTTACTTTTCTGAAATGCCATATAAAAGAAAATATAAAAGAGAATGTGGCATATAACCGTATTACAAAGTGATAAGTGATTCAGTGCATGGAAATAGTGTGGGGACCTATAGTGTATAAGGTGCATGAGAACAAATGTCAGTGCATATAGTCCACCCACTTAGTTTTGGTGGCCTAGGGTTGATGCCTTTCCCTTTGCTCACTAGTGTTAAAGGAGAATTCCGGCAATAATTTAAAGTGAATGTATCATCGCTTTAAGTTTTATACATGAATGGATCGATGCCGGCGTGGGAATGCCAGTGGCACAGTCCTTTTTTTGACTCGCCGCCCAGGTTCTGCGCACAACACTGGTCTATTCCCTAGCATTGGTGCGTGCTGCGCCACAAAGGGGAGATCATGACACTGGAGGCTGGCGGGCCTGCCCCTAGTGCTTCATGCCAGGCCGGTTCTCGGGAATAGATCACGCCATCAGCATCCCTGTTCCGGCACCAATCCATTCATGTGAAAAATTCTAAGCAATGTACATGATGGTCCATAAGCTGTAAACATTTCAGTGTCTCCCTGTGCCACTGAAGCTCTGCCTTGCCGCTCCAGGACCCCCGCCAGGCTCTGGGTTCCCTGGCTCCAGTGATGTCGTGACTCAGCTAATGAATTGCCCGCTTAGCCAATCAGTGACTAGGACGGGACACCACTACAGTCACTAGTTGGCTGATTGGGCAATCCATCAGTCAGGTTGGGTATTTTCTCTCAAGTCGTGGCGACATCGGAACTCGAGGGAAAATAAGTTCCATCTGGAGTCCTTAAGCTTGTAATGTGGAGCTGTGGAGGCATGGGGAGTGGTAAGTTACACTTGTTTATTGATCTCTATGGCCAAACAGAAGAGCTACTTTTTCAGTAGAACATGTAATGTAAGAACATGACAAATGAAGGAACAAACTAACAATATACACACAAAGTAGTTCATACTTGTCACTTGGTGACTTGAAAAGGTCCTGAAGCTCACCACTGTGTTCTACAACTTTATTAACTGGAATAAGTTGTGTAGATAGATAAATAGATAGTGTGCATTCAGTTATAGAAATCATTACATGTCTTCTTATTTCCCTTAGCGTTACATCCCCTGATCTAGAGAAAAAGCTAACAGAGACAGCGGATGACACTCTAAATTGCAAAGAAATCCCATTGTCCCCATCTAAAGATTTAAGTAGGCCCTCTGAGGAGATTCCTGTGTCTCAGCGGCATAGTGATTCTCCTATTGTGCAAGAACCAGACGATCTGTTGGAGAAGCAAGAGCCTGGCGCTAACAGAAATGACCTCTGCATAGTGGAATCATCTGACGAGCAAGCAGACAAGTCGGGTCGAGTCGCTGAATACAAATCATTGGACTCATTTGAAAAGGTAAGGCTCTATTAAGATCTTGGCCAGGAAACACAATAGAGGCCCATATAACTCAATTTCCAGCTTCAAGCTATGTGCGCACAATGTAAAATCACTAGATTACAGTCACTACTTAATGCTATGCCATTGCATAGCATTGATCAGTGTTATCGGCGATCTTCACATAGAGCCTGCCTGTAGCAGACTCTATGAGAAGATTGCCGAGCTGACGGTACGGAGTTAAATGTTACTCCTCCAGCAGTCAGGGAAAATAATCGGACAGCGACAGCAGCTCCTATCACTGACAGTTAAATGCTGTGATTGCAGCACTGAACAGGTTAATACGATCGCAACAACCCGTCATTAATGGTGATTAGCCTCCCGACATTCGGTGTACTGGTACATCATAGGTCCTTAAGTGACAGGCTCCCGTCAGTTCCAGTCATTGTTACAGACATGTTACACTATTATGTTCTTCTAAAACCAGTCTAAGGATCTGATTACAAAACCTCTAAGATGGCAACCTTTGTTATATAACAAATAACACACTTATAACCTCGATCCTGTTTTATGGAGCCATAGGCATTGCGTCTAGGAGAGCATACCTCTGTAGTTCAGCTTAGGGTGGAACATGCAACCATATTTTTGGAACTGCACAGAGGTATAGTGTGGACTTTTGAGTGCTGTGTTATTTTTTTAATATATGGATAAGTTGATGAACCCTTAAAGTGTCACTGTTGTTTCGTTTTTTTTGTTTTTTTCAGAAATCAATAGTCCAGGCGATTTTAAGAAACTTTGTAATTGGGTTTATTAGGCAAATATGCCATTATCTGCATTCAAAAAGACTTTCCCCAGGTCCCCTCCTCCCTCCTCTCTCTCATCCACTGCTCATTATCAGGAAATCTCGACTCTTTTCCATCAGTTGGACCCTGTCTGTTCTATGGAGAGGGGAGGGGGGAGGAGAAAGGAGGGAGATTGGCAGCAGAGAGCAGAGCACAAAGGATTAGACGCCAGCTAGGCGAGCGGCGCCTTGCATGATCTCTCCTGCAGCCATGGTCCCGGAGAGCACAGACGCCTCTTGGTGACTCATGTGATGGGACATATTCATTTCCTTTAGATTATGTTGGATCCAGATGCCATGACTAAGAGCTGAGTAGGCTCGAAACGCGTCGGCTATCATTTTAGACTTTTGGAATTAATAAAGTGGAATTTTTCTTGAGCTGGAGGAATCAAGTTTCTTTTCTTGCCATTGATACCCCGGAATCCATCGGCTCTATTCCCCGTGCTCTATCTTTCTACGTGATCCAAGAAAGCAAGAATATTACTGGGAGCTGACCACAGTTACTGCTTCTTTATATAACAAAGGATTACACAGTGGGAGCTGTGTGAAAGATGGTATTCAGAGGTCAGAGAGGTCAGTGCTGACGTCAGAGGAGATAGCGCAGTGATGTAGCTATAAATTAACTCTTTGTTGTCCTGTTTTGGTGCCTCATCTCCCTCCACCCCTCCCCTCTCCATAGACAATCATGAAGAAAGGGGGAGAGTTTCAAGCTGCTTTTTCATGAAAAAATAGCATTTTTCGGCTAATAAACCCAATTACAAAGTTTCTCAAAATCGCCTGTACTATTGATTTCTGCAAAAAAAAAAAAATTAAAGGGTATGCTGTAGTGGTATCCCGCTCAGTCACTTGCCACCCCGGAATCTCTTTGGTTTTAGAACCTGCCTTAACTCCATTATTGAAAAACAAAAACCCTTTTAATGGAAAGATTTATAATATTCTGAAAATATTACTATTGCACGTCATCATTTTTACCTGAAAATATCAATCGATACATTTCCCCAGTTTTTACTATAAATATAATCTATTATAAAAAAGAAAATAGTACAAGCAGCTTCCACCCTCTTACAGAAGCATGTATGTGATATAGCAAAGTCAAGATCATTATCAAAGTAAAATTAATTCATAAATGTGTCAACTCTTACCCTCGGCCCTAGCTCAGATAATACTTTGAAAACATTCTTTACAAGAACGGACGTTGATTTTTTAAATTAAAACAGCCGTTTTTGTCATAGAGAAATGTGTTGCATTGAAGTCAATTCAAACAATGTTCATGGTATATTGAATAGCCGTTGTCTGCTATGGCCATTGAAATAATTGACATGTCAGGTATTTACTGGCATTTTGTGTTAATTTCAATGCTCGTTTTTGAGTGCTAAAGAACGGCTGTTGTCCGTATGTTATGTAAACATAGCCCTATGCTGTACCTTGCATTACTGGCATATTTATTTTTTTGCAATATTAGAAAGACAGTTACAAGTTTCAAAATTGATAGTTGCATTTTACATTTTTATAACAATACTACAACTCCCATCAAAAGAAATCTCCCCCCAATTCTCTCAGCCATTCCCCCCATCCCCCGTCCTCTCTCCATTACTGGCATACATTAGATGTGCGGTGTACAATCCCTTTAATTAGAAGGCTAATGCCCCTATTCCACGGGTCGTTTTAGAGGAGCAAACGAGCGCTATTAGCGCTCGTTTGCTCCTCGTTCCCTGCTCGCTGCCGCCGCTATTCAACGCGGCTGCAGCGAGCGGGTGAGTGCGGGAGGGGCGGCGGGGGGGCTGCCCGGGGGATCGCTGATCGTCCGGGCAGCCCATAGGATATAGCAGCGTCTGCTGCCTACGCTCCTATTCAACGGAGCAACGGCAGCAGATCGCTGCTATATCAGTCGCTTGTTTTTCAACATGTTGAAAAACAAGCGACTGCAACGATCAGCCGACATGAACGATGTCGGCTGATCGTTGCACTCTATTCCACGGAACGATTATCGTCCGTAGCGGTCGATATCGTCCGAAAACGAACGATAATCGTTCCGTGGAATAGGGCCATAACTCTTTTACATAGAAAACACCGAGCAGTTGTTGCTCCTTTTAGCAGGAATCAGCTTCCCTGAAAATTGGTTCTGGTTCATTTGGAAGAAGTTTCAGCATTAAAATTTGACAATACCCATCTGCTCTTAAAAGCATTATGCAGGATGTCAAGCTGTTGTACTTTGTATTTCTCAGCAATTATGTCGCTAAGGTAGCCGTTTTAATGCTTCTTTCTTCCTGCCCTAACACAGGCACCATAAGTTCAGTAAAATGCTGGTAGGAAGTAGAAAATAATGATTATGCTAGATAAAGGCCATTTTTCCCTTATGTGTTTTTTTTTCCTTTATGCTGTAATAAATGGAATCAGTGCTTCAAGACCGATCATTATGGTGGAGAGTTATACTGCTGAATTATTAGTCCATTTTAGGATTAGAGAGTACGTAGCTCTCCTGGTATGTCTGTTTTAAAATAGAAATACATAAAATAGCTATAGTTTGGTAAGGATAGTGATATAGGAGAAGGTTTGGTAGGTAAGGATAGTGATATAGGAGAAGGTTTGGTAGGTAAGGATAGTGATATAGGAGAAGGTTTGGTAGGTAAGGATAGTGATATAGGAGAAGGTTTGGTAGGTAAGGATAGTGACATAGGAGAAGGTTTGGTAGGTAAGGATAGTGATATAGGAGAAGGTTTGGTAGGTAAGGATAGTGACATAGGAGAATGTTTGGTAGGTAAGGATAGTGACATAGGAGAAGGTTTGGTAGGTAAGGATAGTGACATAGGAGAAGGTTTGGTAAGTAAGGTTATAGGCATAGGAGAAGGTTTGGTAAGTAAGGATAGTAATATAGGAGAAGGTTTGGTAGGTAAGGATAGTGACATAGGAGAATGTTTGGTAGGTAAGGATAATGACATAGGAGAAGGTTTGGTAGGTAAGGATAATGACATAGGAGAATGTTTGGTAGGTAAGGATAGTGACACAGGAGAAGGTTTGGTAGGTAAGGATAATGACATAGGAGAATGTTTGGTAGGTAAGGATAATGATATAGAAGAAGGTTTGGTAAGTAAGGTTATAGGCATAGGAGAAGGTTTGGTAGGTAAGGATAATGATATAGGAGAAGGTTTGGTAAGTAAGGTTATAGGCATAGGAGAAGGTTTGGTAAGTAAGGATAATGATATAGGAGAAGGTTTGGTAGGTAAGGATAGTGTAGTGATATAGAAGAAGGTTTGGTAAGTAAGGATAGTGACATAGGAGAAGGTTTGGTAGGTAAAGTTAGTGACATAGTAGAAAATTTGGTAGGTAAGGTTAGTGACATAGGAAAAGGTTTGATAGGTAAGGATAGTGACATAGGGGAAGGTTTGGTAGGTAAGGATAGTGACATAGGAGAAGGTTGGGTAGGTAAGGATAGTGACTAGAGATGAGCGAACCGGGTTCGGGTTTGAGTCCATCCGAACCCCAACGTTCGGCACTTGATTAGCTGGGGCTGCTGAACTTCAGCAGCCACCACTAATCAAATGCCGAACGTACGGGTTCGGATGGACTCGAGCATGCTGGAGGTTCGCTCATCTCTAATAGTGATATAGGAGAAGGTTTGGTAGGTAGGTATAATAACATAGGAGAAGGTTTGGTAGGTAAGTATAATAACATAGGTTTGGTAGGTAAGGTTAGTGACATAGGAGAAGGTTTGGTAGGTAAGGTTATAGGCATAGGAGAAGGTATGGTAGGTAAAGATAGTGACATAGGAGAAGGTTTGGTAGTAAGGACAATGACATAGGAGAAGGTTTGGTAGGTAAGGTTAGTGATATAGGAAAAGGTTTGGTAGGTAAGGATAGTGACATAGGAGATGGTTTGGTAGGTAAGGATAGTGACATAGAAGAAGGTTTGGTAGGTAAGGTTAGTAACATAGGAGACGGTTTGATAGGTAAGGATAGTGATATAGAAGAAGGTTTGGTAGGTAAGGATAGTGACATAGGAGAAGGTTTGTTAGGTAAGGATAGTGATATAGGAGAAGGTTTGGTAGGTAAGGATAGTGACATAGGAGAAGGTTTGTTAGGTAAGGATAGTGATATAGGAGAAGGTTTGGTAGGTAAGGATAGTGATATAGGAGAAGGTTTGGTAGGTAAGGTTAGTGACATAGGAGAATGTTTGGAAGGTAAGGATAGTGATATAGGAGAAGGTTTGGTAGGTAAGGATAGTGACAGAGGAGAAGGTTTGGTAGGTAAGGTTAGTAACATAGGAGACGGTTTGGTAGGTAAGGTTAGTAACATAGGAGACAGTTTGGTAGGTAAGGATAGTGATATAGGAGACGGTTTGGTAGGTAAGGATAGTGATATAGGAGAAGGTTTGGTAGGTAAGGTTAGTAACATAGGAGACAGTTTGGTAGGTAAGGATAGTGACATAGGAGAAGGGTTGGTAGGTAAGGATAGTGACCTAGGAGAAGGTTTGGTAGGTAAGGATAGTGACCTAGGAGAAGGTTTGGTAGGTAAGGATAGTGACATAAGAGAAGGGTTGGTAGGTAAGGATAGTGATATAGGAGACGGTTTGGTAGGTAAGGATAGTGATATAGGAGAAGGTTTGGTAGGTAAGGATAGTGACAGAGGAGAAGGTTTGGTAGGTAAGGATAGTGATATAGGAGACGGTTTGGTAGGTAAGGTTAGTAAAATAAGGGAATGTTTGGTAGGGAAGGATAGTGACACAGGAGAAGGTTTGGTAGGTAAGGATAGTGACGTGCAAAAATCAGATGAAAAACGGATGCACGTGTGTGCATCTGTTTTGATCTGTCTTTTCATTGAATTCCATTATAAAAAAAGGTATCAAAACGGATCTGTTTTTTTAACAGACACAAAAATGAGGCCTAAGTTTTTGTGTACTTTAAAAAATCAGATCCGTTTTGATCCGTTTTTTTTTTTTTTTTTATAATGGAATTTAAAGGAAAAGGATCAAAACGGATGCACACATGCATCCATTTTTTCCATCCGTTTTTTGCAAAAAACGGATGAAAAGAACGGGTTACAAAATCGTAGTGTGAACCCAGCCTAACATTTATTCCTGGAATTTTTTTTAAACCGTTTACGCACCTTTCCAAATTTCATTTTTTTTTGTTATGAAAACAAGTTTCCGGCAATTATTTTTTACTAGCAGAGATTGTGAGAACCGTTTATTTCACACGAGTTCATCTTTGTTACTTCTACCTTGTCATTTTTCTTGCTTATACTTTAGGCTTTTCAAACTAAATGAGTATCAGTAGAGCATACTGTAAAAGTGATTACAACGGTATATTTGTTTTCTATATTCTTTGCTTGCTACTTCACAGTAACTCATTATATGCAATCGCCTAAGGTTCACTGGTAATATCATTTGAAACTTGGAACAATAGTAGTTGAAATGACCTTTAATAATTCATCTAAAATGCCCAGCAAATAATAATTCAGCATACTAATTTAACACATGAAGTGCTTTAAAGTGGAATTATCAGCAGGTTAGACAAATCTAACCGGCTGATATGTCCCTATTGCACAGGAGACGCTGAGGAGGAAGATATGTCTCTTACCTTCCCCCTTTCCGCTGCAGTTAATAGTTTGCTCAATGGTCCGGTAAAACCGTTAGGAGCACTGCCCGCCCCCATAGCGCCAATCCACTCCCGGCTGGCCCTCCTCTCTCTCATTATAATCAATAGAGTGGGCTGACTGGGGATAGTCCTAAGGGGATGGGGCAGTGCTCCTAATGGTCTTACCAGGCCGTGGAGAAAACTACTAACTGCACCAGAATGGCACCAAGGAGGAAGGTAAGAGACATATGTTCGTCCTCGGATTCTCCTGTGCTCTAGGGACATATCAGCAGGTTAGATTCGTCTAACCTGCTGATAGTTCCCCTTTAATATAGCTTCACCAATTTAGGGACTCAAATGACAATAATTCCCATTCATTATGGTTTTCCATTGAAGATATTTTTTCCAAAGGTGGCTGTAGGTAGCAGAACCGGCCAAAATACAAATTATCCCTATTGTCTCCTTACCCTACTCTGTTTTTTTTTTTTTTTAAAAGGACATTTATACTTATCGGTGGAATTGCCTTGCATCAGCATCTGATTAGACCTACACCTTCAAGTCCCAACATGTTTCCCCTTTTACCTAATGTAGAATAGAAGTCTCAAAGTAATCCACAAGATGTGAAGAACGAGCTGAGGCTGTAATGGTGACGCATGTGTGTTGGTGGCTGCCTATTAGGCAATCTCTAAGACTTCCGCCTCTACTGGAAGTGCTCTAATATTTTTACAAAACATATTTTCTTACTTTAAACCTCCTTCACATGTGAATTACTTAATATTACAAAATTAGATCTCTCAGCCTTCACCAGGTTTGATGCCGCCTTTTCCTGACATATCCTATTACAAGGGGAAATAGGCTCCTAATGGATGATGAATTTTCAGTAGGACAGAACAGCCCAATCTTATGATAAATTAGTTTCTTCAGATTATTTCTAGTCCTTCTAGACCGGGCTATATCCGCCTGTTTGACTGATAATTGGTTTATATAATAGGGTGCTTAGGGTAAATTAGGGCACATGGATCCCCCATGGGTGTTCCCCTGAGCTGTAGTAGAACCAAGATTAAAACAGGAATTTAATATGACATAAAGTGAACTACAATATCTGTGTGATAAAGTTATTGTAGTGCATGCATTGTCCCGCCCCCCCTCCTCTTTTGTATTCAGATGCTTTAATGACCCCTTTGTATGGAATCTACTACTATGTAAGGCCTCTGCATCAGTGAAAGCTAGTGTAGTATTAGTAATATCTTCTATCATCTTTAATAGATCTGTTGTGCCATGGATATAGGAGGACAAAGCTGTTACAAACCACTTCAAGGGCAGCTTCACATGGCGGCCCACTTAACCCGCAGCGGCCCAGTCCACGCTCTGGCTTGCATTCGCGGGCTCCTGGCTTCCTGGTGTCCCACACAGCCAATCAGTGGCTGCGGCAGGACAACGCACTGATTGGATGAGCGGGACGTTAGGAAGGTGGGGATTCCCCGAAGCAAGCTGGAGCGTGGACTGGTAATGTATAAACTGGGCTAACGTGGGTTAATGGGGCCAGTATTTACATAGCGGGATGAAAATTCGGCTGCCAGTGTGTAAGCCTATTCAGAATGACAGTAAGGGAGCAGCGTGAAATCCGCTGTGGATCCGTTACTTGTGAAGCTACCCAAAAACTTTATCTATGTAAACTTTATGTTACTAAATTTGTGTCTGACAATATTGGATGGCCTTTCAATTGACTTAAAGTGTCACTCTCATTTAATTTTTTTTTTTTTTTTGCAGAAATCAGTAGTCCAGGCAATTTTAAGAAACTTTGTAATTGGGTTTATTAGGCAAATATGGCATTATCTGCTGTAGCTTTAAATTAATTCTTTGTTGTCCTGTTTTGGTGCCTCATCCCCCTTCACCCCTCCCCTCTCCATAGAGAACCATGAAGACAGGGGGGGGAAGCTTTAAACTGCTCTTTCATGAAAAAAAAATGCATTTTTCGGCTAATAAACCCAATTACAAAGTTTCTTAAAATCACCTGTACTACTGATTTCTGCAAAAAAATTTAAATGACCATGACACTTTAAGCCTTTGAGCACCATGAGGAGTACATAAAGGTTAGGATTCCTCAACATCAACTCTTTAGATAAAAAGTTTAGCATCCAGTAGAATTCCTTCTAGTACCTCCTGGTAAACTTCATTTATATTTTTTTGGGGGGGAAGTGCTTATCCTTTTCCTCCTCCTAGCCTTCTCATTCAGGAAATCAAGAATCTGTTTCTTTTCCACTTTCATCAATGACTGTGGAGATGGTGATCTGAAGGCCACAACCAGAATACTTTCCAATCTCTTGGTGCTGTTTTTGCTTTAATACACTGGAGTTTTCAGGGTTTTTTTTTTTAATTGTACAAGTCCATAATTGTGTAAATTTGAAGTTAAATTACCAACTTTCAAACTCTCAACTGGAAAATCTTAATATATTGACTTACTGTTTGATGGGCATTATACATGAGTTTAACCTGGGGCTTTGTTCTCACTTTGTTGGGTTGTTTGGTGTTTATTAACTGTTTTAGTGCAACAAGCCTGTTTATATATTTTAGACAAAATTGAGAACACATCCTTACTTTTTGCTTCGCGGAAACTTTTCTACATCACCCCTGTATTATTAGTTGATAAATGACTAATTGATATAGAATTTAAGGAGGGCAAAGATCTAGGATAGTAAAAAGAGTACTGCTTCCATGCCTCCACCAGGAGCTAGCAGAGGAGCTAGGTGAGCTAGAGGCGAACTCAGATGAGGACGAGATGGTTACTACCAGGGTCGTTCGTCGCCGTGTGATAATTCAGGTACACAGTGTTTTAACTCCTGCACGTCCCTCGGCCGGTGGTGACCGTCCTGGCTACGATTGCAAGGAGTCTTTGATGGCTGTGCAATGCAATTATATACCGATTAACATTGCTGCCTGCATGATTCCCAACTAATGCATGCTCAGTCCTGTGATTACCCAGCACCCATCATTGCTGGTAGAGATACTAGATTATCAGCTTTCTCACTTTACCTTCAAAAGTTCAGCTAGAAGACCACCAAATCCTGATCGGGAAGTTTTCTGCAATCCAGGGTCAACTACTGCACTTTTGTCCAAGGTCCCATGCATGACCCTAACACTTTTCTTTTACAGATTTGTTTTTCACGGTTTTATTGTGAACTACTTTTACACATTTCTTTAGTTTCATGCACTTACTAATGTGGATGGGGTTACTAAGCAGGGTATGAAGTTGGTAAGTGTCTGTTTTTTTTGTTTTTGTTTTAAGGCGGACAATATGGCAGACATCCTCCCCGAAACAGTAACAGAAGAACAGTACACAGACGAGCATGGCCATATCGTGGTTAAAAAGGTATTGTATTCTAGTAATATGGAATTTGTTCATATTTTTCTGCACTCATAACTAGAAATGATCGAACATCGGAAAGACTGGGTACCGCCTGGAATTCCGGGATACAGCCTATTACCTAGGCTGTATCCCGGTATTCCAGGCGATACCCAGGCTGTCTCCTCCTTCCCCAAGGACCGGGAAGGCATCAGGTATCAAATGCGGAAGGTCCGGCAAGGTTCAAGTTCTATGGAACCTTAAATTTTCCAATGTTCGATCGTCTCTACTCATAACATGGTCTTGCATACACCTGATTATGGTTAGTTTTCCCAGTAATAGTAGAAGGACTTTGATGATATGATATGAACATTTACTTTTCTTACACACAGGTTACAAGAAAAATTATTAGAAGATTTGTGTTGCCTGACGGTACAGAAAGGGAAGAAGTGGTGGCACAGGGGGGATTACAGGAACCAGTAACCATACAAGATGGGGACTCTGTGTCTAAAGTTGTCAAACGCACCGTACTCAAAAGTGACAGTGAGCAGTCTGAGGTGAGCAAAGCTAAACACAATGTCAAAGAAACTGTTTAAAGGGAATCTGTCCCAGGTGCCTTAAATGAGGGCAGCATAAACTAGTGAGAGAAATGCTGAACAGATTGGTGTATTATAGACATCATTCTGTTTAGCCGTTCTCCTAATATGCAGGAGAATATGATTCTTGCCAGACCCCTCCCCCCGTCCTCCAACTGCTGATTGACAGTTAACTGCTTATAAACAGCATGGATAGATAATTGCCAATCAGCAGCTGGTGGGTGGAATTTCTGCTTCTCATGTATATTGAGGACTACTGGGCTCATGCACATAATGGAGAGGACTACTTATTGTCCATGTTATTCAGGAGGATATCCCTGAATATATTAAAAGGTGTTTCCAGGCTTAGCAAAACATGGCTGCTTTTTCCAGAAACAGCAACACTCTTGTCCTCAGTTTGAGTGTGGTATTTCAGCGACATGAATAGAGCTGAATTGTTAGGGCCCTATTATATAGAGTGATAATCATCCGAATCAGGCTGATTCGGATGATTATCACTCTGTGTAATAGAGACAATGATCAGCCGATGTGCCTGTCATGGGCTGATCTTGTCTTTAGGTCTGAACCTAAAATCATCGGCCTCCGAACATGCATTACAGCTTTCCCTGTATGAATGCGCATACAGAGAAAGCTGTCAATCACTTTGTATTATTGCCCACTGGATTCCTAAGCCCAGAATGATTAGCGTTTTAAAGGGGTACTCCCAAGACTGAGAATTTTTTTTTGCTAATACATTGCTTTAATAAAGTTATATCACTTTGTAGAATAACTTGTTAAAAATAAATGTATAGTTTTTTTTTAACTAGCATTCAATTCCTGTTGAGTGGCAACAGTAAGGGGCGACAAGACAGTGTTTGTGTCGGGGACTGCAGCCCTGCAGTTCCATATATAAGAATATACAGTACATGGGGGCAACGGGACCCTGCACTGTATAGCACCTTATGGCAGCGCTTAATCAATGCAGGGATTAGTAACTGCAGAGCTTAGACGGCACTGCAGTTTCTGACAAAAACGTTGGTGGCAGAGGGGCCCGCATCGTCCCTTTATTGTTGCTATTTAACAGAAGTTGAATGGTAGCAAAAAAACTAGAAAGTAATATAACTTTAAAAAGGGTTTTTTTCCTAGCCTCTGGAGTACCCCTTGAAGTGTATAAATGTCAAGCTGAATATTTTCCTGCAAAGGATTATACTCCATCTGTAACGTAATGTGTTCCCTTTAAGTTATCTTATGAACCTCCGTTAGAATCGAAGGTGCCGCATCATACAGGGGAGGGAATTCCCTCCCACTGGGGGCGGGCCGGCTTACCTCCAGTGCTTGAGCACCGGCCAGTAACCGTGGAAAGAACGGCGCCGTACAGGGGAACCGGGCCGCTGTTCGAAAAAAACGGACCGCGGCACCGGCTTCCCCATCACGGCGCTGTTCTATCCCTGTGTCAGGTTAAAGAGGACGTACCTGGTGGTACATCCTCTTTAAAGGGGTAATCCATTGATACAAAAACATGGCCACTTTCTTCCCGAGACAGCACCACTCTTGTCTCCAGTTCAGCCATGGTTTGCAATAAAGCTCTATTTACTTCAATTTAAATAAGTTGCAAAACCTGCACCCAAACTGGAGACAAGTGTGGTACTCTCTCTGGAAGAAAGTGGCCATGTTTTTTGTAGTGCTGGATAACCCCTGTAAGTGAAATTCTAATTACTATGTCTTCTCTGAATGTTACGTAGGGGGGTTGTTGAAGGCAGTCAGAACTTCTATTGTGTTCCCATTGCTAGATAATTTATAATTTTATAAAAGTACTTTATAACTGTCCAGGGTAGAAGCAATAAACTCCTTAAACTTTAAAGAAAACTACAATTGTGTCACCAGATTTCATTCTCTGAGCCCAGAGTTATATCATCAGACTTTGAAGCTGAACCTGTGGAAGGACGTAAGGTCAGCAAAGTGGTGAAGACCACCATGGTCCATGGTGAGAGGACAGAAAAATATTATGGAGACTCTAGTTTAGCATCTGATTTGCCTTCAGCCAAGGATGACTTTAAGCAGGTAACAAGGTGGCAGCGGAGGGTTTGCCTGAAGGCTACCTACTCTAGAATAGTGTTTTTTTCTACTTCTGTAGAGGCTAGAACCTTGTAGTCTGTACACTAAACCAAACTATGTACTGATGTAGCAGAGCTGTTTAATAACTCCATGGGGGAGAGTTATGCCGCGTTTACACGGAGCGATAATTCGCCCGATCGTATGATTAACGATATCGAAAGAACAATTTTTTTTAGAACAATCAGCGCTTAGACCGAACGATATATCGTACGGAAAAATTGTTTGGTGATCGTTTTGCGATCGATTAGGCCTATCTCGCAGATAGGTAAAATCGGTGATCGACTGTTTACACAAAACGATCTGCGAATTTTTTGCAAACAACGAACGACGATTTGAGAACATGTTGTAAGATCAAAATGAATGATTTCTCGCTCGTCGCTTGATCGTTCGCTGCGTTTACATGTACGATTATCGTTCGAATTCGATCGTTATCGTGCAAATTCACATGATAATCGTTCCGTGTACACGCAGCATTATTAAAGCTAATACAGAAGAAAATAAAAACAGTGACCAATAGAGATGAGCTACAGTAACTATGAGTACGTTCGCGTATGTCTGAACCCGAACTCTTGGCTGAAGAAGTCGAATGCAGCCCTAGGGAGTCATGGAAAACATGAGATACAGTCTATGGCCATGTTCACATGGAGTAAGAACAGTGGCCGTTGTTTGAACAACAGCCGTTGTTCGTAATTCGGGCACATTCAGGTGTGCCCGCAATCTAATTTACCATTGACCATTTACCATTGACCGGGAGCCATACTTTACACTGTGAGTACAGCCTATATTCCGCGGCCTTAGAAAATAGACCCGCTAATTATTTTCTGTGACCACAGTGAACAATGGCCATAGTGTATACAGAGTGTATACACTACAGCCGTTGTCCCGATCACTTCAATGAAACTGAACACAACGGCCGTTGTTGCAACCTGCAAAAAACGGCCGTTGTTTTACAAACAAATACAGTGTGTGAAGATGGCTTATAGCTGCATCCAACTTCTTCAGCCACCGGTATCAAATGCCGAGAGTTAGGGTTGGCATGAACCAGAATATACTGGAAGTTCACTCATCTCTAGTGACTAATCATTGGCCAGCTATTGCTTTGCCGATTGGTTACTAGTTTAACTTTTGCTCTTTTTTTATTTTTCCAAACTTTTATGATTTCCTTTTGTGTTTTCAAAATTCACAAGAAATTCAGCTCTGCTACATCTTTGACTAACAAACAACACAAGATCCCTGCAAAGTGTAGACGTGCACAGTAGTTAATATAGTCCACTTCCCCAATTCCCAGTGAATGTTGTCGCTTACAAACTAATTGAGTTTTCTCAATAAACTGGATGATGGAAGAGTTTGGAAAAAACGTAGTAAATCCTCATCTACAATCTGTTAATTAATCTAACAACATCCAGGGGGACACAGTGTTTGTAAACATGTTGGTATATGCAAATATCCCTCGGCTAAAGCGAGTGTCTAGAACATGATATTACAGAATTATAGTCCTCCAGGGATGTGGTGAATAACATTGGGAAGCTGGGGATTCCATGCAGAAACCTCACAGCAGAATAGTTTGGTAGCGATGAGAGCTGTGGGGTTTGTTTGTTTGTTTCTACAACATACAGATAGATTAGATACATGAGATAATGTGACCAAGAGAGATAGATAAAAAGCAAAATTTGCCGCACCTTTATGCCTCTGTTCACACTGTAGGTTGCACCCTGCATGTAGCTAATGTACAGACAAACAAAAAAGAGACAATGCAACAGCAACCTAAAGCTGCAAGTGCTTCCTGTACATACTCCCCCCAGCGTACACACAATCAAAACCTGCTTCAAAGATATAAAAAAATTAGGACCTTAGCAAATCATTTGATCAAACAGAGTGTACCATGTCACCACGTTAAAGTGTCCTCAGAGACATGGTCCCTACTCTAGTAAAAAAGAAGAAGGAAAGGAGGGAAGGGCGCTTCCTAGTGCAATATCTGGGTTACTAGATAGCAATAATGCACAAGATCGTCAATGTGCTCACCTTTTGAGGTTGTGCAATGATAGGCACAACACTATATCAGACGTGATATCAATACCGCAGCTTAGCCGAGGATCATCCACACAGCGTGTGGAGCAGATACATCGGGAAGAAGCAAGGTCCTTAAAAGACTATAGGGCCCACAAGCGATCCTTCAGACAGCATAGCGCAGGTATTAGAGCCAGTTGGTTAGTAAGCCATGTGCTGCTGGCTACCAATGGATGTGACTCACCAAGCCAGACCTGTAGGGACCATCTTCCCGATGGTCCCTACTCTAGCATTCTCACACTAGCAATGGCCTCTCCTGGGCTAACAATAACCCTACAGCTGGGCAGATAGGATCCAAATAATTTCTACTTGCATCTGTAGGTTGCTGTTGCACTTTTATTTTGTTTGTACTTTAGCCACATGCAGCATGCCACCTACAGTGTAAACAGAGGCATAGGGGTGCTGCCAGTTTTTCTTTTTTTTCCTGTTGTAGGGGGGGGGGGGTGAGGCTGCCTCTCCTATTTGCCCAGTTTTAGGCTTATTGTGATCTGTGCTCATATCCCACAGGCTGCCTACTCTGTGCAGAGGGGGGATACCGGCCGTGGACTGCCTGAAAGATGCCTGGAAACCATCGATACAGCCATAGCAGTATCCGTGTTTTTCAGGCATTTTACAGTTAGTCTTTTCTGGGCAACATTATTTAATGGCCTCGCCCCCCCCCCCTCCAGATTCTTCTATATGGCTGACACTTCCTTAAAGTGTAACTATCATTTATTTATTTTATTTTATTTTTTGCTGAAATCAGTACAAGCAATCTTAATAGATTCTGTAATAGGTTTCATTAGGCAAAAAAAGACTCTTTCTGTATTCAGAAAGCTGTTCCCCAGCTTACCCCCCTTACTTCCATTATCTGGCAAAGCAAAATGAAGACAGGTTTGCTGAGTCCACTGTAACCTATGGAGGGGGAGGGGCCAAGGGGGATGAGTGAGCAGGAAGAGGAGACAAGCAGCTGTACAGTTTGGAGATTGTCTGGGCCCATAAAACACTGGAGGGGGGGAAGGTAGGAAAACAGCTTTATAAGTACAGAAGGAAAATCTTTTGCTTAATAAAACCTATTACAGAGTTTCTTGTACTATTGATAGTTATTAATTTCTGAAAAATGACATTCAAATGACAGTTACACTTTAAATGTCTCTGTCCATTCATAGACGCTTCTTCACAACAAACTTGTCCACAAAGTCTCCGATAAATACAGACACCAGTCACACCCTCAAACCCCTAAAATGTAATCACTGGATGCTGCTCTTCTATGGTGCATGTCATTAGTGGGGCGGCCATTTTTTTTTTTTTCTTAAATAAACTGACATAACACATTCAAACCTGCACAGCAGTTACCGAGAGCATCGCAACCTAGTACAGAGAGCATAGATGAGGGCAGCCAACAGAGGTTGTAATGTAGCTAAAGAGCAGATAATTTTTGACTCCTCTTTGTATATATGATGCAGATCTCAAAATACCCTTCATGCTGTAATAAATAAGGCTGAACCATCTACTATATACTTGTAGATAATAGCGGAGTGGGCGGCTGCTGCTGGCAGATCAGAAGAACATTGCATAGTTATTTTTATGTCTAAGTGTTATGCGTGTGCACAGCTAAAATAATCTCGAGTGAATATCTCCGCTGTATTATTCATGGCTGAAAAAAAATAAACAACAAAACATATAAAGTCACTCAGCAGTGAGATCTCTCTCATATTTTTAGGCTTTAAGCTATGTGGGTGGAGAGGTTAACGTTCACCTGCCAGATTTAGTGGAATCAGAGATTACCAAAGAGGACGGATCTGTTATCAAAAGGTTTGGGCTGGCATGGCGTAGATGTGAACGGATTGCAGTGAAACTAACACACTTATAGTAGAAGCATCAGTGAGCAGACTGTTTTTTTTACTCACGTGTGGTTTTCTAACTAAATGGCGGGTGTATGTTCGGCATTGTAGTGTCTGGAGGTTTTGTTGGTAATGGGATGTACACATGTTTTAAATTGCAATTATTGCAACACATGAAAGGGGAACTATCAGCAGGTTAGACTAGCCCCCTATAGCGCCGAGGATGCTGAGGAGGAAGGTATGTGTCTTACCTTCCTGCTCGGTGCAGGTCCTGCACTGTTAGTTGCTGTAATCTTCAGCCGGGAGCACCATAAGGAGCACTGCCCCGACTCCACAGCATCATCTGGCCCCTCCACTCCATTGATTATGAATGGTGTGGGTGGTCCGGATAGTGCTGAGGAGGCCGAACAGTGCTCCTAATGGTCCTGCTGGACAAAGATTACAGCGACTAACAGCGCAGGACCGGCACCAAGCAGGAAGGTAACTCTTTTGGGTACATTTACATGCAGTTTCATATACATTCTTTAACTGCCAGTGGCACCCGGACGTATTGGGGATTCCAAGCGTTTCCGGCCACGGCTAACACCTGCTATTTACTGATAATTGAAGGTAGGACTTGCCACTGCATAAACAACAGGACCAGATTCCACCTTCACAGTAGCCACAGCTAGGAGCTTCACCTGTAAGAGCACCCTTTAAATCCATTTCTGGCTTTAGCTTCAATAGTTGCTATTTAAAACTTGTGTCGATACACCTTCATTCCTCCCAAATCCCTCCGCCCTTGTCTTGTTTGACCTATTTAGGGGAACATGACATATTGGGGAAATCTAGAGCAGTCATTCTACACCATGGCATAGTTTACTCAGCTTGAGCAATGCCCACCAGATACCTACCATCTAACCATCTAACCAGCATATGACATTTGAGTACATAAAAATTTTCCCAGTTAAAGGGGTACTCCGGCCCGGGGGTATTTTTAAGCTATGGCTGGGGAGGGGGTGGTTATGGACGGTGGAGGTCATTTACCTCCCCGGTTCCAGCACGGGGTCCCGGATCATGTTTAAAGCGTATCGGTCATTTTAGGTGACTTTTCAGCATAAGCTGTCCTATGTGTGTAAATATATCTGGCCGCTATTAATCTTGTATATGCCAGTTTTCAGCAGATATCTGTTCTGCAAGTCTGTCTTGTTTACCCGTCCGTCTCCCCTCCCACCTCATCATTAGGAACACCCCCAGGCAGGATTTACTTACTTAGTACAGCCGGCCGGCTCTGTGTGCAGCACAGTCATTGCGCTGCGGGCAAGATCTGCACCTGCTCATAGTGGGTTTAGGTTGGATTTTATCTGTCAAGACTAAAGGCCCTATGACACAAAGCGATAATCAGACGTATTTGGCCGATTATCGGCCATTACAGACGATAATCACTTTGCTGCTGTCACCCCGTGCCATAGGAGCGTTGGCAGCAGACCAGCGCTATCTCCTATGGGGCACCCCACTGTCCCCCCCACACTTACCCACTCGCTGTCGGCATGTGTAATAGCACAGGCAGGGAGCAGGAAACAAGGAGTAAGCGAGCGCTGACCTGACAGGTTGGCACTAGAGATGATCGAACATGTCGAACCTTCCGCATTTGATTCCCGATGCCTTCTCGGTCCTTGGGGAAGGAGGAGACAGCCCGGGTACCGCCTATTACGTAGGCTGTGTCCCGGAATTCCAGGCGGTACCCAGGCTGTTTCCTCCTTCCCCACGGACCGGGAATCATCCGGAAAGACATCGGGAATCAAATGCGGAAGGTCCGGCAAGGTTCGAGTTCTATAGAACCTAAGATTTTCCGCGGTTCGATCATCTCTAGTCGCCACTCACTTGCTTCCAGAGATCGCCCCATGTAATAGGGGTTTAGGCCCAGATCACAGCTCGTGTTTTTAATGAAAAATTCTTTATTTAATAAACAAATTTTCCACCGACCTCTCACAGCTCGTGTTTTATGTCTTAAAGAGCTCTGGTAAAAATGAAACCAGAGCTGTGATTGTTTTTTTTGGGGGGGAAACAGACACCTTAGGTTTCCCAGGCCTATATGATCAATTGCAGAGAATATATGGACCAATGTTATTTGGCAGCCCATAAAATGCTGTAGCCAAGTTACCGTCATTCAGTTCTTCAAAAAGGAACTCAATGGAAATCCTACTTAAAATTCATTGGTAAAGCACGCTTCATAGCCGCCATCTGGAACAGCACTCGGGCTCATGTAGTAAACTCTGGAGAGAACAACTTATTGGTTTATTAATTACCACTCTAAGCAGACAGTTCTTAGATGCGGCCATGGATCTGTGAGTGCACGAGCCACATCTCATAGAAATCACAAAGAATACAACATAGAATCTAGTGGTGGAGCTTACCATCACTCTTTTAAAGGGGTTGTTCACCAAATTGCTTTTTTTTCTTTCATATCAACTGGTGCCAGAACGTACCAGAGATTTGTAATTTACAAAAAAAGTCTTCCAGTACTTATCAGCTGCTGTATTTCCTACAGGAAGTGGTAGTCTTTCCAGTCAGGAGAGCAGGAGGGGTTTTCTATGGGGATTTGCTACTGCTCTGGACAGTTCCTGACATGGACAGAGGTGGCAGCAGAGAGCGCTGTGTAAGGGGCCTATTCCACGGAGCGATAATCTGCTGAATCGGCCCGATTTGGCTGATTATCGCTCTGTGTAATAAATACAACGATCAGCCGATGACAACGATCATCGGCTGATCGTTGATATAGGTTTGAACCTATAATTGTCGGGCGCCAACCGCGCATCGCTACGTGTAAAAGCGGCTGGCGACTGACGATTTACATTACCTACCCAGGCTGCAGGGCTCATCTTGTGGTCTTCTTCTCTCCGGGTCCCACGCACTCCAGCTTCAGAGTGGCCTGTCTCAGCTGACAGGCCGCTCAGCCAATCACAGGCCAGGACTGCCGCGGCCAGCAGCCTGGAACGCGCGGAAACCGGGGAGAAGAAGACCGCAAGTGGAGCTGGATAGGTAATGTATAAAGTTTAAGCAAGGGCTGCAAGGACATCGGTAACAGTGTCCCTGCAGCCCTTGTTAAACGATTATCGGGCCGTGGAATAGGCCCAGTAAACGAGCGCCAATCTAGCAGATCAGTGCTCGTTTACAGTTATTATCGGGCCCCCATTGGCCCGTGTAAGACTGGGAAGAATACACCACTTCCTGCAGGACATACAGCAGTTAATAAGTACTGGAAGGCTTGAGATATACTTTTAAATAGAGGTAAATTACAAATCTATATAACTTTCTGAAACCAGTTGATTTGAAAGAATAATTTTTTGCCGTACCTCTTTAAGAACCACTATAATACAATGTGTTGCGACCCACTGTACAACTTCCAAACTACTTACGGTAAGAAAATCCTTGCTGACATCTCCAGCGGAACGAGGACTCTCACTGTAAAGAAAATGTGACATATAATCAATGTGTTTTATGTCCCGCAGAACAATGATGAATAAAGCCAGCACACAGAAGAGGACTGTGGTGAAGGACCAGCATGGGAAACAGGTTTTCTTTGAGCAGCTGGAGGATGTTCCTGAAGAGCTACAGAAGGACGACCTCCAGACTGACCTTCAGCAACTTCTTAACCGCTTCTGTGGAGAGGACTGGGAGAACAAGGCCAAATGAGAGGCCGCTGCTCCATCCTTACAACACATATCCGTAGTCAGTATGCAAAAAGACACATTCTAGTTCATGCACAAAGGCCATGGGTACCATGCGCACTGGGTAACACTGACACTCCTGTTCTGCAAATGTCATAAACAAAATGATCCGTTTCGTTTGTTTGTGTAAATGCAAAAGATAAGATTTGTGACCAAAGATAGCATCCTTTCCTTTCCGATGGTATATCCATAGATCCTCTTTTTAGTTGGAGATGAATTCCGTATCCTTTTTCCCCCTACATGTCAGCTCCGTCCACAGGCCTCTTCATAGTGTCTGCAAAAAAAAAGGGAATGGACCATACCATATGATTTACACAGAGTGATTGTGCTCCGATGCTACTTTAGGCCTTGGTTAGACTTTGCTTATTGGAAGGCAAAGTAGTTCGCGAAAGACACTTTACAATGCTTTGTGAATTTAGAACAGGATTCCAAGCATCAATACCGTTCCAGGTTATTCTAGATCACTGGATCTAAGATGGAAGGAAATAACCAAATACAATAACCAAGCTGCTGCTTATAAAAAGAGGCAGGAAAACAAAAAATTCCAATATTGTCCGCGCCTACCCTACTAAAGACCCGTGCTCACGTCCATCACGCTATAGCAGACCACCCAGTCCTATATAACTAGCGGGAATGGCTGCTGATGGTAGCACTGTAAATACTGTCAATGGGAGAGAGAAAACTAATAATAAATAAGTCACCTTGTTTATCAGGATTTCCTATGGCACATGCATGTGGCATTAAAAAAAAAAAGCAAAAAAGCAAAAAAAAAAGAGAGAATAAACTCCTGTAATCATGTGTGGAACTTGTTTAACCCTCTTAGCACTGAGCGAGCAGTTTTCACAAACGTGTCCTCTTCTATTTCTGTATTTTTATTTTTATGTCAGAAGCTAAAAAAGACACGACGCAGGTTTATTTCAGTTCTATTTTTTATGTTTTTACGTCGGGGACTCGATCCTCGGAAATGATTCTAGCCTTTATGCACTTTTTTTGTTTTTTAAAAAAGAAAAAAAAAAAAGAAGGGATTATAAAAGAAATCGGAAATATTTTTTTGTCTTCTGTACCTTTTATTCTTCTCGTGGTTTAACTATGTAGCCTTTTAACGTACAAATATATATATATGAATACCTATAAGCACTATACATTTTAAAAACCCATTTATTTAATGTAAGTATAGATCGGGAATCGGGGGGAAAAAAATAAAGAACAAAACATTGCGGTGAAGTAGAACACGTTAATTTATAAAAACGGGAAAAAAATAAATAAAAAAAATAATAATTAGGCCTTGTCTTCATGATTTGGGGGGTAGGGGGTGGAGACCCACCGAGAGAGATGAATGTCAGCTGTAAATTACTAGGGTTTCAATCAATCCCGTAACAATCCTATGGGGTCCTTGGGTTTATTTAATGAAAATGACCTACTGTGTAGCTTCATTTCTTTCTGGCAGCAGCAACATTGCGGAACGACTTTCTCAGCAGGAAAGTCGGGTCACTTACCATGAAGTCTGGATGGGAGTCTTGCAGCTATTGTCATTTAGGGCTATCATGTCCATTGTGTGACAAGGTCTGAAGAAACAAACCCGGTTGTGCTATTTGCAGTGCAGATGATGTCTGTGTAGCAGCATAAATTGTTCCTCACTTTATACGTTCTGGTTCCTTTTTTTTTATTATTATTTCTGCTCTGTTATAAAACAAAGTTTTACTACTGTGAGAAGTGGCATTTAAGTTGATGATTCAGCATCTTGTTCCCATGGTGATAACACTAATTTAATATATCTACGAGGGCATGTCTTAGTTAAAAATGGCAAAAATAAATCACACTAACAATACATAGCTGCAACGTGTACAATGGCTGATTTAATTAAATAAAGTGTTCAATGTACAAATAGCTGCTTGTTTCTTCTCTGGTGACCGGGAGCGCGGAGCAACAGTGGGGAATAGAGACGAGCAAATCTATGAGTGGAGGGCACACACAGGATTCTGCTCATCAGGCTGTGGGCTGTGACGCTCCTCCCCAGGTGCTGGAAAAGATTAATCCAGTCCTGGGAAACTGGGAGAAGTTTCCCAGGAGTGGATCCATCTTTTCCCAGCACTTGGGGAGGAGCGGCACAGAGCAGAGCACACTTCAAAGCCCGATGAGCAGAATCCCTATTGGAACAAAGCCCTCCACTTCCTTCCTACTGTAGATTCACTCATCTCTAATAGGGAATGAGTATTATGCATGATATTGATGTATTATGGTGAAAATGAAAGTTGTGCATTCAATGTAAACTTTAAAGGGAACCTGTCACCCCCCGTGCCGGGGTGACAGGCTCCCGACCTCCCGCTACAGCCCCCTATAGCCCCCTATGCAGCCCGAGAGATGAGTCAACGCTCATAGAGAATGACGGAGCGCTGGACTCTCCAATGCTCATAGAGAATGACGGACTCATCTCTCAGCGCGCGCGCGCCGGGCTGCGGCGGCTGAGATCTCAGTGACCCGACCGGATCCAGAAGCGGTACCCGGCGGGATCAGGTGAGTATAGGGGGCTGTAGCGGGGGGTTGGGAGCCTGTCACCCCGGCACGGGGGGTGACAGGTTCCCTTTAAAAATGTATATATTTCAAATGTGAAAGTAAGCATTCACCTATGCCAGGCATGTCCAAAGTCCGTCCGGAGGGCCATTTGCGGCCCGCGTTCCGAACTTTTACGGCCCCCCAGGTATCCAGCTTGCTATTATCTGCCTGTGTTATAAAGCATATAGCATGTAGCATGTAAAATGGTCGGCCCTCGCACATGTTCACTTCATCAAATTTGGCACTCTTCGAAAAAAGTTTGGACATGCCTGACCTATGCTATAGGGAGAAGGACCTGATCACATGACCTGAAGGTCCTCAACCTTACAGTGTGGAGATCAGCTGACAGAGAGGAAGAGGGAGAAGACTGATCTGTAAGTGCTGTGTGTCAGTGTCAGAGAGTGTCACTCAGTCTGTGTCAGTCAATGTCAGTCAGTGTGTCAGTCAGTGTCCAGGCAGTCAGTCTTTCAGTCAGTCAGTGTCTGTGTCAATAATGTGTGTTTGTGTATGTTAGTGGTGCCTCAAGTGATTGTGCATAGTGTGTGGATGATGGGTGCATAGTGAATGGATGAGGGGCCCGCTGAGGCTCTGTCACCTGAGGGCCCGCAAACACATGGAGCCGACCTGGTTGGCAGCCTCATCAACTCAAAAACATTGCAGATACTGTATGTGTGAAGAAACAAGAAGTCATGAATTTGCAAAAATTGGGGGGGGGGGGGGGGGGGGGGGGTACTTAAACTGGCATTTCATATGCTGTTCCCGCCGGTGCACTATCACGCTGCATTTGAGATGCATGTCTTTTGATAATTCCAGGTGCATCTTATGGTGCATTTACACAGAGATTTATCTGACCAGTTTTGGAAGCCAAAACCAGGAATGGATTTGAAAAGAGGAGAAATCTCAGTCTTTTCTTTATGGCCTGTTCTCTGTTTATAGTCTGTACCTGGTTTTGGCTTCAAAAATCTGTCAGATAAATCTGTCTGTGTAATCGCACCATTAGTAACATGTGCAACGGCAACTCTATGCCAACTCTAAGCTAGCAGGTGTACATTGTAATCCATTGGCCATGAGCTAAGCCCGACCCACCTGGCAAGTGCATTACAGAATGGCACAAAGTCACAGAATGTTTGTGCCAAAATTTGCCACCATTTGCTGTTCTGTACCAGGCACAGACTTTGATAAATTTCCCACTATTGATTATTATATCATCCAAATTGTCACTGTTCTGTGGTTAGGAGATGTTTGCAGTGTCAGTGTTCGTTTAGACAAGATTTCTGTGGCTTATGAGCGACACGTGGCCCCTGACCCCTGCTCAGTGTGTACCTTATATCAGTTACATCAGTATGACCTCCAGCTTCTGGGCCGATGGCGTCATAATGATGATGTTTCATGATCTGTTGGTGATTCAAATATCCATGAATGATGTCACAATGTGTGCCGTCTATAAAGAGTTCTTAGAGGGTAACTGGTCATATCAGGATGGATACAGGTAACATTACAATTATTAAAAAAACACAAAATCTGGAAAGGTGGAATATAAGAGTTTTCATAAACTTGAAGCACATTGGTTCCCATATATGAACAAATACTTACGGAGAATGGAGGAACAGATGGATACAGGGGAGTTTTTATAAATTTGGTGCATACTGATTCCCATATGTAACAAAGGATTATTGGACAATGCGTTGATCCATGTAATAGGCCCCGAACGTCAGGATGTCTAATATGGTCTTTACATTACAAACCCTGCACTACCACAATATTCTAATGGGTCAGAGAAAAGATGAAGGTTTATGGAAAGGGAGGGAATCAAAGACCTGAAGCTCCGAATGACAGAACCCAAGAGGTTAGTCCTCTTCTTCCTCAACATCTGGACTGTCCATAATAACCTTGCCAAGCAAGAAAGTGCCCATAGAACAGTTTATAGGGTGATGCCCTGGGCTTCTTCTGGTAACAGAGTAATTGAGTTCATATTCCAGGGCCTGGATAAATGGACACGGCCAAAAGAGGGTTACTATTATTAAGTGAATGGGGGACTTGGGTAGTACCTGGTGTTGCTACAGTAAGTCTAGGGGTATATAAAATTCTTAGGGGAAGGCCCTTCTAAATAGAGATGATCGAACATTGGAAAATCTTAGGTTCGATCGAACTCGAACCTTGTCGATCCTTCAGCAATTGATTCCCGGTCCAGGCTTTCTCCTCCTTCCCCACGGACCGGGAAGGCATCGGGAATCAAATGCGGAAGGTTCGGCAAGGTTCGAGTTCGATCGAACCTAAGATTTTCCGATGTTCGATCATCTCTTCTCCTAAATAACCATCTATGCCAAGCCTTTCTGCCAGGTAGAGCCACATATTTACGCACAGTCTCACCTGTAGCCCTTGAATAGACTCCAATGAATCCTTTGCTCGGAGTAGCTTGTAGTCTTTGGTTTTTACAAGTCAGACTTGAGTTTCCCCAGCTGGTATTTCCTCACAAACTTGAGAACTTCCTGGTAGTACCAAGGGGGATTCCTATTAGAAAAAGCGATTTTAAACGATTAACAATAAACAATCACGAATTAGATCATTTATCGTTAACCTGAAATTGTTCACCAAATTACACAGAACAATAGTCGTTAGTTACAATCGTTACAATGATCATCACTACCATTTGTACTCCATCTGATCCCAATAAGGAACAATGCGGAATTACACTGAACGATTAGTGAATGAATGCGGAATTTCAGCGAACGATTAACGATAATTTTAGGGTCAGATCTAAATCAACGACACACTAACGATTTTTTGATCGTTGCCTGCAATTACACAGGACGATTATCGTTCAAATTCTAATGATATAACGATTTTCCACACGATAATTGTCCCATGTAATAGAGCCCTAAGGGTCGGAGTTTCCCCCGCTTTTTTCCACTCCCAGCATTTTCCAGAGAGACGGAAGACAGAAGGGAGACATGGACCGACCCGCTGAGCCTTCTTCTTATGTCATTGGGGTCGTGCGAACGGAGTCAAACACATAGATGGCCTGCAGCAAAGTGGACTGTAGAAGCTCTGACCGATATCTGATAATCCAGGAGGAGGATTATATTTCATTCGACCTGTAGAAAGACCAGCTTGATCCCTGTTCCTGAATAGTAATCTTAGTGATGATCGTTAAAGGAGAAGTCCGGCAATTTTTTTTTTTTTATTAAAGTACTGTATTGCCCTCCCACCTCCCCCCCTTAAAGTTATACAAATCACCAATAACATGGGGATGTCACTTCCTGGATAGAATGGTGATGTCACTTCCTGAATAAAATGGTGATGTCACTTTCTAGATAAAATGGTGATGTCACTTCCTGGATAACATGGTGATGTCACTTCCTGGATAGAATGGTAATGTTACTTCCTGAATATAATGGTGATGTCACTTTCATGATAAAATGGTGATGTCACTTCCTGGATAACATGGTGATGTCACTTCCTGGATAGAATGGTGATGTCACTTCCTGGATAAAATGGTGATGTCTCGACCCGACTCCCAGAGCTGTGCGGGCTGTGGCTGCTGGAGAGGATGATGGCAGGGGGACACTGAGGGACACAGGGCACTGGAGGGACACTGAGCATCCCTCTGCCATCATCCTCTCCAGCAGCCACAGCCCGCACAGCTCTGGGAGTCGGGTCGTGACATCACCATGTTATCCAGGAAGTGACATCACTATATTATCCAGGAAGTGACATCACCATGTTATCCAGGAAGTGAAGCCTTGATGCAGTAGTAAGTGCAGAGATAAAAAAACAACTTTATAAGCATTTCCTGTAATAAGTGTATATTGGGGATTTGTATAACTTTTGGGAGGGCAATACAATACTTTGATAAAAAAATTTTGTCGGACTTCTCCTTTAAGGAGGCATGAACTGGTTGATTCCTAATAAATGTACAGAGTTTTGCATGGCTGTCTCTTGTGACCCAGTTTACATGCAAGGTGTAACATTCCAGCAACTGCTTTTTTTTTTTTTTTGTAACGATAAATTATTAGGTTTGCAGGGAACTTTGAGAGCACAATTTGTCATTTTTAATTTACTTCTGTTTAAAAGTCTTCCCCTACTTATCATCTGCTGTATATCCTGCAGGAAGTGGTGGATTTTTTAAAAATCTGACACAGTGCTCTCTGCTGCCATCTCTGTCCGAGACTGGATCTGTCCAGAGCAGCAGCAAATCCCCATAGAAAACCTCTCCTTCTCTGATCAGTTCTTGTGTCTGACAGAGGTGGCAGCAGAGAGCGCTGTGTCAGACTGAAAAAAATACACCACTTACTGCAGGATATACAGCAGCTGATAAGTACTGGAAGAGTGGAGTAGAAGTAAATTAACTTTCTGAAACCAGTTGATTTGAAGGATTAAGATTTTTACAGGAGTACCCCTTTAAGTGAATCTCCAATTTGGCGGCACTTGAAAGAAAATATCATACAATACCAGCAATCTGCTTATATAATATGTGTCTAGCCATGGTAATAATTCACTATAATAAATCTGCAGGGCGTTCCAGGCTCCTGGCTGCTTCTAACACCATCATCAGAATACACAGGCATTGAGAATGAAGCATGTTTGTGTATGGAAATAAACATTTATGGGATATTGATGTACAACCAGCGCATCCAATTCTGTGTGTGCTGCATCGTAAACTTAACGTCTTACTGATCTGGATTTGTTCCTCCCGCTTGTTTATTTATCTGATTGCCTTTATTCCTCGAGGATTCGTGTGCACAGTCCCAGCTTTATTTACACAACATTTTACTTTCCACTGAGAATTTCCCTTCTAGAACTAGGTCATATAAGAGCCAGGAGAGTAACAGGGAATGCCTTCCCCATTAACGTCCATACATAATAGAATCATAAGTTACTTAAAGGGGTACTCTTTTTCTTTCAAATCAACTGGTTTCAGAAAGTTATATAGATTTGTAGTTTACTTCTATTTAAAACTGTTGTCTTCCAGTACTTATCAGCTGCTGTATGTCCTGCAGGAAGTGGTGTTTTCTTTCCAGTCTGACACAGTGCTCTCTGCTGCCACCCCTGTCCATGTCAGAAACTGTCCAGAGCAGCAGCAAATCCCTATAGAAAAACTCTCCTGCTCTGGACAGATCCTGTCTTGGACAGAGGTGGCAGCAGAGAGCACTGTGTCAGACTGGAGAGAATACACCATTTCCTGCAGAACATACAGCAGCTGATAAGTACTGAAAGACTGGAGATCTTTAAACAGAAGTAAATTCCAAACCTATGTAACTTTCTGAAACCAGTTGATTTGAAAAAAAAAAAAAAAAAAAGATTTTTGCCTAAGTACCCCTTTAAACTGCACGATCAATTTAAGAGGTTGCCATAAAAAGGAACAAATTTACTTATACGGTTTATTCATGTGACCAAAGAACCTCATCTTATTTTAGCAAATTTACTTATACGTGAATATTATTTATTTATTACTTATTATTACTTATTATTATATTATACTTATACTTACTTATTATTACTTATTATTATATTATTTATTTATTACTTATACGTGAATATTATTTATTATTATTTATTATTTAATTATACCGCAAATTTACTTATACGGTTTATTCATGTGACCAAAGAACCTCATCTTATTTTAGCAGCAATAGATTAGTGTATAATATTTGGATGCGGGGTCCATAATTGTTTCTCCTCCTTTGTGGTGCGCACGTATTTATATACAATGTTGTTATATGTTTTATATATAATATGTTGCCACTACTCATCCAACAACAACAAAAAAAATCCTTCATACAACTATGTTGATGGCAAACTAAAAGATTTATGACTTTCACAATGTGGAACCCCTTAAGGATGTGGCCTATTTTGGACTACAGACCCATTTTTCATGTTACTCGTGGTAATAACTTTGAAATGTTTTTACTTATCCAAATTATTCTATGATTTTTTTTTCCCCTTTTCTGTGAGATTTTGGTGGTAATTTCTTTAATACTTTCTTTCTTTATTTACTTACTTATTTTTAGAATTTTTTCTTTTTTTACTATTTTAAAACTGAAAATTTTATGACAAGAACAATTTTTTTGTTTTGTTTTAAACTTGATTAGACAACCTCTATTACTTATTCAGATCAGGGAAGACATATAGGGGACACTTCTATACCAGGAGCTGGTATAGAATATAAGGCAGCAAAGTCTGAGATTGGAAGACACTTTTTTGTGGGCCTTAACCAGATGGAGAAGAAAATCTGATACATCTGGCAATTTACATGTGACTTAACATTAATATTTATTCTGAGGTATTGTCCGACTTTGCTCAAGAGAACACTGCTCAGATCCTCTTTTTTTTTTGGGGGGGGGGGGGGGGGGGGGGCTGCAAACTGAACTTTTGCACCAGGGTCCATGAGCCCTTAGCTACAGGGGAGTACCACTGTAGTGGGCAGTAATGGGGGGGGGGGGATAGGTAATATGGGAAATGCTACCTACCTGTACAGAAAGGCATAACTGTAATATAAATGCACAGAGAAACCTAGCTACTATATGGGGGCAGAGCAGAGAGTAGCCTAACTAGTATCTAGAGCAGGGATGGGGAACCTTCGGCCCTCCAGCTGTTTCAAAACTACTATTCCCATCATGCCTTTGGCTGTCCAGTCTTGATGGGAATTGTAGTTTTGTAGAGGGCCGAAGGTTCCCCATCCCTGCTCTAGATACTAGTTAGGCTACTCTCTGCTCTGCCCCCATATAGTAGTTAGGCATAACCGTAATATAGATGCACAGAGAAACCTAACTACTATATGCGGGCAGAGCAGAGAGTAGCCTAACTAGTATCTAGAGCAGGGATGGGGAACCTTCGGCCCTCTACAAAACTACAATTCCCATCAAGACTGGACAGCCAAAGGCATGATGGGAATAGTAGTTTTGAAACAGCTGGAGGGCCAAAGGTTCCCCATCCCTGCTATAGAGAGACAGAGTGATTTTACTGTTACATGAGTGCACAGAGATGAAAAGTTTGCTATGGGACCCGTCACCCAAACATTTCTATTTATGTTCCTGCTTAGCTACCCTTATTATTTGCCAATAGTTCATAGGAAACAAAATGTGATATTATTCTACAATCTCTAATGGATGTACATGGATCATGATGTGAAATATGTGATAATTCATCTTAATGGAGCTTAATAACTTGTATTATTGGGAAGCTAGCTTTACTCACTGCTGCCAGCAGGGGGCAGCATAGCTCACTTGCACATGCTAGAGAGTTCAGAGAAACCTAAAGACATAGATTTAGTGATGAGGTAGACCAGCTCCATGTAGGCCCTTATCACAGCAAATATGGTAGAGATTTGTTTGGGATAAAAGCAGGGTGTGTAAGCTTAGACTATCTCCAGGTAAAAGCTCAATCGTTCATCCCTGGTTGTTTGTCTTTGCTGTAGATTATTAATCGTGAGTGCGGTTTAACCCTATAATTATGCCGTCTATTATAAAGCTCCGATACATGATTCATTGTTATTTATTAGAATTTATTAATTTGACAAGCCAAGAAGAAGGCGGCAAACTTGTCATTGATATTAAGGGTTTACCTTACTCCACAGCAATTCAAGTTTAAAGGGAACCGTCACCCCCCGTGCCGGGGCAGAGCCTGGCCGATCCCCCGGTCCAGACCCCTATACTTACTGCTTCCACAAAGTCCCGCTCCTGGAGCCAGTACCGCCACCGAGATATCCCTGTCCGAATGACTGGAGCCGCCATTCTCTATGGACGTCAGACTCATCTCTGGTGAGCGCGCACACGGCTTCGGACGGGGATATCTTGGCAGCGGGATGGGGTCCAGGAGCGGGACTTCGTGGAAGCGGCAAGTATATGGGTCTGCACCGGGTGGTCGGCCGGGCTCTGCCCCTGCACGGGGGGTGACAGGTTCCCTTCAAGGTTATTCAGGGAGATTTATCAAACACGGTGTAAAGTGAAACTAGCCCAGTTGCCCCTAGCAACCAATCAGATTCCATCTCTCTTTTTTTTTTTTTTAAATTGTGAGGAATGAAAGGTGGAATCTGGGACATTGCATATTGTTATTCCTGCTATTGTCCTTCTTCCCTTGTCTCTGCTGTACAGTCCTAATCCTATATGTCTTACCATCCTCTTTCCATGTACAGTATATGTATTATACCTGGGATTACTCTTTACTAAAATAAAAGTTTTGTTTATATAAAACTACAATCACAGGGGAGCCCCTTTCTCATTTTTTCCCAGCTGCCTCATGTTAGTGATTATTAGGTTTATTGTGGTTCCCTATTGATGACATATTATAGGCACTGTACGCAATATCCATTGAGTCTCCTCTTTTTTCTGGGAAAATCACCAAAACATTGCTGCAGCTGCATATATTTGAGGGCAGACACTTCATCTGTCATACCCTTATATCACCAGTAGGTTGTGCTGCTGCTCCCTAACAGTCACATTAAAATGGAAAAACCCTCTTGTAAATGTCACCTTATTGTTGAATTGAATGCCAGTAAATAAATATACTGTAGCTGAGGCATCTGAGTGCATTTTAACCCCTTAGTTTTGTAAGCTAATTTTAGCCTGAAGAATCAGTATTTTCCACCACCTAAGATGCTGCACTGAATGCCTCCAGGTAGGGGTAGTGGGAGTATCTATAATAGACTGTGATTGCACCAGATGTGTAGGATAGAACTTCTCATTTTCTCACCTGTTACACTTGTATTTCCAAAAATGTGAAATATTTAAGTATTAAACATAAGACTTAAAAATAATCCAAAAATTATACATTTTTGGGGGGCAGATGTTTGTGTTTATATATGTATAGTGGCAATGAATGAATGAAGCAATGGCTTTTAATGAGCAACCCAGGCTTGGACTGGCCCAGAGGGGAGCAGGGAAATTCCCCGGTGGGCCCTACTCCTTGGTGGGCCCCTGAGCAGGATGTGGGCCTTCCTTTTTTTAGCAGCTCCAGGATGACATATAATCCCCTAGCACTGCTGCAAATGCCTGTCACCCGGTTACTCACTCCCTCTATCTCGTAACCTGGGGTTTCATCTTATATAGAGGCAGAGAGTGACCAGAGTGACAGACAGACAGCAGCATGTAGTGCAGAATCAGCGCAGCACCTCTCCTCTCCCCTAGGACCCTCCCCCACCTCCTCCACTTAGGCTGCCTCCATGTGCTCTCTGTGCTGCTGCTGGCAGTTGGGACACAGGAGGAGGAAAGGGAGAAAGGCTGCAGTCTGCACAGTGTGGCCTTGGAGCTGCAGATCTGACAGCATTTGAACTGTACCTGGTACCTATAAGTTATCAGTGGTGACAATGATGAAATGCTTCCTGGCACCCACACAGTCTGGCTGCTTCTCACAGGATGTTTCTTTCTTGATGTTGGAGTTTACTGTATATACCTGAATAAACCCTGGAGCCTAACTTCATAGAGAGGATACGTTTAAGGAACCTGACCCAAGGCACCCCACAATTCCCACTGAATCTCAAAGAACTCACAATACCCCACATAAGAATGGCTGTGGATAACATATAGATCGATACAGTATTTTGTTTAAAGTGTAAAACAGAAGCAGATTGAGCCAGCGATGGGCAGATACTACAAGAGAGGCAGATACTTGGCTCTGAGGTGCATTGTATGCTGGGAAATGTAGTTTTCTGGCCGGCACCATCTTGGATATAGACTGGCTTTCAGAAAAACTTGTAGCTCAGAAACGGTGGCAGCTAGAAAAATGGGATATGTCTTAAATTACTCAGGGAAACTTGGTAAGACTGGCTAGATTTGGGAGCTTTATTTTTTAGCTCTTTAGTGCAATACTCCGCTAAACAGCTGGAACCAGTGGTTTCCCAGATTGCAACTATCAGAATGATTGTACAAATGAATACTATTTAGGCCTGGTGTAGGACACACGTACAAAGCTTATGCAATAGAAACATAGGGGGAAATTTATCAAATATACAGAGTGACAGTGAAACCTGCACCATTTCACTGGTGTACGCCTGACTGGGCGGGGACTGGGTGGGAAGGGGGGACGGAAGGAGAAGACAAGAACAGGAGTAGAGTTTTGAGCCTGCCATGCGGCAGCCACCGGATTTATACAAAACTGGTGAACAGATACATTCCCCCTAATAGTGCTTTGGCATAAGGGCCCTTAAAACGACTCTGTACCCACAATCTGCCCTCCCCAAACCGCTTGTACCTTCAGTTAGCTACTTTTAATCCAAGATCTGTCCTGTGGTCCGTCCAACAAGTGATGCAGTTATTGACCTAAAAAACAACTTTTAAACTTGCAGCCCTGTGTCAAACTGGAGTGGCCTAGAGTACCCATGCTTTAGCATTACGACTCCTCTCCGTCCCTCCTCCCCACCCTCCTTATTATTATGAACGCCCCTGTCTAGGATTTTTACTATTCCTCATTTGCCTGAACTCTGCACAGGTGCCTTAATGATCCAGCCCATGTGCCGTGCTCACACAGGTGATGAATAGCAGAAATTGTTCTAGGTGCGTTCCTAATGATGAAGAGGGCAGGAAGGAGGGACAGAGGGGTGTCGCAATCCTAGGGCATGGGTACTCTAGGCCACACCAATTTGACACAGGGCTGCTAGTTTAAAAGTTGTTTTTTAGGACAATAACTGCATCACCTGCCGAATGGACCCCAGGATAGATATTGGATTAAAAGCAGCTATCCAAAGGTTTTTGGGGGTCAGATTGTGGGTACAGAGTCACTTTAATGACTGCCTTAAAGGTATTTTCTATTTCTTCATTGTTGAATACAGATATATTGATATATCTATATTGATAGAGTAGATTTGCTCACAAGAACCAGTAATGGGTTTGTAGAAAGTCTTCTTGAAATAAGATCATGTCATGTCCCATCCCCATCATCTCGCAGAACAATAATTGAAGGTTTCACCATAAATGCAGTCTGGGAGGAAATGAGTGACATTTTCACTAAATATAAAGGTTGCTTTCTTTTAGGGCGGCTTGACAGTGATAAGTGTAGAGACTTCTCAATCAGTTCCAAATTTTCTGATAACAGCATATTATAGCAACCACTGATGGTGTATAGCGGTAAAGGTCAGGTATTATGCTGCTGCATTACATCTATTCACAGCAGATGGAGAACATATCGGAGATAACGCTTGATATTTGTACCTGGGTTTCTAATGATTCCAAACAATCAATATCAATGTGGTTTTATGTACATAGAGCCTAAAGCCTTCTCATAGATTGTGCTTTGGATCTATAGATACATTGCATTTCTGCAGTTTATAATTGTTGGATACATTATGGTGATTTAATGTATATTTGCTCTGTTACAGCTTCTATTGCACTGTTGCTCTATGCCTCCTGTTCAAGCCCTCTTAAGCCCACCAAGGTAGCTTAAAGCGACTCCACAATCTGACCCCCCCCCCCCCCCCCCCCCCCCAAACCACTTGTACTGTTAGATAGCTGCTTTTAATCCAAGATCTGCCCTGGGGTCCATTCGGCATGTGATGCAGTGATTGTCCTAAAAGAACAATGCTTGAACTTGCAGCATGGTGTCGAATTGGAGTGTCCTGGAGTATCTGTGCCTTAGGCCTACGACGCCTCTTCATCCCTTCTCCCTACCCTCTTCACCATTAGGAATTTCCCTGTGTAGGATTTCTCCCAATCACCACTTGTCTGAACACTGCACAGGTGCCTTAACAAGCAGTGTTTAGACAAGTGATGATTAAGAGAAATCCTGCCTGGGGCATTCCTAATGATGAAGAGGGCGGGGAGGAGGGACAGAGGGGTGAAGCAAGGTTAGGGCACAGATACTCTAGGCCACGCCAATTTGTCGCAGGGCTGCAAGTTTAAAAGTTGTTTTTTAGAACAATAACTGCATCACCTGCCAAACGGACCCCAGAACAGCTATCCAATAGTAGTATCCAAAAGTGGTTGGGGTGGGGGGCAGATTATGCGTACACAGTCGCTTTAACATCTGCAATAGTAAAAGTAATGGAAACTTCAGAGGAAATAAAATAATTGACCACATAAAATCCAACAGACTGATGATTCCAAACCAGCATGATTCTAGAGGGCAGATAATGCAAGACTAATCTCATTGATTTCTTTGACTATGTCTCAAATGTGCTGGAAGTGGTGCCATGGATATTTACCTCAATATGAGCTGAGGCTGCAGTATATCGACACCGGCACCACCCAGGGGATGGTGCTTCCTGCTCGGATCTCGCTGAAGTGCAGACACCAAGCAGCTTATCGGGAGGGGAGCTGGGTGTTGGTACCCGACCAATCAACTATTCATATTCTGTTTTCTGGATAGGCTATCAATTGTTTTATTCCGGACAACCTGTTTAACTTCTTTCCTTTATCACCCCTCTTTGTCCAACACTCTCCTCACTGTTGTCAGGAAGACCATATCTAGGTTTTTTTTTTTGGTGGTGGTGGTCATGAAATACTCATCTTTATATACCCTATAAATCCTGAGTGGGGAAGATGAAGTGTCCCCCAGTAATGCACGTGGTGAGAGACGCTCTGAAGACCTACACTGTCCCCTGGGGTGGGGTGATGGCTAGAGAGCGGCTATGAGGAGCCACGCTGTCCCTGGGGGGATACATACACCGCCCCCTAGACACTAGGATTTATGGGGCCCATACGGTGTTTTGCTATGGCGCCCCATGAATCCTAGTTACACCCCTGGTCTTTCCACAGCCGCTACCCCATTGGTTGTACAGACAAAACTTCATATTCCTTTTTGCAGTAGAACTTATGGTCACGTTTGATAAATGCATCTCCACCTATTTACATAACTCTTGAATATGAGAAGGCGTATACAAAATAAATTTTCTGTTGTGGTGTTTGATGCCTGATTCGGAGCACGCACTGTTTGTTGGATGAGGTCTCAGTGGTGGTCTTTAATCTTATTTGTCTTTTATCTTCAGAACACTTTCATCTCAAGCTAAATTACAATTGTCTGGTTTCCGATGATTGTTTCCAGAGTGCATCTACCAAGTTGTTTGAACTATCCCACGTTCATTACTTCTTACTAGTCAAAGGCTTTCTCCAGTCTCCTTCGTGGCCGCAATCTACTTCTTTTTTATGACTCTGTAGCTGTGATTCACAATGTGTAATTAGTAACAATTTATTTTATGTAAATGTCTTCCAATGTTCTCGCATTCTACAGATCAGCCTCTTGTCCGCATATGAAATATTATACTATATTGTGGCTTAAAGTGTACCTGTCGTTATAACTTTCAAAATCTAAATCAACACTAGATGTGATATGAAGCAAGTTTGCAATTTACATTCATTTTTTTTTTTTTTAGTTATCATGGAAAACATGGCACTTCCTGTTTTCTGACATTTTCTCAAAAAAAAAAAAAAAAACGCTCAGAAAATAGGAAGTCCTGTGTATCCCAGGCCATCTGAGCGCTCACAGGGAGAAGGCTTTCATGTGACTGATGGACACATTGAGCCGTGACTCTCTGTACTGGCCGGAATTCCTTTGTTTAGTCTGTTTTTTTCAACCAGTCAGAAAATTTTGCCTCCAGGAGACTAGACCTGGATTTCTGGTAAGTTCACAAGTGTTTTACAGCATGATAACAAAAAAATAATGAATGTATATTTTTTTTTTTACATCTACTGTTATCCACATGATTTTCTCAGTGTTCTTAGTGATCTAGTAGCTTCAAATGCATCTGTGGTTTTCTCACCTGGTAAGGTTCCTACCATCCAACGACACTGCCTACCTTGCAGTAGAATAAAAAGATGAAGAAAAAATTGCAGACGGCACTCACCAAGTCAGATGTGAATTTTTATTTCTCACGTAAGATGACAAGGTAAAATTGCAGCTCGCGGGGACACTAGGGCCTACAATTAGGTTACAGCTAGTTATGTAAGAAATAAAGAATCACATCCGACTTGGTGAGTGCCGTCTGCAATTTTTTTCTTCATCTTTTTATTCTACTTTGCTATGAAGACTGAGCACTGCTAGTGTGATCATTCGCCTACCCCTATATGCTGCTGTATGCCGGTTGATGGGACCTTATACAAAGCCAACTACTCTAGGGGAGATTGATCAAACATGGTGCAAAGTGAAACTGGCTCAGTTGCCCCTAGCAACCAATCAGATTCCACTTTTCATTTTTTAAAGAATCTTTGAGAAATGAAAAGTGGAATCTGATTGGTTGCTAGGGGCAACTGAGCCAGTTTCACATTACACCATGTTTGATAAATCTGCCCCTTTGTATCCTTTGTCTCTGTTTGGCTACCTTCCAGTAGTTTTTATCCCCCAAATCTCTTGTTATGCATTTTTTTAAATAAACTTTTATAAAGTGTGAACAAAAAGGTAAAAATCATGAGGTGTTATAATAAGAAAATCTTAACATCTTGACAGAGTCCAGTTAAAATTCTTTGTTAATGTTTCCTATGATGTCTGTCTCTTGATTCATCTATGGACTGTAGGAGAAGAAGCACTGCAGTATACGTCCTTCATACTGCATTGTGGTTGGACTGACCCTGGAAGTCATTCTGGCCTCTATTCGTAAAGACAGACTCATCATCTACTTCAGTCTCTGATCACTGCAGTTAGTCAGACGGGGACAGTGCGGAGAAAGTGGAGATGACTTTACGAGCACTTATTTCAAGTTCTTATTTCAGCAATTTATAAAAGTTGTAAGGTTACCGTAACTTTTTTTTGTCATTTTATTGACCTGGTCTCTCGGAACATCATGATGTAATTTCATGGAGACATCAATGTACCTTTAGAAAATTCAAGTGCCATTAACCCCTTAACCACTTCAGCACCGGGCTAATTTTTATTTTTGCGCTTTCATTTTTTCCTCTCCGTGTTTAAAGCGCTTGCATTTTTTCAACTATAGACCCACATGAGCTCTTATTTTTTGCAACACCAATTATTACCTTGCAATGGCAGTTAATTTTTTCCATAAAATATGCTGCGAAACCAGAAAAAAATTATTTGTGCTGTAAAAAAAAAAATGGAATTTGTCGGGGGGTTGAAGTATATGTCACTTTTGAGCACTTTTAATTACAATTTTTCTGGATTTGATGTTCCAAAAAATCAGCAATTTTGAACTTTGGCGGGTTTTTGTGCTTACGCCGTTTACCGTGCAAGATCAGGAATGTGATAATTTAATAGTTTGGGCGATTATGCACACAGCGATACCGAATATGTTTATTTATTTTTATTTCTAAAATGGGGAAAAGACTTCTATATACTCAGCACTGACCTCTTATAGAGAATTATTCTGTGTATATAATACAGCACTGATCGATTAGATCAGTGCTGTATTAGGCTAGGTTCAGACTATGTAACTGTGCGGCTGTATTTGCGGCTGTAATTGTGCGGCGGTATTTTTGGTGGTTCATGCGTACGCTGGAAAGTATACGATATGCGGCTGCACAGTGCACACTATGTATGAATCTATGGCCCTATCATAAACGGACCCGTAAAAAATGAACAAGACCATTGTTTGCGGCTGGAAATGCGGCCATGGATTGACAGGCGGTCCGTACGGAGTACTTCAAAAATAGCCGGCAATGATGCCGAATGCCGATGCCTCTAATAGTTAATATATTAAATTAATAAAACACATTTTCTTTGTAATAAAGTCACTTTCGTTGTTCAATAATTTAATTTGAACGAATCCATCATTGTGCAATTTAATATACTGTCAAAAAATAAATATATATATAAATATACATTTATTTATATATATATTTATTTTAACAGTATATTTAATTGCAAAATAATGGATTCGTTTAAATTTAATTATTGAACAACGAAAGGGACTTTATTACAACGAAAATGTGTTTTAATAATTCAATATATTAACCATGAGAGGCATCGGCATACTGCAGAGGATCGCAAACCCCGGTAATAGCGATTCATGTAAACTGTTTCCCTGCTTTCCCAGATGCATCCAGAGGTGTTTGCATCACTTTCTTAACATTTTATTTGTTATTTTTAGTTGAACCAGATTTCCAAGTAAATGACCGTATGTTTTCAGCCGCATGTCTATTTTTTCCCACGGCCGTAGTTTCAGCCACACATTTCCAGCCGCATAAAAAATACAGCCGCACAGTTACATAGTGTGAACATAGCCTTACACTGTTCTTCTGCAGACTAGATCTACAGATTGCCGAGCCAGGATCAGCATCTGTGTAGTGCTTGTCGTATCGTGGGTAGGGAATCCCCCCACTATAGACCAGGGATAGGGGGCACATAAGACATTTAAATGCAGCTGTCAGTTTTGACAATGCAACAAGTCTCATGGCTAGAAATGCTGATTATTGGTTGGGAGACCATGACCAAAACTTCCAAGTGTTACCCTGGCCCATTAATTCCCCAGACTTAAAGAGGATGTACCACCTGGTAGATCCTCTTTAACCTAAACCCAGTGATCGAACGGGGCCGGCACAGGGAAGCCGGTGCCGCGGTCCGTTTTTCGGACCGAGGCCCCGTTCCCGTGCACGGCGCCGTTCTATGCACCGGAACCGGCTGGTGCTCAAGCACTGGAGGCGGGCCGGCCCGCCTCCAGTGGGAGGGAATTCCCTCCCCTCTATGACGCGGCTCCATTCAAATGGCGCCGTTCGATCAGTGGGTTTAGGTTAAAGAGGATGTACTAGGTGGTACATCCTCTTTAAACCTACCCTCAATTGGTGAAATTTCTTTATGGATCCCCCATGCACCCTCTGGCAGCTGTGGAATACAATGAAGTCAGTATGGCTCCAGCTATTGCAGCGGTAGGGAACCTTGGCTCTCCAGCTGTTGCATTTGGCTGTCCAGTCATGATGGGAGTTGTAGTTTTGCAACAGCTGGAGGGACAAGGTTCCCTACCCCTGAGCTATTTTGACAACCCACCAGGACCTAAGTCCCTCCCAGTCCGTCTAGTTTCTGTCCATGCTGAACATGGTTGTTACTCTGGATATTAGCTGGTGGTCATACATATGTGACTTTACTGTGGGGCAACTAAAACTTCTGGGGCATTTGAAAAGGGCAATGCAAAAAAAAATCCCCATACTAAAATATTTTTCCATTCCTTAGCTGTGGCAAAGTTTACACTTTGGGAGTGTTTTTAGTAAAAAACTGAACCCAAGAACAAGAGGACACAGTGAGAGGTTAGTTGGGGAAAAGCTCAGAAGCAATGTGAGAAAATATTACTTTACTGAAAGAGTAGTAGATGCTTGGAACGAACTTCCAGCAGGTGTGGTTGGTAAATCTACAATAACAGAATGTAAACCTGTCTGGGATAAACATACAAATATCCTAAGAAATAGGAAGGGAAATACTAAAAGGGCCGACTAGATGGACCAGGGGGCTTTTTCTGCCGGCAATCTTCTATGTTTATTAATTGCTTTTGTATTTATTTTTCTTTGTTTTTTTTTTTTTTTATAAAAAAAATGGCTATGATGGATCTAATGACGACTAATGGAATAGTAACATACAGCAAAAAATAAAATGCATTTGTGAGCTTACGCATGCTAAAATAAATTCTCTAATAAATGTTAATTGATTTTATACTGAGAAATGGGAACCCTATGCAATAAATAAATTCAATACAAATTCAATCTGGGCTGTGGGCCCAGATGATGGGGAAGTAAAAGCTTATATTACTTCTTCTATTGATGTAAATTATCTTATTGTATGTAATGTATGGTACCCTAAAGCAGGGGGTAGGGAACCTTGGCTCTCCAGCTGTTGCAAGACTACAACTCCCATCATGCCCGGACAGCCAAAGCTTTAGCTTTGGCTGTCCAGGCATGATGGGAGTTGTAGTTTTGCAACAGCTGGAGAGTCAGGGTTCCCTACCCCTTTCCTAAAGCATATAAGTGCAACCCTGGGATTGCCCCTTCTACTAGGCCCAAAATTATTAAGGATGGATCTTCCCTGACCATGACCTTAAAGGGGTTATCCAGCGCTACAAAAACAGCCCCACTTTTGTCCCCAGCTTGGGCGGGGTTTTGCTGCTCACTTCCATTGCAGTGAATAGGGCCTAATTTCAAACTGCACCTGAACTGGAGACAAGAGTCGTGTTGTCTCTAAAAGAAAGTGGCCATGTTGTTATAGCACTAGATAACCCCTTTAAACACATTTCACAATCTATTTATTACCTGTAAATGTTCTGCCCCAACCCCTGTCTGCTCGGAGCACGGCGGCCGTCAGTGACATTTTCCTGCCCTTTACTAAGTGCAATAAACATACCATTTAAAAAAGTTAAAAGCGAGCTGTTTGCAGCATTGTGGCGACATGAAAGGATTTCTAGTAAAGTTGCATTTGCCTTTAATTTGACAGCTGACAAAATACGTTTTAAGCAAGACAGAATCTCTCATTATTCATCTAATGTCGAGCTGGGACAGGATCCAAATGACTTTGCTTCTGTGTAGATTGCATTTTGATGATCTGCCTTAGGTGGAATAGATGGATCGGTGACAAACTTTTTGGCATTACTTGATAATTTATTCTTCGGTCCCCAGTGGGTGTATGCTCTCAGACACACAAACAAAGTCAACGATAATGTGCATTCAATATGAACCTGGGATCAGTGGACACGTGGTATACCATCGTCTTCAATTATTCAGAGCCTTGAGTGACGAGCAGACTGCACATTTTAATCAAAATCTGCTTTTTTTTCTAGATTTGTTTCATGTAAAAATTGTGAACCCAATCTGCAATATAGGTAACTCACTAAGAATAATCACCAATAACTTAAAGGCGTTATTCAGGCAAAATGTATTTTTTAATATGTTATTTCATAAGGAAAGTTATACAAATCCCTAATATACACTTATTATGGGAAATGCACATATACTGCTATTTACCTCAATTTAGTAGATCAGGCAGGCTCACTTCCCAAAAAAAAACGTGATGTCACGTCTCAAGTGTGTGCACCAGCAGGGGGCGCAGGTAGAAGTATAGAATTAGAATAGACGTAGATGAATCAGGCCTTTCCCTCCCTCCCTTCCCGTGCTTGCAATGTTCCTCTGTCCCATCCCACCGCCTGTCTCCCTCCGTGCTGCCTGGTCCTGATACACCCGGTCCCATGCAGCGGGGTGGCCGCTCCTTATTTGCCGCTCACCCGGCTGCAGAGGCCAACCAGCTGCCCAACTGCTCACCCCACCGCCTGGTCCCATACAGGAGCACTCACCCCATCCCAGTAGGCTGCGCTTCTGCACCTCCTCCCACCAGCTACCTGTGCCCTCATAGCCCCCGAGCCCTCACCCCGTCACCCGGTCCCATGCAGGAGCACTCACCTTGCTGGCACCAGGACCGAGTGAGCGCTCCTGCAGCTCCTCCCTAGCAGCTGCCCGTGCTCTCAGTCTCGGCGGCAGATACACAGGCGCAGCGGGGCTTGGAGGTGATGTGTATCTGCCGCTGAGACTCAGGGAGGATGGGCACGGGCAGCTGCTAGGGAGGAACTGCAGGAGCGCTCACCCCGCCGGCACCGGGACTGGGTGAGCGCTCCTGCATGGGACCCCGTCAGGGTGAGCTTTAAAAATCAGAAGACACAAGAGAGAGAGAGAGAGAGCGAGAAAAAGGTGAAGGACCTGATCACATGACTGAAAGGTCCTCAACCTTACAGTGTGGAGAGCAGCCGGACAGAGAGAAGGAAGGCTGAGCTGTAAGTGCTGAGTGTCACTGTCTAATGGTCCTTTTAGACAGAGCGATAATTCGGCCGATCGCACAATTAACCATTTTGAATGAACAATGTGTTTTTTATACCGATCAGCGTTTAGACGGAACAATACATCGTACGGAGAAATCGTTTTGCGATTGCTTAAGCCTATCTCACACATAGGTGAAATCGTTAAAAGACGATCTGCGATTTTTTTGCGAAAGATCAACGACGATTTGAGAACGACGATTTTGAAAGATCAAAACGAACGATTTCTCGCTTTTTGCTTGATCGTTCGCCGCGTATACACGGAACGATTATCGCTCAAATGCGATTGTTATTGTGCAAATTGGAACGATAATGGTTCCGTCTAAAAGGACCATTAGTCATTAGTGTGTGTCAGTAAGAGTCTGTGTCAGCAATGTGTGTTTGTGTATGTTAGTGATGTCTCAAGTGTCACTTCTAAAATGGAGCAGGCTACTCAGTGATATAAAGAAATTTCACATAGTATAAACCAATGTAAGATAATATGAGATCATTTGACAGCTAAAATAATATTACATATAATATATAACATTACGCTTACCAATTCTTTTCACCGCTAGCTCTATAGATAGCCCTAAAGTGTAGGCTCAACAACATTGGGTTGTTTCTTCTGGTATAAAATAAATGAAGTCCTGATCCAGATGTGAATGGAGCCTTATAGTCAAGCAGCTCGAAATGGATTCCGCAGTTGTAGGAGAGAATATTAATCTTGGTTTTCATTGTCTTTCATGATGATTTATTTAGTGGTTAGTTTGTTTATAACACTTTATTGAATAGCAGCCTACACTAGTCAGCAAATTACTTATTTTCCATTAAGGGGCTTGGGATGACCTTCACAAAAGATCTAGGAAGGAGCAGGGGTTAAACATAGACTTTTCTTTAAAAAAAATAAAATATATTTGCTAGGATGAGAGGAGGATTTAGTAAGTGCATGTCTTAAAGGGGTAGTGCAGCCAAAAAAAGTTTCCTTCCAATCAACTGGTGCCAGAGATTAGAGATTTTTTAATAGAAGTAAGTGACAAGTCTTCCAGTATTTATCAGCTGCTGTGTGTCCTACAGGAAGTGATGTATTTTTAATAGTCTGGAGAGCAGGAGAGGTTTTCTCTGCCGATTTGCTGCTGCTCTGGACAGTTCCTGTCACAGACAGAGATGTCAGCAGAGAGCACTGTGTCAGACTGGAAGGAAAACACCACTTCCTGCAGAGCATACAGCAGCTGATAGGTACCGGAAGAGTGGAGATTTTTTTAATAGAAGGAAATGACAATCTTTGGGACTTTCTGGCACCGGTTAATTGAAAAGATTTTTTTTTTTCCGCTAAACTACCACCAAGATAATATTATGTAATTTATTGCTATAATATTATAAAACATAAAGAATTGAGCAGATTTATATCAGTCTTTTGCGTAAAAAGGTTCAGTGTAACTGGTAACATGTTGATCCTTGATCATTCTGTGATAAGGAGTCCAGTGGGCGGTGTCACTCAATGGACTGGACTCTTTAGCATATAATTACCAGTTATACTGAATCTTTTCACATTTAAAAAAAAAATAATAATAAAAATAAATAAATAATATATATATATATATATATATATAATTTTAATATTTTTTTTTAAATATATCTCAATCTACTTTTCCCTTTAAGTGTTGTTGTCATACTGTACACAGTACAGGGATATTATACATGCTTCCATCAATGGCAGGCTATGAGACTACTTTGACAGTCGGAGCAGGCAGCCTGGATGTGGATCGCTCTGCTGCCGCATCCACTCTCTGGCTGTATCTCCCAGACATGGTGGGATCCATAACTTTTATATATTATGTTAAATTTCTTGACTGGTACTCTTTAAAGGGATCCCATCAGCAGAGTATAGATCATCTGTGCAGCTCGCGGAGTATAGCAGTGGCTGCAGCAGTAGCTTTATAAAGGTGAAAATTAAGTTTTATTCCGGTTCGTGAGGCGGCAACTAGTCATCTGGACGGGGAGCTGCCTGTGACTAGTCACAACTCTCTGCCTGTCAGTGCGGGGATGATTGACAGGCAGAGAGTGGCCTATCTGTCAATCATTACCACACTGCACATTGACAGGCAGAGAGTCGTGACTAGTCACAGGCAGCTCCCCGCCCAGATGACTAGTTGCCGCCCCTCTCCCGGTGTAATAAAACTCCTTTTCCTGATGTAAAGCAACTTGGTGCGGCTGGTATGCTCCACGACCTGCACAGTAGATTTATACTGTGCTGCTGGAAACCATATCAGCACAATCGTGCCGATTGGTTCCCTTTAAGCATAGCCGCATTTAATAATCCGCTACAGTGCATATGAGCATCAGATCCTCAAACTCCTGTGTCAGTCCATCTATAAACATCTAAAGAGTCCACTAGGAATTATATAGGTCAGTCAAATATCTAATGCGGATATTCTTTTCTATGAGACAAGAAGCTGACCGGATTCTTCTAACAGCACATGCAGCCAACTCAATAGAATGCCCCGCTGTGCTTTCTATAAAACCGATATATTATTCGGTGTATATAATAGAAAGCAATAAATATGGATGTAAAAAGAAACCAGGAAAATAAAGCAAATAAAGTAAAATATATAAATCAGATGACGCAAAACTCATTATGGGTAAATAAATTAGAGAATAGAATGCTACAATATTATACTTTCCTAGGCTAACAGCAAATATATAATGAAATATATATATATATATATATATATATATATATATATATACACATATATACGCACACACACAGTGGTGCCTTGGATTATGAGCATAGTTCGTTCCAGGACCGCGCTCGTAATCCAAATCCACTCTTAAACCAAAGCAAAACTTCCCTTAAAGTGACTCTGTACCCACAATCTGACCCCCCCAAAACCACTTGTACCATTGGATAGCTGCTTTTAATCCAAGATCTGTCCTGCGGTCCGTTCGTCAGGTGATGCAGTTATTGTCCTAAAAAAATACTTTTAAATTTGAAGTCCGTGCCAAACGGGAGTATCTGTGCCCTAACTTTGCACCACCCCTCAGTCCCTCCTCCCCACCCTCTTCAGCATTAGGAATGCCACTGAAACATTTTCTACATGCTGAACATTGCACAGGTCCTTAACAATCGAGCCCATGTGACGGGCTGCCACAGGTGGGGAATAGGAGGCAATCTCCCTGGAGCATTCCTAATGATGAAGAGGGTGGGGAGGAGGGACGGAGGGGTGGTGCAAAGTTAGGGCACAGATACTCCCGTTTGGCACGGACTTCAAATTTAAAAGTATTTTTTTAGGACAATAACTGCATCACCTGCCAAATGGACAGATCTTGGATTAAAAGCAGCTATCCGAAGGTACAAGTGGTTTGGGGGGGTCAGATTGTGGGTACAGAGTTGCTTTAAGAAATCACTGAAATGCAGACAATTTGTTCCCCACCCCAAAAATGACGATTTATTTTTCTGAATAACATGTAAAACAAATTAAACAAAGATTTAGAAACAGCTGAATATGGGATATTATAAGTTGCTGTACAGTAATGGAGAGGATGGGAAACACAAGGGCGGACTGAGACTGCAGGGAGCATGAAGGAATGAGCTATAAAGAGATTATCTCCACAGTCCTGTCCCCTGATGTAAGCCCCAGCCTGAAGTGGATCTGCTATGATTTAGAAGGTGAGGAAGACTTTCTGGGTCGGAGTACAGGGCTGTAGACCCCACTATGCAGACCATACCCCTCCCCCACTCCCCCTTCCACGCAGTATAGGGAGCTCTTACACCAAAGCAAAGCTCTTAAACCAAGTTACAATTTTGAAAAACTGTGAGCTCTTAAACCAAAACGTTCTTAATCCTAGTTATTCTTAAACCAAGGTACCACTGTATATACTGGTTTAAGAATAACTAGGATTAAGAACGTTTTGCAAGAAGAGCTCACAGTTTTTCAAAATTGTAACTTTGTGTAAGAGCTTTGCTTTGGTGTAAGAGCTCCCTATACTGGGTGGAAGGGGGAGTGGGGGAGGGACATGGTCTGCACAGTGGGGTCTACAGCCCTGTACTCCGACCCAGAAAGTCTTCCTCACCTTCCAAATCATGGCAGATCCACTTCAGGCTGGGGCTTGCATCAAGGGACAGGACTGTGGAGGTAATCTCTCCATTGCTGTAACCCCTCTTTCCCCAGACAGAGAGTGCTGCATTTATGTGCCCACATAGTCCCTGCTCATTCCTTCATTCTCCCTGCAGCCTCTGTCAGTCCTTGTGTTTCCCATCCTCTCCATTCCTGCTATAATGTGCCTGCACTTTCACTCAGCTATACACACTGCTGTATAGAAAAGTTTCTGTCACTGTCCTCCTGCACAGCGCTGTGATTCGCACCTCCTGATTGGTCCATGCTAAACACACTCCTCTTCCCCATTGCTTTCATGTGACCACACAGACCTCTAACAGCAGCCTTGCTTCTCTTTTCTAGCCTGTTGTACTACGCTACTGCATTATGGGGATCTGCAGTTCCATCCTGTATCTACAAACTGCTGCTGTTTTTTTTCAGATTTATGCACACACTATCCCCATGCTGATTGCTATACTGTACAGTAACTTATAATATCACATATTCTGCTGTTTCTCATTGTTTTATCTGTTCTACATGTTATTCAGAATACAAAAATCATTATTTTTGGGGTGTGGAACCAATTGTCTGCATATCAGTGATTTCTTATGGGAAAATTTGCTTTGGTTTAAGAGTGGATTTGGTTTACAAGAACAATCCAAGGCACCACTGTATATGTATACACACGAGGGGTTGCTGATAAGTCTTTGGCTTCACCCAGAAAGAAACAAGATAGGATAATGAAACTTTACGTGTATTCCACATACTCTCCGCTGATATCAACACACTTCTTACATCGGTATTCCAAGTTCTGTAAGCCTTGCAAAAAAGAAGGATTTCGGCCAGGGGCGGATTAACTTTACCATAGGCCCTGGGCTGTTCACCAAGCCTGGGCCCCCCACCCCACTGTAACTATAGCAGCAGTAGCCTGGCGTTCATAGTACAGGATAGATAATGTCATGATGCCCTGATTTGTGCCAAATCGAGATACAAAAGCAGTGATTGTTTGCAATACATGGCAGAAGTGCAGCAAAGGACAGTACACCACTGAAAGTATAAGGCTGCTGGGGTGGCCATGGGCCCCCCAGGAGCTCAGGGCCCCGGGCTACTGCCTGAAAAGGACCTATTATAATCGGCTACTGATTTCGGTTGTGCCTCAAACCAGTCATCTGTAGCAGCCATGGCATCAGAAATAGTGTGAAATTTGGTTTCCTTGAGGTGTTTCTTCAGGTTTGGAAACAGATGACAGTCGGGGGGAGCTAGATCTGGTGAATAAAGGTGGGTGGTTAACCAGCTGGAAGCCTAACTTCACCAGTTTTGCCGTGGTTGCTTGTGCAGTGTAAGCGGAGGTGCTCCTTTGGACAGCTTGCCGTGCCTTTTGGCTTTCAGAGCTGCCTTGGTGCTGCAGTCTTTTTTTCGAACTTTGGCCCCATTCCCGCGCTTGGCGCTGGTCTATTACCGAGCACCAGCCCGGCCTGAAGCACTGGAGGTGGGCTGACCCGTCCCTAGCGGGAGGAAACCCTCTCCCCTCTGTGACACGCCTCAATTAGAATCAATAAAGCCGCATCATAGAAGGGTGGGGGTCTCCTCCCACTCAGGATGGGCTGGCCCACCTCCAGTGCTTCAGGCCGGGCTGGTGCCCAAGAATAGACTGGCGACGTGCTCGGGAACCAGCCGTGGTTCAAAAAGAAAGGACCTTGTCATTGGCTTCCCTGGGCCGGCGCTGTTCTGTTCATGTGCAACACTTAAAGCGAACATGGTACATGGCTCGCTTTATAATGTGTTTAGAATCTCTAATGTAACCAGGCATCTATTTGATGAGTGCCAAGTTTTCATTCATCAATCCAATACCGATTACAATCGGCTTCATATGTGGAGGAAATTGTTTTTTGTGAAGTTTTGGGGATGAATAAAAAAGGTGACTGAGCATCTAGTAAATACTGTACGTTGGCTAGTTTCTGTTATCTAACTATAAAACAATATTATATAATATATAATTAGTATTATAATATTAGTAAAATTGTCAGTTTTCTCTGAATTTTGCTTCTGAATGAGTAAACAAATATATGTAAACTTAGTGTTTCTGTGCCAACATTTCTGTCGCTTATTGCTAAGGTTACAGAATGATTTGGAGATGCATCCATGGAACGTTTCCCTGGGGAAAGATTTGCTTTATTTCGAGCAACACGACTGATAATATCTGCTCTCCGATGGTAGAAGGCCTATCTTATCTTCCCATGAGAAGAGCTTGATGGTATCCCTCTGCAAACACCCTCGGCAAGACTTTAAGGGCACGTTCCAAGGTTTTTCTTGACCGATTCTTCTCATTAACTGATTGCCCCTGTGTCCTTCAACTGTAATTACAGACAGTGTACTAAAACTTATACTGTATATTGGCAATGGCATATAAGTACATTAACCCCTTGATGAAATCTAGCTTGCCTATGTATACATTACATTGGAATAATACATGTATTCATATTAGAAAACCATATGGTTTCAAGCAAACAAATAAAAAATGTAATATATATATATATATATATATATAAAAAAAATACAATACACCTTTAGGCCATTTGCAACAATGGCCGTACTTTATGCACATCATATGTTGCATTTGAATGAATAGAATCCCGGACGGAAAGATTCCACTTTTCATTTTCCAAAGAGTCTTCGAGGAATGAAAGATGGAATCTTATTGGTTGCTAGGGGCGACTGAGCCAGTTTCACTTTACACCATGTTTGATAAATCTCCCTCATAGTATACGCTCCGGCTGGTATTCCATCCGGCCGCACGAAAATCTAAAATGTCAGTTAACACAATGGAGCGTGCAGCTCTGGGCGCACGCTCCATTGTGTGCGGTGGTGAATTGGGATGTGGGCACACACGGATTCGCCCACATCCCAATTAATCAGAAATGAAGATCATCCCGGCCGTTCTGTGACCCAGCCGGGTCACAGAATGGACAGTGTCTTACACCATGTGAACATGACCTTAAGAAATATCTACAACCTCCATATTTACAATAAATGTTGAGCACTACTTTGTCTAAACATCAGGGTGTAGCCATGGTGAGTAAGTGTTATAAAACATTCATCATAACTATGCTTTGCTTTAGTAGAATGAAATACAGGAGCACCCTGTTCACACTGAAAAAAGGAGAAAGTTTATTGACCCATATGCAGTGTAATGAGTTGTGGATCCGCTGAACCACTGCTAACGATGATGTCAACTGCACCAGGGAGTGGAGTCTAAGGGGCTGCTGGTTTTCACCAGAGCCCACCACAAGGTCGCTGTCCCTGGCTTGGCAGCAATGGCAGGTGGTGCAGCTGGTGACATGTAGACAGGAACACAGCAGGACTCTGGAAGCAGGGAGGATAACATGAGCAGCAATCACTGTGCAGGAGCACTGTCGTCAGGAGCCACGGGAGAGCACAAAAATGAGCACCCTAATCATCACAAATCACACACAGTGCTGTTTCATCTACTTTTTCTTATGCCTTCTTTTAAGGTGTAGTTTATTTAAAAAAAAAAAACCAAACAAACAAGCAAAAAAAACAAAACTTTTAACAGGTTTGGTCAGGGTCTGGGTTACCAATTGTTAGAGCGGGGATATGCAGATGGCTGAAGCTTGCTGCAGGAGATGGGACTGCTAGGACTAGGAATGGTCCGAACCCGCCAAGGTTCGGGTTCGGCTGAACCCGAACGCTCGGCATCGGATTCCCGCTGTCTGCCCGCTCCGTGCAGCGGGCGGATACAGCGGGAGGAACGCCTGGAAAACTGGGATACAGCCATAGCCATAATCCCAGTTTTCCAGGCATTCCTCCCGCTGGATCAGCCCGCTGCACAGAGCGGGCAGACAGCGGTAATCATTGCGGAGGGTTCGGGTTCGTATGAACCCCGTCCGAACCAGGTTCGGACCATCCCTAACTAGGACTATTCGAGAATCCGTCTTTTACAGTGAGATAGGGAGCGATGCGCCCGGTCAGGTGCTTCCCTCGGCTCTTTGTAGAAATTAGTGGTGCCAGAATACTTTGACTCCAACTGATCAAAACTTTTCATATTTCTCTGTGAGATGTCAAAAGTTTTTTCAAATGACATCAAATCACCTTAAAGGGGTTATCCAGCGCTACAAAAACATGGCCACTTTTCCCCCTACAGTTGTCTCCAGTTCAGGTGCAGTTTGCAATTAAGCTCCATTTACTTCAATGGAACTGAGTTTCAAAACCCCACCCAATCTGGAGACAACAGTAGGGGGAAAGTGGCCATGTTTTTGTAGCGCTGGATAACCCCTTTAACTTCTTGTGTGCTTGGTCAAGTTACAGAGAACATCAAAGACAAGTAAATTTATTACACTAAAATATCAATCTGCCAGACCCACTTTGATAAATGAATTAACCAGTGTGCCAGATTTATGATTTATCAATTTATCAAAGCTTTTACAAAAAACTAGCATAAAGTCACACATTGTTGCAATTGTTTGGGCAATTTTACACAAAAAAATATTGATAAATTCAACCCTGTTTATGTTTACACTAAGAAAGTTTATACTAACAAAAAACACCAACATACTGCAATAAAGAGCTGTACAGAGTTAGGGTGGTATTACACGGGCCGATGGGGGCCCAATAATACCTGTAAACGAGCGCGGATCTTCTAGATCGGCGCTCGTTTACTGGGCCTATTACACGGCCCGATAATCGTTTAACAAGGGCTGCAAAGACATTGTTACCGATGTCCTTGCAGCCCTTGCTTGAACCCTATACTTTACCTATCCAGGCTGCAGGGCTGCTCCAGCGGTCCGCTTTTTCCTTGGTCCAACGCGCTCTAGCTTCAGAGCAGCCTGTTAGCTGACGAGCCGCTCAGCCAATCACAGGCCAGAACTGCTGCGGCCTGTGATTGGCTGAGTGGCCTGTCAGCTGACAGGCCGCTCTGAAGCTAGAGTGCGTGGGACCTAGGGAGAAGTGGACCGCAGGAGCAGCCCTGGAGCGTGGATAGGTAATGTATATCGTCAGTCGCCGGCCGTGCACCGCTATTACACATCTAGGTTCTAACCTATATCAATGATCAGCCGATGATCGTTGTCATCGGCTGATCATTGTATTTATTACATAGAGCGATAATCGGCCGAATCGGGCCGATTCTCGTTCCGTGTAATAGTCCCCTTAGTCAATGGGATTTTAACAAACTCCTAACATTCACAGTGGGGGAAAAAAATTCTGCCTTCTCTATTGTAGTATTGCAAATTTCACTCATTGCAAGTGTATGAGTATGAATGGAGTCAAAAGAGGACCCTTTGTTCCTCTAGCACCCTCTGGTGCACAAGTAATTTTTGTGCACTGCAGAGCTATGAAGGAAGGGGAGATGTCTGCAGCATGGCGAGTATGCAAGGTTTTTCTAATCTTACAAAAGAAGGGAGGCAATTGAGTGGGGGTTACATACAGGGAGATTCTACCGGGGTCCTACCCGTTTAGAGAGGCCTAATTACTATATGGATGCACAGAGAGGGACTTAAGTACTATATGGGGGCACTGAGGGTTCCTAACTACTATATGGGGCATAGAGGAGGCCTAACTACTATATGGACGCACAGAGGGGGACCTGTTATATGGGAGCACAGAAGGGACCTAACTACTATATGGGGGCACTGAGGGTGCCTAACTACTATATGGGGCACAGAGGAGGCCTAACTACTATATAAGGGTACAGAAGGGGCCTAACCACAATATAGGGGTATTGAAGGGAGCTTGGGCTAGATGCAGTCGTAACTCAGGCAGGATGGCAGAAAAAGAAAAGTGGGTGACTCTGATCAAGGAAGACATCACTGGATATAAGTCACTTTCTTCATTTAGGATTTGCAGAGAATGTGTGTATAGGAAGATGGGGGAAAGTGCCTGTGTATAGTATAGGATTGCAACAGATTTAAAATACTAGTCTATAGGAACATCTACAGTATGTATTTGCAAACGCACAAAAAATTATCTACTGTATCTATCTATCCACATACACACACCCGGGTGGGTGATGGCTTTCTATAGCTTACCTCGGGCAGCAGGGTGGCTTGATTCACCCCTGTACAATCTGTATGTGAGATATAATCCTAACTTCACTTGGCAGAACATCGAAATATCAGCCAGGTGTTAACCCTAAATTTACATAAATAGCTGTCAGCACAAATAAAAGGATGATCTGCTCCATGTTCTGGAATAGTGACCACAGCTGACTAGCAAGCAGTGAGAGTGGGATTGCAGATTGTTCCTTTCTACACACAAAGGAAGCAGCTGCAGCTTCAGCTTATTCCTTATTGAAGCCAAGCAATAAATAGGAATCCTTAATTACTTTTATTGAACTAAAAATAGCAGCTTCTGTCTTGGCCAACTTGGGTTGTTCGTTTGTGCTGTCATGGTGATCTGTACATGCTCAGTCTCTTCCCTACAGCATAGGTTGTGATATATACTAATAAATATTGATTATAGACTTTAAAGTGTAACTGTCATGTTTTTTTTTATTGCAGAAATCAGTAGTATTAGCGATTTTAAGAAACTCTGTAATAGGTTTCATCAGCCAAAAAAGCCTCTTTCTGTACTCAAGAAGCAATCTCCCAGCCTCCCCCCTGACTTCTTATCTGTGCATTATCAGGAAAATCCGTCTTCATTACAGAGAAGCCAGTGAAGACGGCTTCTTCTCTCTCCATTGTAAGCCTATGAAAGGGGGAGGGGCTGAGGGAGATGACATGAAGGTCAGCTGTTTGTAGACTCTCTGGGTACCTAAAACGCTAAATTCAGGTGTCAGAAAGGTCAGTGCTTATCTATGAACTTACTGAGAGAAGATTGCAGGGTGTTGTGCTCTGCAGGACTGCTCCGTGCTCAGTCACTCCTAACAGCCCCTCCCCTCTCCATAGCCACATAATGGAGATAGAAATCCTGCTTCATCTGATGTGAGGGGGGAGGCTGGGAGATTGCTTTTTCAGTAAAGAAGGAAACTCTTTTAGTACATAAAACCTATTACAGAGTTTCTTAAAATCGCTTGTACTGTTGATATTTAATGTTTTCAGAAAAATGACCCTGAAATGACAGTTACGCCTTAAAGGGATTTTCCCATGGTAGAGATAGGAGATTTAGTTCATTTTGGGGATTAGTTCACTATGAACTAGTTCAGTTAAGAGAATAGTTCAGAAGATCGGCTCATTTAGTTCATATGTTTCATTATATCTCCGGTTCGGGGATACTGATAAGTCGTCACTAGAAACAGATCCTCTCTATTACACTCAGAGCATTTAGTGCCGACTTCTGGGATGAGATTTTATCGTGGCAAAATAATCACATTTTATTGGTATTATTTTTGTGAATGCAATAAATTATACAAGCAGCTCATAGTGTCACACTGAACTCTGCAAAATTATCATTTTAGGTACTATAAAATATGCAAATGACCCAAAATCTGATTACTCTGTTTTTAAAACTTTTTGTCCAAAAAACACTACAACTATAAATTAGCTGGGAGTCAATAGAGTAATATGAGATATCATAACCACTATACTCACATTCATACCCACGAGGTATTTTTATTTTTGTTAATTCCCTGCTTTGGTCATGAAATTTTTTTTCAATATCCTCTATAGGCTGGAAAATGCCAGGAAAAAAAAACATTGCTAAAAGATTGTAATAAGATCAAGATATCTGGTGGAATAAAGAGAAGTACAGTTTAGGCTCCATTATGGCTGCAGCTTACAGCTCTCTATCCTGAGGCGGCTCATAGGTGATGGAGTATTATGTGATCAGTGAACTACTGAGCTAGGAGAACGAATTAGGAGAATCTAGTTTACTCAGTGACCTACTGAACTATATGAGCTAGGAGAACGAATCAGGAGACTAGTTCAATCACATATACATGACTAAGCTCAGCAGTGACACCTATGGTAGTTATGTACCTTACTTCCCTACCCAACCCATGATGTAAATGTATGTCATGGATTAGGCCAATATTAGGAGTCAATAAGAAAGGTAGGGAAAGTATATCCCAGGAGGGGATTGAAATGTTATTCTGTAATTTTTTTGGCACATGATGCATTAAGATACAGTTCACCTGTTTTTCACCTGGAATGCAGTTTTTTTCTGATCTCTAAAATCAATTGAATATGAAATAGAAACAATACCAATAAAATGATGTTCGAAAAACAAAATCTATTACAAAAGGGAAAGTGTCACAGCTACTGTATATACAGTTAGGGCCAGAAATATTTGGAAAGTGACACAATTTTCGCGAGTTGGGCTCTGCATGCCACCGCATTGGATTTGAAATGAAACCTCTACAACAGAATTCAAGTGCAGATTGTAACGTTTAATTTGAAGGGTTAAACAAAAATATCTGATAGAAAATTTTGGAATTGTGCACATTTCTTTACAAACACTCCACATTTTAGGAGCTCAAAAGTAATTGGACAAATAAAAATAACCCAAACAAAATATTTTTTTTTCAATATTTTGTTGCGAATCCTTTGGAGGCGATCACTGCCTTAAGTCTGGAACCCATGGACATCACCAAACGCTGGGTTTCCTCCTTAATGCTTTGCCAGGCCTTTACAGCCGCAGCCTTCAGGTCTTGCTTGTTTGTGGGTCTTTCCGTCTTAAGTCTGGATTTGAGCAAGTGAAATGCATGCTCAATTGGGTTAAGATCTGGTGACTAGGCTATTGCAGAATGTTCCACTTTTTTGCACTCATGAACTCCTGGGTAGCTTTGGCTGTATGCTTGGGGTCATTGTCCATCTGTACTATGAAGCGCCGTCCAATCAACTTTGCAGCATTTGGCTGAATCTGGGCTGAAAGTATATCCCGGTACACTTCAGAATTCATCCGGCTACTCTTGTCTGCTGTTATGTCATCAATAAACACAAGTGACCCAGCGCCATTGAAAGCCATGCATGCCCATATCATCACGTTGCCTCCACCATGTTTTACAGAGCATGTGGTGTGCCTTGGATCATGTGCCGTTCCATTTCTTCTCCAAACTTTTTCTTCCCATCATTCTGGTACAGGTTGTCCATAAAATACTTTTCCAGAACTGAGCTGGCTTCTTGAGGTGTTTTTTGGCAAATTTAACTCTGGCCTGTCTATTTTTGGAATTGATGAATGGTTTGCATCTAGATGTGAACCCTTTGTATTTACTTTCATGGAGTCTTCTCTTTACTGTTGACTTAGAGACAGATACACCTACTTCCCTGAGAGTGTTCTGGACTTCAGTTGATGTTGTGAACGGGTTCTTCTGCACCAAAGAAAGTATGCGGCGATCATCCACCACTGTTGTCTTCCATGGACGCCCAGGCCTTTTTGAGTTCCCAAGCTCACCAGTCAATTCCTTTTTCTCAGAATGTACCCGACTGTTGATTTTGCTACTCCAAGCATGTCTGCTATCTCTCTGATGGATTTTTTCTTTTTTTTTCAGCCTCAGGATGTTCTGCTTCACCTCAATTGAGAGTTCCTTTGACCGCATGTTGTCTGGTCACAGCAACAGCTTCCAAATGCAAAACCACACTCCTGGAATCAACCCCAGACCTTTTAACTACTTCATTAATTACAGGTTAACGAGGGAGACGCCTTCAGAGTTCATTGCAGCCCTTAGAGTCCATTGTCCAATTACTTTTGGTCCCTTGAAAAAGAGGAGGCTATGCATTACAGAGCTATGATTCCTAAACCCTTTCTCCGATTTGGATGTGGAAACTCTCATATTGCAGCTGGGAGTGTGCACTTTCAGCCCATATTATATATATATATATATATATATATATATATATAATTGTATTTCTGAACATGTTTTTGTAAACAGCTAAAATAACAAAACTTGTGTCACTGTCCAAATATTTCTGGCCCTAACTGTACACACTGTTCACACTTACCTCTGGGGGGGGGGAGGAAAGTTGCGCCTCTGCTCCATGGTCAATTTTCAGACGTTATTAAGGCATCAATTGTCAATGATACCCAAATGCCAGCAGCAGTCTAAAGTGTTTCTTCAACTCAATGTTTATTAAAAAACTTGCAGTCACTGGGGCCCTATTTTTCAAATCTTAGTTTACTTTATGCGGCAATAATTTTATTATGCATCTACCTATCTAAGGCTGGCTTCACACTGCCAAAAATGCCAGCAGACAGATGTTGGAGGTCAACACATGGCTTTTTTTGGGGGGGAGAGGGGGGGGTGTTGCTGAGGGTGTGGCATTTTTTCTACTGTAGACTTTAATGGGATTGTTCTGGTTTTCTCAAACATGCCATTGTTGTGCGTTTTTTTCTGGAGTTTGCGTCACCTTTTGGATCCAGCAACTAGGTCGTGTGATGGCAGAGGGGAAAAAAAAAAGTTCAGCACACAAAATGCCTAAACCATAAAAAAATATTTTTTTGGGAGGCCTAAAAAATGCCAAACAAAAAGAATGTGTGAGGGCACCCTAAGTGATTTTGAGACTTGTTTGTCACTTTCTACTTTATGTAGTGATACGTTTTGGTCCAACTCCAACAATTTATAAATAATTTTGGGAAAATCACAACACAAACAGAGCAAAATAAACCAAAAAGTGTGAACACAGGTTAATATCCAGCCAAGCCTCCCGTGACATTAGAGTATGAGGTTGTGTCTACAGAGAGAGGGAAGAACCAGGAAGCTGTAGTCAATACCGTCCTGTCCTCACTCCGCCACCAGGAAGTTGTGCCAGGACAGATGAGAAAGCCCCTTTAACCACGAGTAAAATAGGATTAAAAACAAACGCAACAATTGCAACAGAAAACACAATTTTATTGGCTACTTTAATTATATGAGCTATTTTATGGCAAGAAATATATACATGGTGTTTATTGATACAGTATATTGCAACATTGCAAAAGATGACAAAAGAAAACCACCATGGTGCAACCTATTATCACATGATTGTGTGGAAGACAAGAGTTGATCTACAGTACTATTTCTGCATTTCATGCTATATATATTTATATATAAAGGAAAAGTAAAAGTAAAGAACTTTACATCATACACTATATCTATATGCTGACAGTGAAACCACTTCTAGACTAAAGATGTACAGAAAAAAAAAAAAATTTCCACAAAATTGGCAGGTATAAATGGCTCAACACATATTGATTACATACGGTAGAAAATGAAATGCTCATGAGCATACTAGCATTACATCCAATATCCAACATTAACAATTTCAAGATTTTTTTATTATTATTATGATATTCACAAAAAGTTGAATAACACAAATTCAAAATGACAAAGAGAAAAAGAAAGAATAAAAAATATCCCATCATTCGCGCATGACGTTAACAGCCCGTAGAAAGAAACGGAGCAATGGTACCGAACATACAGATGTATGAAGCAGTATGCATCTAACTACACAACTACGAAACATAACCGATAGAGTACATGGGCATTGGAAATTAAACTTCTATAGAAAAAATGTCATCGTCTTCCTACTATATCGTTCACGATGGCCTTATAATATGAATACGTATAAAGTTGTAGGTAATTACTATGAGAATTCTTTAGCTTCTTAGGTACAGTCGATTGCTTGCTTGTTTGCTTATTATACCCATTAGAATGAACATTCATTACAACAAACAATACACGTCTAATTCTTACCGTAACTCGGGACTAGAACGCCTAAAATGCATATTTTTTGGAAAGGACTAAATTACCCTGATTGCAAAATTTTGCATTGTCTATTATCAAAAAACCACCTATAACCCGTTCTTAGTTATCTATATACTATATAATAATTAGACAGAAACCCTTGGTATATATAAAAAAGGTGTAATAGATATTTCTACTAGAAACTCTAACTCGCACTTGTTGAACATACTACAGCAGTTCCAAGTGTATTTACTGCATATTGACAAAAAAAAAAGTCATTTCGATATTTGCTAAAAACAAAAAATTTTCAATGGTCCAAACGAATTAGCTGCGATACGATAAATCTGGTCGGACATATTCAAGAAATATTTCCACCTTGTTTTGTCATCTACTAATCATCTCGTGTCAAATAACCAACAAAATAGTAAAAAAAAAATTTGATTTTCATCTGTATAATAGCTGCAGAATTGGCAAACTCAGATATGTCAGAACAAAAAGGAACAGTCATACTGTCTTCAGTGTAAGAAAGGACCATCCTCTGTTGGGATCTTAGTATAGTGTGGCAGAGATGGAAATATGAATAATACAATACACAAAAAGCATTACACATGAAGACATTCTGTGCTCAAATAAACACTTGTGATTCGGACACAAAGGATAGATGTAGTTGGCCTAAGATACCATCCAGTTGTCTTGAGTGTTTACAATAAAAGGCTTGCAAGGTTTAGAGTTAGCTACAAGGTAAGAGAGAGAGAGATGTTGAAGTTTCAGGAGAACAGAGCAGATAAGAGATAGAAGAGAAACATGATGCATAACCCATGGCAAAAAGTATTGCATTACCACACTTAAAGGAGAAGCGTGTTATAAAATCCGGCAGCCGGGAAACAGTTTACAAGTACTAACTTACCTCTCCCCGTGCCCACGGTTAGTGGTGGGACCCCCGCCAGAAGGCACCCCCCCCCCCCCCCGAGTTGTGATGACATCATGACTTGGGGGGAAAAGGCCTGTCCTGGCTGATGGTCTGGCTGGTCAGCCAATCAGTAACTGGAGCAGCGTCCCAGACATCGACTGGCCAGTAGATCGGCCGGGTTGTGACAAGTCAGCTCCGAAGATCCAGTACCCAGACGGGGGTCCCGCCACTCACCGCTGGCACGGGGAGAGGTAAGTTAGCACTTGTAATTATTTCCCCCCCTGCCTCTGCCAGACTTCTCCATTACGGTCTCCATACACCTTCAAACACTGAATGGCCGAACAATTGTTCAGCATTCAGTTATCTCTCCAGTCTGGCCCCCATCCCCCAGCCCAAAGGGGTGCGGCACTGATTTCCCATCATGCCGGATCCCTATTCCCACCCTCATTATTGGTGGTCAGTTGGGGAGGCAGAACCCACCCTGTAAGGTGTATGGGATCCTTTAGAAGATGTCCAACCAGCTTTATGACTTCATAGCAAAAGCTCAAATCACAGATATGACACAAAAAAATGTTTACTAACTGAACATTCTGGCTTCATAAACAAATGAAAGAAAATAATTAAAAGGACATAAAGCTTTGTGTAATGACATGAATAATTCCACAAGCTCAATTAAATTAGAAAAATAGGAAAAAGGGTCTATATTTTTAAAAACTTTTTTTAATTTTTTTTATTAACTTTTTGTTGTCCGCCAGGGGACTAAAGCTGAGGAAGACATTAAAGTAAAGTATCGGGAGAGAAAACTCCAAACAATGGTTAACACCCAGGTGTACATACAAATTTTGGAAACTTTTCATCCCATCAATAGAAGATAGATTTGCCAATAAAGTTCTTTTTCAGGATGATAAAGCAACCTGCCAAAGAGCAAAGGTTTTAAAGCCCTTCTTCAGGAAAGGCATATCAGCTCATTGGCAGTGTCAGAAAATAGTCCGTATCTAAATGCAACTAAAAATAAAACCATCCCGATATAGAATATTGCTTACCAATAGCAAAGCCTATGCCTCCAATAATTCTGAATTCAATTAAAAAGGACCAAAAATAAGTAGCAAAAACTAATAAAGATTTGTTTTGTGTGACTTTGATGCACAAAAGTCATATTTTTCCACCTACAGGGCTGGTTGGGATGTCATTTTTAGCGCCATAATCTCTAGTTTTTATTAATATAATTGTGGTGTAACAGAAAAATTTTGATTGCTTTTTATAAATCTTTTTCTGATATATAATTAAAAAAAAAAATCTGCAATCCTGGTGTGATTTTTTTTTTGTCACAGTGCGGGAACAATAATGTAATATCTTAATAGATCGTACAATTCCACACGCTACAATATATAATATGTTTATTTATTTTATTTTTTAAAAATATTTTATAATGGGCAAGGGAGTATATTAAACTTTTATTTGGGGGGTATAAGGGTTTTTTTCAATAACTTTTTTTTACAGTAAAACATGCAATCATTAGATTGCATATACTGATCTATGCTATGCCATAGCATAGCATAGATCAGTGTTATCGGCGATCTATGGATAGAGCCTGTCTGAGAGCAGACTCTATTCATAGGTCGACAATCTGACAAGATGGAGGTAGGTGGCTTACCCTTACCTGTTGGCACAAGCGATCGGTCCCGATCACTCAGCAACAGAAGCTTGTTCTGTCACTGAGTACCTTAAATGCCACAATCGCAATAGATTGCGGCGTTTATGGGGTTAATGAGACGCGGCTGCGGGATCACAGCTGCCTCTCATTACCCTCTGCTCCCGGGACACTGATGTGTGCGGGACCACTCTCACTGCAGCGGTCCTGCACACATCAAACCCCTTCAGTGTAAGGAACGTGCATATACGTTCCTGCTGTACTTGGTATATGCAGCAGAAACGTATATTTACGTATTGCTGACGTGAAGGGGTTAAAACCTATATAACTTTCTGACACCAGTTGAAAACATTTTTCGCTGGAGTTGCCCTATAAACATAGTTTTTTGTCATATCTGTGATTTGTGTATTTTGTAATCCCATATATACTTTTTGCCAGGGCTTGTACAGTAAACTGTTACATTTAAGTTTCTAAACCTTGAATGCACCTGGCCAATATTCTTCAGATATGGTACATTGACCAGCTCAAACCATTATCCAAGCACCATGATACAAAGATGTAGAATACAACTATAAAATATGAACCACGCTTTAAAAGTGTCCCTTTTGGTAGTCCTGTATAAAGCACCAGTATGATCTGCAGGAGATCAACCACTTTCAAATTAAAGAGGTAAATACAATACAATACTAGGTCACTTTTAGAAGAAACATGGTACCTGGTACATCCAATCACTTTTTCTGGTCGTTTTATGTAATCTTAATCTAAAATTTCCTACCTAATAGTTATGCGCCACTGACTTTAGGCATATATTATGCTCAATTTCATCACATAATAATATGTCTTCTCTAGGACATCCAATGCAATAAGCTAGTCCTTACTTGGGTATTGTAGGTGACCCAGAACGATGGAAGTGTACATTTTGCCATTTTCCGTCACGGCGGTGCCACACGCGCGTTTCTTCGGACTGCATGGTTTTTGGCAACCCTGTATTATCCATATACTGGGTGAGTCGAATGTAGGCAATGCAGGCAGCATCTTCCCCGATCAAATGGACATGAGGGTTCAAAATAATTGTATGGATTGGCTTGTTGCTCTTTGATAAAGCTACAAATAAAATCAAAAGGCGTTAGAACAAATAATTTACACGTTTGTATAATTTTTGCCTTGGGCATGCATATCAACTATACCCAATGATTTAAAAAATCCACTTTTCCAAAAGATTTAGACAAAGGCTGTAAAGGTCATTCTTTGATGTACTGAATGATGTACAACTGTATAGCAGGTGGTAAGTCCTAGGGTGACGTCAAAAGTTCTTATCGATCCAGGCTTGAGTGATCAGACAATGACCGATCAGTAGAACAAGCTGGAGATGGCCACTTCACGCTCCTCTCCCTGCTCTGTGTCTAGGAGACCTGAACAACCCCATAGACTTGCACTGGCAGTCAATCCAGGTTCTGAGACGCAGTTAAGCATGTACATCTCGTTTCTTTCTCCTGAGCGGTCGCCGTCTGAACACTGCAATGTACATACTGCACTGACAAGTGTAATAGGCTAAAAGGGGTACTAGGACCCATGCCAATTTGTGAGAAGGAAGAGGTGGCGATATATTCACTAATAGAGGTTTGACGGAATATCCTTTAATGATAGATTTTATATCACTGCCTATATCCAGTGGAGACCTCATCATATCCATTTCTGCCTTACCCCCCTGCTGACCTCAAAATTGCGGAGATAAAAAAAGCTATATATATATATATATATATATATATATATATATATATATATATATATATATTATACACACACACACAAACACACATATATATATATATATATATATATTATATTATATATATTTTTTTTTTTTTGTGACATTTGTGTACAGTTGAAACATACACACCATTTTCAAAGTAAAACCGATGGAAATCCATGCCTTCTACAAGGTTTCCCAACGCTTCAGGCTCAAATGAAGTAAGGCCGGGATCACAAATCTTTCTGTAAATAAATATTAACATTTCAGTTGAAACATTTCATAAACACATCAGACACTATACAGACATGAAAGAACAGCGGGGACAAATAAGAACGTCCAAGGGAGTTTAGAAACGCAACTGCAATAAACGTGAAGAATTTAATTTCTCTGGACATACATAGTTTATGGGAGCATGCAGGGGGTCAGAACTAAGAAACTACCCCAATAGGTGTTAGCCCTCAAAATTTTTC